>NC_133537.1:213215984-213526098 GCF_048544455.1 Silene latifolia | reverse complement strand
GTAATTCTATATGACGTATATAACAAATGAATGCAATCTAGACTACACTATATGATGCATGTTTTAAACTATGGTCACTTATGATCAACCCTCCCCAAACCGATTTAAACACTATTTCTAGTTTAGAAATGAATAGGTTTGGTCATTAGTGATTATGCATGAATTCTAGTCTATATGCAACTAACTATATGAAACACGTGAGATATATTACAATGAAAACTATACTATATGAACTAACTAATATAAATGCAATAAGAAATATAATACAAATGCAAGTGAAGGCTAGACTAAATGCAATGCACTATACAAAAGAGAGAGGGAGAGAAGAGTATCATACAAATGGAGGTGGTAAGGTAGGTATCTCATTCCTCCTTGGTCATACCCTCCTCCGTGACCGGAGTATCCTCCACCTTAACCATCAAAGTTCCCGGCTTGGTTCCCTTGATTAGGGAACAAAAGGTGTGGTTGAGCCCAAGATGGTCGAGGGCCATTAGGGTCGATATACGCTTGTTGTGCCATTTGGTAGTACTGAGGATAAAGGGCCATGTAGTTATCGACCTGCCCATCGTGTACTCCGAGATCAACCTTCTTTATAAGGTTCATCAGGTCATGCATATCCGGAGCATTGGGGATTTGTGGTGTGAATGGCGTACGAGGAGTAGGGTATGGTGGGATAGGCACATAGGACGGCGGGGCAATGGGCCTTGCCGGTATCCCGCGAGGTGGTGGAGGGTGGCGGGGTACTTCTTCTCTTTGAGGGGGGGTTGGGGTGTATTTGGATGTCTAGAAGGCAGCTCGGCCTAGGTGAATAAGGGCTCAACCTTCGGTCGGTACCGAGTATATTCCACCCCGAAAGAATAATAGAGAAACACCCTTTTGTGAACCATTACACTCCCATTTTGAGTGTACGCACACCACCGGTGGTGGCTGAAGACGACGTCCTCATCAATCAAAGTACTACGCTCAAGAGGTGTATAAGTCCTATGGGTGTTGAACCCGGAACAAAGGTAGTTAGCCAAGATAGTAATTAGACCTCCCATCACGAAGGTTTTAAGTTGGGAGTTCCCTTGAGAGAAATCATAGAATCTCGTAAGCATCTCAATGGGGGTATTGAAGTTGTACCTCCTTGTCCCCCGAACATTTAGATAGGACTCAAGGAATTTCAAATCGAGGAGAGTGCACTTATCTTGCTCATATCTCCCATTAATGGTGCCGCCTACGAAACGTCCGGTGATCCGAATCACCGGGTGTTGAATAGCAAAGGTGTAACATTGTTTTTGGTGAATGAAATCCCTCCCGGAAATAGCCTTCCAAAATTAGGTCCACATCAAAGTCGGAGGGTTTGTTGATGTTGCTTTTTGGTACAACAAGACCAAAAATTTAAGCAAATTGGTCAAGTGATAGGCTATGGTCAAGGTTGCACAACCGGAACTCCATACCAACATTGTTCCGTGTGTTCGAAACAATACGGAGGCTACTCAATAATTCCAAGGTAAGGCTAAGGTACGTCTCTTCATGGGCATGGAATAATTTCCCAATCCCCAAACCATCAAAGAACATTTCGGTTTGGTACCTTATACCTAGGATATCTAACACCCTAGTATCAATAAACTGAGTCGGTACATAATGCTTACCTAGAAACTTGAAGAACTTAGCGCGGTGGTCAACGGATGTGAAGAGTACCTCCGGAAAGTACTCAAGTTGCTCCACCCCTCCTCTTATCACGGGATGGAAGTTTCTTGGTACCATCATTTCTTGAGGGGATGAAGAAGATGAGCTCTTACGTTTCTTGGTAGCGGCTTCAATGAGCTTCTTGGCTTTTCCCTTGAGATTCATCAGTTTTTTATTTGGGAAAGTTAGGGTTTGGTTGGTTTTTGTTGTGAAGGGAGTGTTTGGATATGAAGATGAGTGAATTAGGTTTAGATAAGATGAGGAAATGAGGGATGGTAGGGGTATTGTTATAGAAAAGAAGGGTGGGACGAGCGGCTAAGGGTCGGTATCAGGCGGATTAGTCGAGGTAAGTGCAGGAATCCGAGCATCTTTATGGTCGGGACGAGCGTCTTGCTGCATTTGGTCCGAGCGTCTTAGCAAAAATCCGCTCGTATTTCATTCCAAGGATCCTGCTTCAGCTGGGATGGAGAAAAGACGAGTGTACCGAGCTTGGGACGAGCGGCTGAACTGAGACGAGCGTCTTCTTTAGAATCCGCTCGGATTCTAGCCAACTGCGAAATTTTTCTTCAGGTGTCCTACAGGATGAGCGTCCAACTTATAATACGGGCGTCTTTTTCTGGACAAGCGTCTTCCTGCATAATCTGCTCGGATTTTATGTTAGCACCAAACAGTACCCTGAGGAAGGCTGAGGACGAGCGTCCTGCCCTCGTGACGAGCGTCCCTCGCTGCTTTTCAAACTTTTCTTTCTTTTCTTTTCAAGATCGTACCCTTGCACCCTTTTGTCATTCCTCCTTATCTTTTTCTGAAGTTTTGCTCAATAAAAATGTAAGGAAACTCTCTCTCACTACTCTCATGCAAGAAATTATAAATAAAAGTGATAAAATGTACAATATTATACAAGGCAAAGGTTCAAGGAATATCTTACAAATGGTGGTTTAAGATAGGACTCCACCAAACTAGTTCAAATTGTAGAAATTCTTGTCCATAGAGCTCAAGGCTCTTAGGAGGAGATTGAAAGCTTGTGAACAAGCTCCAAATAAGCATGAGTATCATTTGCTTAACTTTACGATGAAGCTTGGCCAAGTAAGTTTGTCATTCATTCTTGTCTTCTTCCTTTTCTTGGCACTTGAGTAATTGCGATGCTTCAAACCGATTAGCCCATGATTCTTGTTAGCGTAAGGTAGGAAGTATGGTTCATGGTTGTCCGGAGACTTCCACTCACTACCTTTTTCTTCAACTTCGGTGATGATGATAGCTTTTGAATTTGTCAATCCTTCAAGGGTAGAAGGAGAATTCTCACAACATTGATGACCGGGTACCTTAGGAATTGATGTTGTGGGTGTCAAATTTCCACAAGTAGCCTCATGTGCAAGTTTCTTTTTGAGCTTTTCCACCAAGTATCCTTTGTATGATGTCTTGACCTTTTGGAGGAGACCCACCATATCGTCGTCAATAATCATAGGTTCCATAGTGGGTGTAAAGGTGTCTTCATGGGCGATAAGGAATGAACATTCTTCTTCATGATAAGATATCTCAAATTTCTCAAGGATAGGCTCCTCAAGGAGAGCAACCTCATACACTTCCGTTTCCTCACCCCATGATTTCTTGCAAAGCATGATTTTATCATTATAGCTATCTTCATAAGAATCATAGATGGGTACTTCATTCCACTCTTTCTCCAACATCTCAAAGTTCACATCAAAAGACACGCCCTCATACTCACAAAGGCTAAGAGTACTTGGCTTACTCAATCTCATGTCTTCCTCATCAAATACCACACTTTCATATTCACAAGAGCTCAAAGAGGTTGGCTCTTCCCACTTCTCATTTTCCATATCAAAGGTTACTACTTCAAATTCACATTCATGATCAATGTCCAAATAATGGTGGGGAATGATTGCTTGGGATTGTTTCATTTGGGCAATTTAAATCTCCAACTCCTCACCTTGGGTAACAATGCCTTGAAGAACATTGTCCCTATTTTGGCTCTCCTCTAGCATTTGTTTCAAGAAGTTTTGTTGATCTCTCATCATTTGGAGAATCACATTTCGAATGGGTTCATCTTCTTTTTGTGGGTTGATGTGAAAGTGGTTGTACGGTGGCAATTGAAATTTATTATGAAGTGGGTATTGTGTGGGTGGTTATTGTGGATATTGGATGTTGTGATTTTGGGGGGAAAATTTGGGGTAGTAGTTAGGATTTCCATTGTATGAATAATAAGGTAGGTTTGTGTTGACTTGCTTCTTAAACTCCCCATACCCATAGTCATACTCAAAATATCCACCACATACTCCATATGTCAAGTCTTGAATCATCATGGCTAAGACAAGGAAATAACTACAAGCATGGAAACTACAATAAAATGGTAAGAACAATCCTTGAGGAACAAGTCCCTCAAGGTGAAAGCACAATTAAAATAGACAAACAAGTAAGAACTTAATCACATAGCACTATCCCCGGCAACGGCGCCATTTTGACGGGTGATGTCGTCGGGTCTCCCAATCAAACACATTTATAATTCTGAACAAACAACTAGTTAGTGGTTAAGTCGAGGTCGAACCATGGGATGGTCCGCTTTGGGTTCTAAGTCTATCTATCTCAATTTATGCTAGTGTCACAATTTGTTTGAGTTTGTAGTTGTGTTCTTAGACTAATGCAAGCAATAAAGTATAACAAGCAATAAAAGGAAGGATGTAAACAAATGATTAAAAGTGCTAGGATATCATGGGTTCATGGGGGATTCATGGGAGTTGACCATACAAACATGTTCACAAAGTTGCAAGCAATTAATGTTGTAGCGGAACCGAGTTGGTTTATGTCTTAAGGTTCTTAGGAAGAGTTGGGTCCCGGAGCCGAATCGATTAGATTGTACAACACCTACAAGTCGACTTACTTTCCTCCTAATCACTTCTATGCATGGTCTAACAAGACTCGAGTTGGTTTATATCTTACAAGTCATGTTGAGTAGATACGAGATGGTTGTAAATGCAAGGATTCATAGGCTTAGCACTTCATCAAACATAACATGTGCATAGAATGTCATTACAACAAACAATCAATCTTAATCATGGAAACATATTAAATTAAGCATGATTATTCCCCATGTTTGTTTCCCTTAATTACCCATTAATCCTAGCTAAAGGAAACTACTCACTCATTATCATGGAAAACATGTCATTAATGGTGTCAATCATTACAATAAGTATAAACATGATAAGAGCTTAAGGAAATAAACAATAAAGAGTAAAGAGTAAAGGAATTATACCAAACTTGAGATGATTCCAAATAATAAAGCAAATAATAAAAGAAGAGAATTTGATTCATTGATGAAAAGTTATCAATTCTCCAATAATAACCCAATAATCTTCAATTACCCAATAATAAACTTGAATAATAAACTTGAACAATAATTAATGAAAGATTAATGTGTAATTTGTGGAAAGATTAAAGAGTAATCTATTCTAATCTACTCCTAATCTAATCTAAGACGAATTTCTAATATGGGAACTTGGTTAAGAGACCTTGGTCCCTTTGATTATTACAAATGGGGTATTTATAGTAGGGATTAGGTGCACAAATTAGGGTTACTAAGGGCTTAAATGACGATTAAGTCCTTGAGGAATCGCTCCTCTCAAAAAAAGGTGTGGGTCTCCTTTTAGCTAGTCTTTCAAAAATATGCGCATCCCGAGCGTCTAGGCAGTAGAGACGGTTGGCACAGGAGAAGAATCCGAGCGGCCAAGGGGTCGGGACGCTCGTCCTGTAGCAGGGGGAGACGAGCAGATCAAGAACGGGACGGTCGGATCTTAAGGCCTCCAGACGAGTGTGGACAATGGGCCCACGGGGGCGCTTGGGAGGAGAACAAGCGTTTGCATTTTGTGGAGTCGCCACCAATTTATTGTGGAAAATTGGAAACCGTTCGAATACCTCATGCCATGTCAAGACACAAAGTAGAGACATGAACACCAAGCAATCGTTACCCTTAGCATTCTATGTCTAGAATGACACTCGTGGATGCCAATGAACACGGATGTTCACAGAGATCTGGAGTAAGGGTGAGGGTACGTATTAGGAAGCTCTTTTGATCGAACACTTAATCCCACCCGCCTCGATAGCGGCCTCTACTAATGATTAGGGACATCATCTATACTCGATATATCGTCGATTACATGCATGCAATGCAACATCCAAGTTTTAATCCTAGCATGTGAAGATTAGACTAAGTCGGTTAACACGTAATTTAGCATACAATTAATGTCGAAGTAGGATTTAATGCTCAATTACATGTGAAGGCATACAAATGATACAAGATACAATGATAAATATAATAAGAAAATTACAATAATGAAAATTACAATAATTACATTGGGTTTAGCGAGTTATGTCGAAAATACCTTTAAAACGGATAATTTGAGAAAAAGAATAAAAGAATGAATTAACGAACAAGTCAGTAGGTGATAAGACGGTTAATAGTCAATTATACGTAGACTAATTAAACTAGTTCAAGCAACAACGAAGTTTAGAGACAGAAATCAACCTGGAACAGGCGCAGCAGGACTGCGCCCTTTGGAAGAGGGCGCAACAGTTGCTGCGTCTGTTCCAAGGGTGAGTTCTGGCTGTGAAGCCGGAACTGCAAATCGTTAATGTTAATTGGTCAATTTACGGATTAATTACGATATACTTACTCAGACGGAAGTGATTAATACGTTATTTACATGTGAATGAGGGTCATAAAAGCAATAAAACATGGATGGGACAGATTAAAGACGAATTATTTATATGAATGAACGATTGATTAATGACATGGGTGAACAAAATAGGTTAAATATGACGAATTAACGACAAATTAATGACGAATATGACAAAAGACAGATGAAAATATATCAAAGATCGAACTCCAGAAACCCGATATGAACAAATCGAATTCCTACAACCCGGATTGAGTTTAATGACGAAAACCCGCAAATATGCGATTATAAGGGATTTAAGTCGAATTTTAATGACGAATTAAACGTTTTAATGATGAACAATAATATAAAGGTGAAATTATTATGCTATTGTACCAAAGAATTAACAAAAGCAAACGAAAACGAATAAAAGTTGACGAATTACAGAGGACGAAGGAAGAAGAAAGGAACCAAGAACTGCGGCAGCCTCACGAAGAGGCGCAGCAGGAACTGCGCTCCTTCGAAGAGGCGCAGCAGTTGCTGCGTCCTTTCTCGACGGTCTGTCTTCTGGAAATCCGTAAAAAGTGTTTTAAAGCACGGTTTTATAAATCGGTTTTAAAGAGGTGTTTTCGACATAAACCTTACATTAATGATTACAAAAAGTAAAGAACAATAAATAAAAGAGAGATTTACACACTCGGACTTACATGTTAGACGAAACGAGATGAACTAAGATATCGATTAGTGATGCTCGACTCGAATGTAGATGAAAGTGCCCACGTAAGAGGAAAACGATTAGATTAGTTAAGTTGATTAGTTGCGGAGTTGGTCAAATTGGTCGGTCATGCAAACGAGGCTGGTACGAAGGATCCGAGCTTACATGGTCGAATGTTCAAGCACGTAGACGCCAAAAAGTAAGAACGTGGTCTAGAATGCAAAGGAAGAAGAGAAGGGCGGACACTCGCGTGAGAAATATGAGGAGCGAAGGCTCCTATTTATACTAATCACGTGAAGGAATAGGGTTTTCGGAGAGACTTTGGAAGTGAATCTCGGAAAGATATGAAAAAGATACGAGAAAAACGCAGAAAAGGACCTGGGAAGAGGCGCAGCAGTCACTGCGTATCTTGGAAGAGGCGCAGCACCTGCTGCGTCTGTTTCCTAGTGGTTTCCTCCTGCGGAATAAAGATTTTCGCGTTTAAGTTATGGAATGATGGAATAATTTTGTTTTCCTTAATATCTTGTATGAATATTACGCGAAGTTGTTTACCAAAGAATAAAAGATTGTGAAAGATTTATAAAATATGGATTAGAAATATCCGGAACATTCCAGAACATTCCGACTCGGGATTTAACGGTTATCAGAAAATGAAGACGGTTTTAGGTCCGGACTCCAAATGTACTCTAATTACTGTCAAAACGACCGTATCGGCGCGTAGATGACAACTATGAGGTAGACATTAGTGTTTGAGCAATCACTTGATGATAAACTTATGAACTGTCACAAATCATTCCGCATACCAAACATGCGGCCCAATCAGCACCAAGTGGTTTACGGGAGGTGCAGAAATGAGGTATCTACAGAGCCCCCACTTTGACTGAGGCTTGGACAAGGCGAAAGTCAAAGTATAGCCATCAGGTCAATCGAAGATTACAACCTGACGACTATGGCGACGCGAGGGGGCTCAAGGGGTCTGACCCAAGGACCTGTCGTCGGGAACATTTTAGAGTCTGTCGACTATCGGGGGAGGGTCGTTTAAAGTCCATTAGACTACGTAAGGAGGCTCGCCAGCCATAAGAAGAGACCATACCTGAGACTTCTGGATGAAACGGGACTGAAGACGCTTCGGCGAAACTCTTTGGTCTGAAGATAACTTGGTGTCTGAAGGATTATAAGGAAACAAATGATTTTGAGGAAAGACAGCAGGACACGGTCTGGAACTGCTGGGGAGAAATCTGTTTGCGTTCAGCTTCAAACAAACTTCGGAAGAATTCAGGGTCGATGTTGATCTCCATGTCTCGAGAGGAAGTGACTGTCGGCCGTGAACTCTCGTTGGGGAACATAATCGGGAATTTATCTCCATGTCTCGAGAGGGATAGTCTATCTGCTTATTCTCGCTGGGGATATAATGAAGGTGTGTCGAAACACTTGTGAAGGAATACCCGCTCGTTGTGACAAGCAAAGTCTTGGAAGCGATAAATAAAGTATGATAGCCTGCTGTTGGCTTAGAAATGTGGGTCTGAACGAAAGATAATCGTCAAACGGACCAAAAAAGATAAAATGGCATCGAGGAAGAGGCGCACCAAAGATGGGCCCACAAATAACGAACTCATAACGAATTTTTGAAAACTCGTATGGAGGGAACACCGGGAAGAGGCGCAACAAGAGCTGCGTCTCTTTGAAGAGGCGCAGCTCCTGCTGCATCTCTTTGAAGAGGCGCAGCGCCTGCTGCGTCTATTCTTGGAGGTGTCTTTTCTGGGTAAAAACGCGATAAACAGAGGGATTTACTTCATTTGTTCGAAACACAAATTCCTCAATTTCTCTCTCAAATCTTAACCATTTCCGCCAAAATTTGATTCAAAAGCTTGCATTCATCATGACTAATCAAGGGATGCATATCATTCTTGCATAAATCTTCTATATTTTGCTTAATTTGGATCGAAAAAAATTAGGCTTTTCAACCCAATTGATTCGAAAATTTGGGGCTTTCCCCCAAATGGATTTGCCTTGTAAAATTGATACTAGAAATGGATAATTGGTAGTATAAGGAACATAACCATGTATTTGTTTCCAATTTTCGTTGAATTTTGAGCATTTGAGTGAAATTGAGACGGTTTCATAACTAAACCGTAAATTGCTTCGAAAATAACCTTAGGATTGCCCATTTGCGATGAAACTTGATATTTGGGATCCTTGGATGATGGGTAAACTTCCTACCATCTCGGAATTTTGGTTTGTGATGGCTTTTTCAGGACACTTTTCTAGGGCATAATCGCCGTTATAACGAAATGCTGTCGAAATTTCGACTCGAACCCATGACTAGGCTTCAGCTTAGGCTTGACTTGACCCTAACTACCACATGAGTGATCGGGTTAGTGAGAATATGGCCACAGATGGCGAGAAAAGAGCTATTTCAGGGCTTCCGAAGGCTCGAAAATCCCTTAACTAAGGCTTGTCGTCACGTGACGCGGCTTAAATTTACTTTTAATGTTGCAGGTGATGAGGCTTCTACTTTTGGGAGGGCTCCCATGGAGATAGACATTGCTGGTGACCCTTCTCGTGCCATCGAGGAGGCTTTGGAGGAGGCTTTCACCGCGCGCGGTGATGGCTGCTGGGGACAAGTTCCACAAAGAGGAGGCTGTTGAGGAGGAGGAGGCCCCGAGGCGGGCCAACGTTGGACGAGGAGGTCGTCAGGTGAGGGGAGCACCCGCGTGGGCTGAGACCTGGGACAGCAGGCACTTGCTTTGGGCTGCGGAGGGTCACCTGTCCTACAGGGCGGTGAAGAGCTTGGTAATCTTGAATTCATTACTCATCACTCATCTTCTTTCATTTGATTTGCTCATATCTTTTCCAACTTTCACTCAAAACTAAAGATAGCTTTTGTTTCAAATCCCAATAGAAGGCCGGAACATCAGGTCGTTCTCGGGTTACACGACGGCGATGGAGTGCTACGATAGGCTGTCGGCGGAGGAGCGCGCCATGATCGAGCGTGGAGCGTTTGGTGCCTTGGTGCAAGCCTGGAGGGATATCGCGAAGAGTAAGCTGCGGGCTAACCTTAGCCTGGTCCGCGCTTTGTTCGACCGATTCTGGGATACGACTTCCACTTTTCACATGCCTTTTGGTGAGGTGGGAGTCACTTTGGAGGACTACGGCATGATTTCTGGTTTGCCGTGTGGGACTGAGGCTATGAAGTGGTTGGAGATTGCCATGAGGGTGGACTCGGCCGAGGCTAGGAGGTTGATCGGCTGGAACTTGTCGCCGAAGGCTGTTACAGTGCCTGGTTTCGTGCCCAGTTCCTACGTCCGAGACTATTTTGCGGAGAAGACCTCGGCGCTGGTGACGATTGACGAGAGAGAGACGGCTCCTCCTCCCTGTACAGCTGAGCAGAGGGCTCGTTTGTGGCTTTAGTGGTTTCTGTCTTCGATCTACCTCGGAGACAAGGGAGAGAGGCTGTCGACGAAGCTACTTCCCTTTCTTTCTGACCTGAGCTCCCTAGGGCGTTGGGACTGGGTCACTGCTGGTTTTGCGGTCCTCATCCGCTTCATTAGGGCCATGGTTCGTCCGGAGTAGATGGAGAAGGGGACTTCTCCTGGCGCTATCGGCGCTGGACTACTGCTGGAGGTATGCACCTTCATTTAGACTAAAATCAATTCTTTTCCTTATCAAATTACGAAAGATCGTTATTGACTACCTTGCTTCACAGGCATGGGTGTACTCCTACTTTCCGAGCCTCTCGCCCAAGAGGATGGAGCCGCTAGAGAAGGCCTATCCCGTCGTGAGGGATTGGGTGATGTGCAGGACGAGGAGCAAGCATTCCTCTCACGGTGTTTACCGGCGGGACGTGAACGCTCTTCAGCTGGACAGCGTGAGCATCTCACTTATATTCATTTTGCTTCTACATTTTAATCGATCATAAGAATGATTCCTTGTTTGTCTTATCCTAGTGGGTGCCCAAGCCTTGGGCGGAGTACCATGGAGCGCCTCCTTTTGTGGCTGAGGTACTTCGACCTAGGAGCTCGAGCCGGCTGTTGTTTAGGACGTCGATGGGGCCTGTGTGGTACTTGGGCGAGCGCTTGGCTCGTCAGTGCTCCCAAGATGTATTGACGGTTCCCATCGAACCTCCTAGGACGATGTTCAGGGAGCCTTCTGAGGCTGAGAGGGAGGCTGACTTGGGTGGTGTTGGTGCTGACGCCCTCCTTCTTCCTGGTGAGGACTACTCGGCGTTCCTCTACGGGAGGTTGGCGTACTGGCCAGTTGTAATGAGCATCTTTACTCCCCTTTATTTGATTTTGAGATATGATGAAAGGTCATCGATTAATGAGAGACATTTCACTTTGTAGGAGGTTGAGGCGGCGGGCATCGAGCCCCCAGAGTACCCCGAGACCCTGGAGTACACTGACGTGACCGGGAGGACGACGATCTCCGAGCTGCGTGACTTTGACTGTGGGAAATAATCTGTATACTTCCCTTATTATTCAGGATTATAACGAATATAATGATGATGATCACTAGTCATAAAATTAAAATACATAAACAAAATATAGGATTAAGAAATAACCTTCGGTCCTAGCAAATACGGCCTAAGAACAATATCAAAATAGATATTCGCCTATCAGTTGCACCCAAGACGATATGAGATATGCCCTATTGATAATGCTAGAATCGATCTAAAATTTTCTGTAAAATTTAGTTGTTTAGTGTTTTTCTTCTGATGAGAGAGGAGGCTAGGTCAAAAAAAGAATTAGGGTAGAATAAAGATCTCCCTTTTTCTTCTTATGGTGACCGAAATATGGGAGTGAATTAGGGAAATATAATCTTCCCTAATTCGGCCCATATAACCGAAATAAGGAGTGTAATCTCCTTATTTTTGGTCTTTCCAAAAAAGTATAAAATGTGTTAAATTGTCATCTAGTGAGGATCGAACCCATGACATCTTGGTTTGTGTACCCTCACTATTACCACTATGAAACATTCATCTTGTTGATATTAAAAATAACTGATTACATTTAATTACGAATTAACAGATTAATTCGTCCAAGCTAACATTACATACATTTAATTAAATATAACTTATTATATTCAGTTTAGGAATTGACAGTTAATTCGTCACAACTAATATTATTTATTCTTCATTAAATAATTGTCTCATCAACACATTGACTAACTGTTTAGTCATATTAGGCATCAATGTGATTATATTTCTATAACCACATTTCTCAAACACATCCTATAGGTGTGACCTTTAGGGACCAGTTGATCACCGCCATCTGTATGATAATAACGTCAAACTTTCTAGCAAGCCAACCGTTATTAGGTAAACGTTAATCAACTGATTAAATATACGAAGTATACCCTTGTGAACCTGTAAGAGATTTACAAATGTTATCACACTAATTTGTGGAGGACACAAGCTCCAACAAACTCCCACTTGTCCTCACAAGTGTATCTGCGATAACCGATTCTCATATCCTAAAATTTCTCCCACTCAATGTAAAACAATTTGCAAATCCGTATTCACAAAGGTCGTATTTTAGAAGCGATCAATATCAAGAGTGGTTTCCCCGACTAGAGAGTAACTTAACTGATAAACGAATCAACATTCGAGCATGGCCATGCATTTCAGTTACAACTCCTCGAGTGGCCTTGAGAAATAACTATACCTGATAAGGGTTGGATATTTTCCTCAACTCGAATCCTGCAGATGTAAGCACAGTATGAAATGACCCAGAAAAAATCTACTTAGCCTCGATTCGGGCAGACCGTGAGAAAGAAACCAAAGTCACCCAAAAACTGCCTTAATCTCGAGAGACAGTCGATAGTCAAAAGAATCGACTCTAGGAACACAATGGATGTCCTATCCATGACCTGGCACCGAATGTTATTAAACATTTAGGACTCCATTACGTTGTCACAAAAAGTTGTCCTACGAGGTATCGGCATAATCTCGCATCTGTGATCGATCAGTCAATCGTTTGACTTATGGCTCGTTGAACCCACCATCAATCGACTGCACAATATAATAGCCGGAGTTATCAGCTCACATTGGCGATTACGAACCAAAATAAATGTAATGTAATTCAGTTCACTTTGTGGCGTTCAATGTTGTCAGTACAATCCACATGAAAAACAAAATATTATATATAAAACGATGAAGTTATAAATAGTATATGAAAAAGATAATGTATCAAATCCATGATCAAGTACTACAACTCAGGAACACGTCTAATTCCCATGAAAATAACGTGCCATACATGCTTATTATAATTCAACGGTTTAGTGAGAGGATCCGCGATGTTATCATCTGTCGCAATCTTGTCAATCACTATCTCTTCTTGCTCCACGTACTCACGGATCAGGTGAGCTTTCCGAAGTACATGTACACGTCTAATTCCCATGAAAATAACGTGCCATACATGCTTATTATAATTCAACGGTTTAGTGAGAGGATCCGCGATGTTATCATCTGTCGCAATCTTGTCAATCACTATCTCTTCTTGCTCCATATCGCTTCCTTTGCTGCCTCCGAAGCGGTATAGTACACGGATTTAGTAGTAGAATCTGCTACAACACTCTGTTTGGAACTCTTCCAGCTGACCGCAACACCATTAAGAGTGAAGACGAACCCGGACTGAGATTTTGAATCATCTCGATCCGTTTGGAAGCTAGCATCTGTGTAACCGATTGCGCATAGCTTAGTATCACCTCCATAAGTCAATACCCAATCCTTAGTCCTCCGTAGGTACTTGAGGATGTTTCTAACAGCTATCTAGTGTGTTTCACCTGGAGTCTTTTGGTACCAACTCGTCATACTCAATGCATATGCCACGTCTAGACGTGTGCATATCATGGCATACATGATCGATCCTATTGTAGATGCAAAAGGAACACGACTCATGCGCTCAATCCCTTCAGGCGTCGTGGGTGACTGAGACTTGCTCAACTGCATCCCAGTCATCATAGGAAGGTTCCCCTTCTTGGAGTTGGTCATGCTGAACCTCTCAAGAACCTTATCCAAATAAGACTCCTGACTAAGTGATAACGTCCGTCGTGATCTATCTCGGTAGATACGGATTCCCAAAATGCGCTGTGCCTCACCCAGATCTTTCATCTGGAAATGGTTCTTCAACCATTCTTTAACTGAAGATAGGAGAGGAATGTCATTCCCAATCAGGAGTATGTCATCGACATACAATATCAAGAATACAATATTGCTCCCACTCGACTTGATATATAAGCATGGTTCTTCGACCGATCGAGTGAAACCATACTCTTTTATCACTTGGTCGAAACGATGATTCCAACTCCGAGAAGCTTGCTTAAGTCCATAGACGGAAGGCTTAAGCTTGCATACTTTCTTAGGATGTTCAGGATCTATGAAACCTTCGGGTTGCACCATGTACAACTCTTCCTCCAAATAACCGTTTAAGAAGGCGGTTTTCACATCCATTTGCCAAATCTCATAATCATAAAATGCGGCAATCGCTAAGATTATCCGAATGGAACGTAGCATGACTACAGGTGCAAAAATCTCATCATAATGCAATCCGTGCACTTGAGTGAAACCTTTTGCCACAAGTCGTGCCTTATAGGTATCTGGTTGCGCGTCTACAGAACGCTTTATTTTGTAAAGCCATTTGCACTGTAGAGGTTTTACCTTATTAGGTAAATCAACTAGATCCCATACGTTATTCTCATACATGGAGTCCATCTCGGATTGCGGGTTCATTACTTTCTAGAAGTAAAACGTCATTCTCCTAGACCATACCAATGTATCTGTCCGGAGGATGATAGACTCTTCCCGACCTCCTAGGTTCCTCAGGAATATTAACCGTATCATCAGTTGGAGGAACCACTTCCTCCATCCGTTCCTCGGTCGTTGGTTCTGGAATCTCCGACAGCTCGAAGGTTCTATTACTCGTCTTGTTCTCGAGAAATTCTTTCTCTAAGAACGTCGCACTAGCCGCAACAAAAACTCGATGTTCGTTAGGCGAATAGAAGTAATGACCAAATGTTCCTTTTGGATAACCTATAAAGTATGTCTTGACCGATCGCGGGCCGAGCTTATCCTCGTGTCTCCACTTGACATAAACCTCGCAGCCCCAAACCCGAATAAAGGACAAGTTTTAGACGGACTTCGGTTAAGTATAAGAGCAGCTGTCAAAAGAGCATAACCCCATAATGAATCAGGCACTACCGTGTGACTCATCATGGATCGAACCATATCAAGTAAGGTTCGATTTCGTCGTTCGGACACACCATTCAATTGAGGTGTTCCAGGTGGAGTTAACTGTAGAACGATTCCACAGTCTTTAAGGTGTTGATCAAACTCATTTGAAAGATATTTGCCACCCCGATCTGAACGGAGTGCTTTAACCTTTCTACCCAGTTGGTTCCGTATCTTGTTCTGGTATTCCTTGAATTTATCAAAGGATTCACTTTTATGCTTCATTAAGTAGACATATCCGTATCTACTCAAATCGTCCGTGAAAGTGATAAAATATCTATAGCCATCTCTAGCGGTAATTGACATAGGACCACATACGTCCGTATGTATGAGTCCTAATAGGTCACTAGCGTGAATTCCAACACCTTTGAAGGAAATTCGAGTCATCTTGCCAATGAGACATGATTCACACGTGCCATATGTAGAAAAATCGAATGCAGGAATAGTCCCATTATCGACGAGTTTCTTCACGCATTTATCATTTATGTGTCCCATTCGACAATGCCATAGATAGGTTTGATCTTTGTCACCAACCTTTAATTTCTTATTATTCACGTGTAATACTTCCGTGGTTTGGTCTAAGATATAAATTTCATTCATGGAAACTGCTCTGCCATAAATCATTTCATTAAAAGAGAAAATACAGCTATTATCCTTTATTGAAAATGCAAAACCGTCTTTAGCAAGTACGGAAACAGAAATAATTTTCTTAGACAAACTGGGTACATAGTAATGTGATTATTTAAAAATAACTCAAAACCTCTAGGAGTTGGATTACATATGTTCCCTTCGAGGCGCAGCAACTCGTGCTCCATTCCCGACTCGCAGGTCCACATCACCTTTTTCGAGAGGTATGATGTTCTTTAGGCCCTGCAAATGATTACACAGATGAGAACCACAACCAGTATCTATTACCCAAGTTCCGAAACTTGCATGGTTAATCTCAATCATATGAATATAAGATGACATACCAACAGAACGACGCGGCCTGCTTTGATGTCCTCACGGTAGACGGGACAGTTCCTCCTCCAATGTCCCGTCTTGTGACAATGGTGGCACTCTATGTCACCGCCCTTGATCTTTGCCTTGCCCTGTGAGCCACTAGTCTCACCAGGCGCACTTCTTACCGTTTCTGGCTTCATAAACTTTGGCTTACCTACAGCTAGGTCGCCATGAGCCTTGCCCTTACCTTTACCTTTGTTGTAAATCGTGAGAACATCCTGCTTCACGCTCCCACTCAATTTCATATCCTTCTCGGTCTGTACGAGAAGGGAGTGTAGCTCATGAGGACTCTTTTTCAAGTCATTCATGTAGTAGTTCGCCCGAAAAGGGCAAAACCATCGTGAAGAGAATGAAGCATTCGATCAATGACAATGCTCTCACTGATTTTACAATTCGGTGCCTACAGACTTCTCGACATTCTCAATCATGTGAAGAATGTGTGGGCTAACCGGTTGGCCCTTCTGGAGTTTCGCATCAAAGAAGCGACAGGTATGCTCATATGTAACGATTCTCGGTGCCTTTGAGAACTCGTTAGTGAGCGTGGTGAAAATCTTGTTTGCACCTTGGGCAATGAAGCGTCTCTGCAAATTGGTTTCCATTGCAAAGATGAGTACGTTCTTTATTGCACCCGCTTCCATAACGAAATCACTATAAGCGAGTGACTCGTTGGCTCCTGCATTGGGGGCTGGGTTGACCGGTATTGGCTCAGTTAAGTACCTGAGCTTACCGTCAGCAATGGCAGCATTCCGTAGTGCCGCCTCCCAGTCCGCAATGTTGGACCCATCATTCTTCAGTCGCGTGGAGTGATTCATCTGGTCCATGAATATTTTCAGCCAGGACGAGCGATCTAGTGTGGCACTAGGCATTGGGATTGCGTTATTTCCAGCCATTTGTTGTAACAGTATTATCGAAAATAATCGTGTTCTACACTGCGAAAGAAGAATAAAAATAATAAGCATGTGCATCGTTTTGTTTTTAAGTCTAATGAACTAAAGTCATAACGCGAAGACTCAAAAACATTTATACAATTGACCTCCCTCAAGAATTATATAAATGATCCCAAGACTCAATTCTCTGTAAATTGATAAGCTAACCTTTTAGCTAATTCTACCGTTAGAATTCTTGGTCGATAAATTTCTGTAAATTCTATCTTTAGTCCATCATAATCACGAGAAACTCTTCGGACTATGATGTTGAGGTAAACAAAGTCAACACAACTACTTACCCAACGTAGAAGGAGTCATATTAGGCGTACCGACGAAGAAGGGATTCATAGATGTTTGCCCTTATAAAGACTAATCTCAATTTCCATTTTAGAGGAAGATCCCATCAACTTTATTTTAATTCATTTTAAGTGAACTAATATCTAGCATGCGATAATGAATAAACTAAGGTGATGGCTTAATAAGACTGTGACATCTGTATGTCCATGAAAAAATAACATACAACCTATATGAGTCCATTTTCATGCATTTTAGTAGTAGGTGGTTTGGTTTTAGGCGAAATATGATGCATAAACTAACATGTGAATGAAAAACAATAAGAAAGAAAACGTAAAAACAGTAAAAGTCCTAGTGTGGCCTATCCTATGAAAATGAACAATAAATACAAGTTTGGAATCCATCCTTGGACCCGAGAAGCTTGTCTTAATGTTCCATCTTGATCCATGTAGCGGGAGTGAGCTCCAATCCCCATCTTTAGTCTTCTTTAAAATTACAATAATTAAATTTACATAATAAACCTATTTATTACAATCTAATTTCAAAACCCAAAACTAAAAAGGAGATTCGAGATCTCATAATTACATAAAAAATCATGTTTCCTTCATTACGAAAACATAATTTGACTAAGGCCACACTAAGTATTACAATTTACAACCGATTGCAAAATTAAATACGTAAATAAAATTCATTCATTTGATTCATTCAACAAAATTAAAAGCATCAACTAAAAATAAATTAAACATGCATGACACAATTCCTTAATTATGTTGATTAATTTATCCAAACCACCTATTTAAATCAAATTAAGTGACAATTCCTCAATTAATCACATTAATTTCATTCTTAATCCATATTAAACTTGAAATATGAATTCTATCCGTCAAAATTTTAAACTGCTTTAAAATAATTCGGTATCTTTAAATTGTGAACCGTTTCACAATAACTAATTGGGCAAAAAAAAAACAGAAAAAAATATTTTTTTTTGTAATTCAGCTCACGGCCGAAATAAAAAAACAGCCCATCCTTTTTTTTTTCTTTTCGGCAAAGCAACAAACAAAACAACCCGGTTTTGTTTTCTTTTTAAACTCGGGTTTTTTCCTTGTAAAAACCGAAACAAATTTTTTTTTTAAGAACACTGTTCACAGTGCACAGTAATCCGAACAGCAGGGAAAAAAAAACTCAACGGCAAAAAAAATTAAAACAGTCGTCGCAAATTTTCTTGCGGCAAAAATTGCCCTAAAACAAAACCGATGAAGAAAATAACGTGCCATACATGCTTATTATAATTCAACGGTTTAGTGAGAGGATCCGCGATGTTATCATCTGTCGCAATCTTGTCAATCACTATCTCTTCTTGCTCCATATCGCTTCCTTTGCTGCCTCCGAAGCGGTATAGTACACGGATTTAGTAGTAGAATCTGCTACAACACTCTGTTTGGAACTCTTCCAGCTGACCGCAACACCATTAAGAGTGAAGACGAACCCGGACTGAGATTTTGAATCATCTCGATCCGTTTGGAAGCTAGCATCTGTGTAACCGATTGCGCATAGCTTAGTATCACCTCCATAAGTCAATACCCAATCCTTAGTCCTCCGTAGGTACTTGAGGATGTTTCTAACAGCTATCTAGTGTGTTTCACCTGGAGTCTTTTGGTACCAACTCGTCATACTCAATGCATATGCCACGTCTAGACGTGTGCATATCATGGCATACATGATCGATCCTATTGTAGATGCAAAAGGAACACGACTCATGCGCTCAATCCCTTCAGGCGTCGTGGGTGACTGAGACTTGCTCAACTGCATCCCAGTCATCATAGGAAGGTTCCCCTTCTTGGAGTTGGTCATGCTGAACCTCTCAAGAACCTTATCCAAATAAGACTCCTGACTAAGTGATAACGTCCGTCGTGATCTATCTCGGTAGATACGGATTCCCAAAATGCGCTGTGCCTCACCCAGATCTTTCATCTGGAAATGGTTCTTCAACACTACCCACAACATCAAACACTACCCACAACATCAAAACCCTTATCCTCTCCATCACAAGAATAAAAACCCTCAACAACATTCACCAAATACAAATCAAACCATCCTTCCAACAACAAATTAATCACTCCTTCTTCAAAAATCAAAACCAAGCACAAAATCTTCAACCTTTGAGTCGATTTTTGATTTCATAAAGGCAAAGCCTTTCACCTTCAAATCGATTTGGGCATACTACAAATTGAAGATTTTTCATTCTTTTCTTGGTTAGTTCATCAATGGCAAGGACTAAGGGAGCAACAAAGGCAACAAAGGCACCAAAGGCTAAGGCACTCTCACAAAGGCAAAAGGCTCTTCAAACAAAGAAAGCATTGGCTATGGTGGTAGCAACACCAAACTTGGAAGTGCAACAACAACAACAACCTTCTATGGGAGCAACAACACTTTCTACTCCGGTAATTGATCAACTTTTACATTATCCGGAGGTAACTTTTATTTCCGATACCCATAGAAATACCTTTGTCAAGTTTGCTATGAAGTCATTACAATCCACAAAATTCATATGTGAAGATACCTTAGAACAATTGGGTGTTCTTGAACAAACAAAAGCCTTTTTCAATGCCATGGGGTTGAAGAAATTTTTTGAAACAAGGGAATTGACATACCCCTCCCTTCCCTTGGAATTTTTAAGTTCTTTGAAAGTCACCAAAGTTGAGAATAGGGAGAATCTCGAGTTTCATCTAGCTAATGTTAGTAGACGCATTACCTTTAGGGAATTGGGTGAAATTTTGGGTCTTAGTGATGAACCGAGTTATTTTAAGAGTTATGGAAAGTATGACCCCAAACCTCTTTGGGAGGCAATCTCCGGGAAGAAATTTGAGGATTTTCATGCGAGTCGTGCTCTTTTGGTCCACCATCCGGGCATAAGAGTATGGCACAAGGTCGTGGGTAACACCATAATTGCTAGGAAAGATACCAACCATTTCACAAGACTTGATTTTATTCTCCTTGAATCGGCTTTGAATATCGGAAGAGTGAACACTAAGCCTTACAATTCTTTGAGGCTCTTGGTAGATAGATGGCTCAACATCGATTGTGGGAAGAAGGGCACGACCGTTATTGTCAATGGCGGCCTAGTCACACTCCTAGCTAAGCACTTTGATCCTAACTTCAATAAGGATAACAAGTACAAAGCAAAGGAGGGTGGCCATCTTGTTGATATGCATACTATGATTCACAAGTTCAAGTGGGTTGCCCATAACCCCCTTGACACTAAGTATGGATGGCTCACTAGTGAAGCTAGATCGTTCACCTTGCCTTCGAAGATTTACCGTCTAAGCGTCCACGGGACCAATTATCTACTTCCCCTTTCCAAAGAAGCCGAGTATATCATTCAACAACAAAAGGGTGATCTTGAAACGCCCTCCTCTTCCATTGTCATACCACCCTACCCTTTTAAGTATGAAGAGTTCAAGCCGGAAGGAATTGAAGTTGGGAAAGACTATGTGACTCTTCTCATGCAAGCAATGCACAAGCAAGCCTGCTATGAAGATCGGAAAAATGCCTACTTGGCTCAATATCCACCCCTCCTACATTTAGCTAGGCAAGGACTACTTGATCCATCTTGTCCTTTGCCTAGTTGGGCGGATAGAGAAGTCTTATTTCCGGGTGCATCTAGGGTCGTTATGGGTGACAATGAGGTTGTTGGAATTGATGAAGAAGTTGATGATAATATTGAGGAAGAAGCAAGTGAAGAAGAAAAGGATGGTGAAGATGATGATGAGGAAGATGAGGAAGAAAGTGAAGAAGCAAATGACAAGGAAAGTGGCAATGTGACCACTTCTCATGAGGGAAGTGATGGTGATAGCATGATGGAAGATTAGCAAGCCTTGGAGACTCCTACCCTCTCATGGTTTGTCTATTTCTCTCTTTGTATTTTATTTCATTTTGATCATTGTTGGAGTAGTCCTAGCCCCATTAGAGGACTCATACCTCGGTACCATTGAGGTGTTCTCATTTTATTGTTCCCATTTTCAAAATCCAAAATGACAAATTAGTTTCATGCATAGCATAGTGTGTGCATGAACTACACCCATCCTTGGACATTAGCAATAGTGTCTCACTCGGTTTGGGGAAGTTAATGCATACACAATGGGAGGCAATCTAAATTATCCTCTTCGTCATAACAAAAACCATGCATCATGTAGTATAGCTTAGTATAGATTGCATTTAGTATAGAAATCATGCATCATCTTTGCATAATTTCCATCATTTTGGCCATTGAGGACAATGCCCATATTAGTGTGGGGATGGGAATTCTAACATTTAACTCTTATTCAAAAATCAAAAAAAATTGAAAAATTTCAAAAATCATAAAAATTTGAAAATTGAAAACCCAAAAACATGTTTATTTCTTGTTGTAGTCTTGTATATATTGTCTTGTATATATATTGTGTTTGTTCTATCCTTGTTCACATTGATTGACTACGCCACATCCGAGACATGAGGATATTGAAGACCGCATGGTATGATCTTTCCAATCTCATTTTTCCTCTTTATGTTAATGACTATGTGGATTTATTTTGATTGATGCGGTATAACAATGTGAATTTAGGACTTGCATTTAGTTTATATGTCATATTAGTTGATAGAACCACTTGCATTAGGATGTTTATATTAGTTGCATCATGGCATGTAGTTGCATGTTAGAAATGTTTTGAAAAATGCCTATTTAGGAACTTTGACAAAGAGCAACTAAGCCATTACAAATACTTGTTCAACTTAAGACTTTGCCTACTAGAATGGTTGTAAAACACCCTAGATAGTGTCATACTAGTGTCTTTTGACCCATGACCCAAGGCATATTCAAGGGTTTGCATGTGAGTCACCTATCCAACCCCGTGATGCGATGTGGACTTGGTTAACTTGTCTAGGTGACCTTGTTTGACCTTGTGGTAAGGCAACCCAAAAATATTTTCTATCAATAAGCTTGAAGTGCTCATTTCAAAGAAATTTTGTCATGTGGAAGTAATGAAATGCCAAGGAAACCTCAAATGTTATGAATTGTTGAAAGTTGAGAAAGTTAAGTTGTTTTGATGGAGGCGTACCACTTCGATGTGCTTTGGTGTGGGATCCATTGAATTGGGCCCCCATACGGTTGTGAATTCGGCCGCCCAGAGACAGAGTGACTATCACCCCGAAAAGCTATTGTCTAGAAGTTAACCGGTTGCCTAATAAGCGATTGGCGAAAGCAAAGGACACTAGCCCGGAAGGGACAAACCCCATCTTAAATTTTTGAAATGTGAAAGTGAAATGAGGACAATTTTGAATACTAGTCATATCCACCCGTTGTGAATAAAGATTTGAGCATTTCATTCCCAAAAAGCCTTTTGTCAAGCCACTTGGTCGAGCTTGGGATGATCCATGACCTTTACTTTTGTAGAGAATTTGAGACTTGTCATGTCATATGCTACTAGCATCATAGGGATCATCATTCCACCACCATCCGATCGCTCTTGACGAAAGCATTTGGAAATTGAGGACGAAAGTAGTCTAGTTTAACACCATTTGGAGGTGATTTAGTGCCATCCTCTTAGACTTAGTAATTTGTTGAACTAGTATTTGTGAAGGATTACATGCTCTTAAATTTGTTCCTCTTTAGTGCCTCCGCCACTTGATGAGGAAGTGGCTATTCTTTTTGTAGATGCATCCATTATGTGTTTTTGTGTGCTTAAAGTTTGGATGTGTCGTCATTTTGGCAAGACCCACCTTGCCTTGCAAGAAGGCATCCTACCTCATGGTTGTCTTGTTGTGAGTTGAAGGGGCGGAGTGAGACCCGCTAATTGTCTCATATCGGCTATATTATTAGGATAGGTTAGTATTGGTCCTAGTCTTTGTCACCTCTTTACTCGGGACGAGCAAAGGTTCGGTTTGGGGATATTTGATGTGACCATAATTGGCGCATATTTAGCCCCCGAATTAGCCTTGTTCCCATGCTTTTTAGTGCTTATATGGGTCATTTCTTATCTTTAGTTCTTTGTTTTGCATATTCTTTGAGATTTTGATCCCTTGGTAGGAAAGGAGTAAGAATCTTGCATTTTCATGGCAAAACGAGACTAAATTGATCGAATTCAATGACCAAGCATCAAGGAGAGACAAGATTAGAAGGCCTTTGTACATATCATAGTAGAAGAGCAATGTTGAGAAAGGATCCTTGAGTCCCCAAGGAAATCCCCAAGGAATTTATGAAGAAAAGGGAAGAAAAGAAGAAGATTTGTTCTTCGGTGACAATCCGAGCGGATTGTCACCAATCCGTCCGTCCGCAGCAAGAAGACAATCCGAGCGGCTTTGCCACAATCCGCTCGGATTCCCCCTCCACAATCCGCCCGGATTCCCCCGAATCCGCTCGGATTCCAACGCCAGAATCCGCCCGTCCCGACCCTATTCCGCCCGGATTCTAGCACAGCACGAATTGTCTTCTCCAAGCTACGAAGAAAGAAGCCCTTCTCTCGAAAAATACCGGCTCCTCCTTGCTCAACTTAAAAAGTGTAATTACTAGTTTAGCCCTTAGTTAACCCTAATGCATCCTCCCTAATTTCCACTATAAATACCCGATTAGTCTAATTAGAGGAGCATGTTCTTCTTATCAATAATTAGTGTAGTTAATATCAATCAAATCTCTCTTCAATATTGTAATCAAGTATTAATCAAATTTTAATCCAAGTTTTAGTTCTTTAATCTCTCTCTTGTTCATCCTTTATTTTGGGTAATTGAAGATTATTTGGGTTATTGTTGAAAGATTGACAACCTCTCAATCAAGCATTCAAGTACTTCTTTTATCTTTGCTTTATTATTGGAATCATTAGTAGGTATAATCTCTTAATCCCTTTTTAATTATTGTTAATTATTTTCATTTATTCATCATGTTTCATATTGTTGGTATGATTGACAATCTTGCTAGCATGATCAACATGATAATGAGTGAGTAGTCTCTTAGCTAGGGTTAATGGGTGATTAAGGGAAACCAACATGAGGAATGATTCATGCTTAAATTAATATGCTTTCATGTTTTATTTGCTTGCTTGTTTTGATCTCAACTCATGCACATGTTATATTTGATGAAATGCTAAGCCTATGAATCCTTGCATTTACTATCATCTTCTATCTTTTCAATGAGACTTGTAAGACATAACCCAACTCGAGTCTCATTAAACCATGCATGTTGTTGAGTAGAGAAGATTAAGTCGACTTGTAGGTGTTGTACAATCTAATCGATTCGGCTCCGGGACCCAAACTTTCCTAGGATTGTAAGATATAACCCAACTCAATCCATCACAACAATAATTGCTTGCTTATAATTTGAGAACATCTTTGTATGATCATATCCCATGATTCCCCTATGATCCCATGACACCCTAGTGCCTTTAATCAATTGTTTACACCCTTTTAATTCATCTTGCTTGTTTATTTTCATTGCTATTTTAGTTTAGTAACCTTCCATATCTTAATTTGTGAACACTTAGCGGGATCGCATCACTGTGACGGATGCTGGCCTGGACAATTGGCAGCATCTGATTCGGAGGGTGACCTTTAATCTGCATAATTTTTGTGTAAGAACACATTTGATTGAACTTATTCAGTTATTGAGAATTTCTTTTTGAAAATGCAGGTAGCGTCGTCTCGGTTCGTGGCGTTATGGAGGGTGGCTAACCGGCTGCGAGCTACTGCCGTAGAGGCACTTGTCGGTGGTCGAGGTCGTCAGGTATGAACCTTGTGTCTATTTCATTTTTGAATTTTGATTTTCCAACATCTCTTGTAATTGCTTGAAACGATTGACATGAGCCAATTTTGCTGTTTAAAGGGGGACCGCGAGCTGGAGCGAGAGTTGGCTCAGTCTCGGGAGGAGACAACTTGCTTGTTGAGGGAGCTCGAGGTTCGCGACGCCGAGGTTGCTGCTCTCGCGGCAAGAGTTGCGGAGCTAGAGGGCGACCGACAGTAGTTTTGTTTTGTTGTTGTTTGTATTTTGCACATTTGTACATTTTGGACCTTAATTTTGGACATTTTTTGGACTTTGCTTGGGGCGCGAGCCCCCAATTTGTTATACATTTCCCTTTTTGTTGTATATATGATGGCCTGAGTGCCTTTGTTGCTGGGTTGTGTTGCTTGTATCTGCAGGTTAGCTTTGAACAAATTTGGTAGATGACGGTTTATGCCGTCATGCTGCCGAAATTTACATAGAAATCACGTAGAACATACATTTGTATATACACACGGCTTGAATTAGCGCAAAACGAATGACTCAAAAGAATGCAAAAATGCAAGAGTAAATGCAAAAATGCAAAAAATTTGCCGGAAATGACCAGACGGTAGGGAGGGTTACCCCTAAAAAAAGAAAAAAAATAGAAACCTATAAGTTAGAAATGAAATGATTAAAAAAAGAAATAAAAGAAATATATATAAGTGAAATAAATATATGAATTTTGAAATGAATTAAATTACAAATGAAAATTATTTCCTAAAATGAATTACATTAAAATGAAAACTATTTCCTAAAATGAAAATATACAAGTGTGGTAAAATGACGAAAATGTTTATGTCGCCTCGAAACGCGTGCCCGCGGAATTAGGAAACATGGAATATGATAATTTCCACGTATTTACCAAAATAATAACCCTTCGGAATAGGAAATTATTCGTCAAGGAATTTATGAAAGATCCAACGCGGAAAATCACAGAAACCTTGCTGAGGAAGAGGCGCAGCATGAGCTGCATCCCTTTGAAGAGGCGCAGCAGGTGCTGCGTCTGTTCCCGGGTGTGTCTGCTCTGGCAGATTTTAGGAAACAGAGTTTTAGTATAAATAGAGACGTCGATAGAGCTTTTATTCACACAATTCTTCCGTCTCTTCTTCGTCTTATTACATAAAATTCTTAATATAATCAATCATCATGAATACTTTTGAGATTCGCCTAAAAGAGTGGACTAATGAGTTTTCCAACATGGAGAAACACGACATGGGCGCCTATAACCTTGGATCATTGTTGAGTTTGAAGCTCATAAAGGTTGTCAAACCATTCTTGGATGCTTGTCTTGATTACTGGGACCCGAATTATCATGTTTTTGCTTTCCCCGGAGGCGACATTTGCCCATTTCCTAAAGAAATTGCTGCGATCGGTGGGTGGGACCCAGAACACTTGCCTGCAATTCCTTCTACTTCACAAGGGTATAAGAGCAAATTTAGAGACTTGCTTGGATTGACTAGAATTGAGGTGGACCGTTTAGTGACCTCGAAGGGAGTGCGAATGTTGGACTTCATTGACCGTTTCATTAACATGGCCGACCCCACCGTTTCTTATGTTGCTAGGCGAAGGGCATTTGGATTTTATTTGTTGCATGTGTATGTCCTCGAAGGGCATGTTGATGAAGACTTGAGAGGTGATCCCCGTCTTCTGGGCCTAGTTGAGCAAATGGAGCTGCGCAGGAGCCCAACTTGTTTATGCTTAGGAGAGATCCTTTTAGGCTTGGATAATAGGAAAGCCAACCGCGACCTACCGTATTTGGGAAGTCCCGTTATTCTGCAGGTAAAAGAACTTTTTCTCTTTTTTTCTTTTTTCGTCTTCTCTTTTTTTCGTTTTTTTTTCTTTTTTTTTTTTTTTTTCGTTTTTTTCGTTCTAATACCCGCTTTTGGTAGGTTTGGCTTATGGAGCGCCTTCGATTGATCGAGCCCCCAGTTCATGTTCCTTCTTATCATGCTCGTTCGATTGCAATGAGGACTAGGCTGTACATGGTGGACTTCGCTCGAGTCTGCAATTATTGGGAGAACAAACTGAAGAGTGATGATGGCCCCTTGATTTGGTGGATTGTACCATGGTGGCACCAAATATCTGTCACTAGAGTATCTTCTTTGGATGCTACTCGATCTGTGCGCATTCCTGGTTTACAAATCATGGTGTGCATCTTCCTGGAAAGGCTGATGAGACAGGTTGGACTAAAGCAGACGATCCCGATGCTTGATACCGTCCCGCAGACTGCCGTGGCGCTTACTACTGAGAGTCGAAGGGAGTGAGCCATTAAATGGGCCCAAAGAAACGTGTGGTTCTTGAACTCTTCTGCTAATGCCTTATGGGTGTCGGATTCCTATCTGCGATGGAGGAAAGCTACTACTCCGGAGGAGCGCGAGAGATTGAGGATACGCGAGCCCGTTGACTACATGGTGCGCGAGGTGGAAAAGGAGAAAGAGAAGCATTTGACTGAAGGAGAGGAGGAAGTCGAGTTTCGAGTTGTTCATCCTTCGAAGAAACCAAAGACCTCTCATGCCGTGGATAAAGTGATTGACAAGAACGGGAAGTCCAGGCCTCGAGAAAGACCGTTGATGATTAGGTCCGAAGTGGCGCAAGAGCGTCCGGCTCGAGGCCGTGACAAGAAGTATGACAAGAATGACAAGGGCAAAGGTAAAATAGAGGAATATCCCAAGTCTTTATTATTATTATTATTATTATTATTATTATTATTATTATTATTATTGTAATAAAAAGGTGGGGTTTTTAGAATCCTAGCCTATTTTATTTATTATTATGTAGCGTATTATTATTAGAAAATGAATGAAATAAAAAAGGTTAATTGGTTATGATACCGTTGGGATTTTCTATTTATTATTCTTGTCGAATTTCCAAATGCAATCCAAATGTCCTTCTATTTACATTTTAAAATAAATGGGTTGTATCCTGTGAAGGATTGCCTACGTATTCATTAAGAAAATGAAATCAAACCCTTGCGCGTAGTTCGAGTAAATGTAAAAGAATAATTGTTCTAAGCAAGAGCTTGTAATGAACTTAGAAAACAATCATGAGCTTTTTGCTTACTCTTAAGGTACAGTTTAGTTTATTAGATGATATAAGGATGACAAATTTGTCAAAATGCAAGAGCATAGTGACATTAGCTTATTTCAGCTTGGCCAGGGGCCGTTTATTTAGTGCCACAAGAGCGACACGTGAGGTTACGCGAGGTGCGTTTTTGTTCCTATTCTTGGCATAATACCGTTTTAGTTGGTCAAGGTTTGTCGGGTTGGAAAACTCATTCCCATCTAGGTCTGTGATTCTAACCGCACCCCCTGGATGTATGGACTTGACTAGAAATGGTCAGGCCCAATTGGGTTTGAATTTTCCCCGTGGATCAACAGGTAAAAGAGCTTTAACCGACTTGAGTACTAAGTCTCTTTCCTTGATGTTCCTTGGCTTAACCCTTTTGTTGAAGGCTTGTTTGATACGTGCTTGATATGTTTGGACATTGTGTAAGGCGCGTAGCCTACGTTCATTCAGGAGGATGAGTTCTTCATATCTATCCCTCTTCCAGTCGGCTTCAGGGATTTGACTTTCGAGTAAGATACGCAATGATGGTATTTCTAACTCAACTGGTTGTACAGCTTCCATGCCGTAAGTCAAATAGAAAGGAGTGGCCCCAGTGGGCATCCTAACAGATGTGCGATATCCCCACAAAGCAAAGGGTATCTTGCTTGGCCAATCTCGATAGTTGTCAATCATTTTCTTGAGAATTGTGACAACATTCTTGTTTGCTGCCTCTACCGCGCCATTAGTCTGTGGTCTATATGGCGAAGAGTGGTGATGCCTAATTTTGTACTTGGCTAGCAATTGCTCAGTCTCAGCTTGGAAATGTGATCCATTATCACTGATGATCTCATGTGGGCAACCGTATCGACAAATGATGTTGTTTTGTATGAACTTTGCCACGTTTTTAGCCGTAACACTAGTGTAGAAAGCCGCTTCTACCCATTTGGTGAAATAGTCAATTGCCACTAGGATGAAACAATGACCTCCTGTTCCGGCTGGGGTTATCTTCTCGATTATGTCAATGCCCCAGGCAGAAAATAGCCAAGGAGATGTCATCGTATAGAGCAATGAAGGAGGGACATGTTGTACATTCCCGAAGATTTGGCAATTGTGACAATGTCTTACATATTTGATGCAATCGGATTCCATTGTGGTCCAATAATACCCCAAACGTGTGATCTTCTTTGCCATCATGGGCCCACTCATGTGAGGACCGCATTCTCCATCGTGGACTTCTTCCATCACTTTCCGTGCCTGTGAATGATCAAGGCAACGTAGGATTACACCAAGAGGTGTTCTATTGTACAACTCTCCTTGCATGAGAGCGTATTGGGAAGTTAGCTGGCGTATAGCACATTGTCCCCTTTTGTTCATATCGGGTGGATAGGTACCGTTGAGCTTGAAATTTAGGATTTCTTGGAACCAGGGTTCCTATGCGATTTCCTCATCATCGGTGATTTGGTGGACATAAGCTGGCTCTGATCGTCGTTCAATACATAAAGGCATTTCTACCATGTCATCTGGCATATTAATCAAAGATGCAAGTTTTGCAAGAGCATCTGCAAATTGATATTCTTCCCGAGGTAGGTGTAGATATGTCACGTGATCAAAGAATTGGGCAACTTGGTCTATTCTGGCTTGATAAGGTGCTAGGCTTTCGCTTCGGATTTTCCAAGATCCCGTAACTTGATTGATGATCAGGGATGAGTCCCCATGTACTCGGAGGTTTTTAATGCCTAAGCTCACTGCCGCTTGTAATCCAATGAGACAAGCTTCGTATTCTGCAGCGTTATTTGTCACCTCGAAGTTGAGTTTGACAGAGATTGGTGTATGCTCGCCTTCAGGAGAAATGAGCAACACTCCTATTCCAAATCCTCTTAAGTTTGATGCTCCATCAAAGTAAAGGTCCCGGGAGTCTACAACGGCTTGGAGTATATCCTCGTCTGGAAATGACCATGTGTCTATTGTTTCTGCATGATTGATGGGATTTTCTGCAAAGAATTTGGCAATGGCGCGCGCTTTTATAACTTTCAGGGGCACATACTTGAGATCGAACTCTGAGAGCATCAAAGTCCATCTTGCTAGACGTCCATTGAGGAGGGGTTTTTCGAAGAGGTATTTGACTGGATCCATTTTGGAGTATATTTTGACGGAGTAGCTAAGCATGTAATGGCGTAGCTTCTTCGTCGCCCACACAAGAGCGAGGAATGTCTTTTCGAGTTGTGAGTATTTGCACTCGTACTCCAAGAACTTCTTACTAAGGTAGTAGATAGCCCTTTCTTCTTTTCCTACGGTCTGAGCTAGCATGGCACCCATGGCTGTTTCGGTTACTGTGAGATACAGACCAAGAGGTTGATCTCGTTGAGGTGGCATGAGCACTGGTGGTTTAGCCAATATCTCCTTGATTCGGTCAAATGCCTTTTGACAATCATCATCCCACATGGTGTGATCCGTTTTCTTGAGCTTCTTGAAGATAGGCTCACAAATCATGGTGAGTTTCGATATGAATCGACGTATATATTTTACTTTTCCCAGGAATCCTCTGACTTCTTTTTCCATTTGAGGTTGTGGCATTTCGATCAGAGCCTTGATCTTGGAAGGGTCTATTTCTATACCTCGTTGGCTAACGACGTATCCCAGGAGTTTGCCAGATGTTACTCCGAATGCGCACTTCTGAGGATTGAGCCGCATGTTGTACTTTCGTAGCCTTGCGAAAAATTTGCGAAGGTTCGCAATATGCCCCTCTCTATCCTTGGACTGGACAATCATGTCGTCTACGTATACCTCAACTTCTTTGTGCATCATGTCATGTAAGAGTGTAGTTGCGGTGCGTTGATATGTAGCTCCGGCGTTGATTAACCCAAACGGCATTATCGTATAGCAATAGGTTCCCCATTGAGTGACAAAGGCGGTCTTATGCATGTCTTCTATGGCCATCTTGATTTGGTTATAACCCGCATACCCATTCATGAAGGATAGTAATGCGTGGTCTGCGGTATTGTCCACCAATATGTCGATGAGTGGTAGAGGGAAGTCATCTTTAGGACTTGCTTTGTTTAAGTCCCTAAAATCAACACAAACACGGATTCTCCCATCCTTTTTGGGTAGAGGTACTATGTTGGCTACCCAGTCAGAATACTCGGAAACTTTGATGAACCCGGATTTGAATTGCTTATCGACTTCTTCCTTAATCTTGAGAGCCCATTCTGTTCTCATTCGACGAAGCTTCTGTTTTACAGGCTTGAAACCTGGCTTAATCGGGATTCTATGTTCGGCGATATCCCTGTCGATCCCTGGCATGTCTTTGTAAGACCACGTGAAAACGTCTTTGAAGTCGTTTAGGAGGTCTATGAAATCGGCCCTTTCGGTAGAGCTCAACGTAGTCCCTATCCTAAGTTCTTGGGGTTCTAGTTCGGTTCCTACATTGATGGGTTCGGTGTTCTCTATTACTGGTCCCCCTTCCCCTTCCTGTAGTATTTCTTTGGCTACGTAGGGAGGTATCTCAATTGAGTCTGGGTCTTGGTCATCCTCAGTATCATCATAAACATAATTGCACTCAAGATAACACAAAGAGTAAGCAGAACCTGATTTATTCATATTAAAGTTTGAGAAAAGTTGAAACAAAGAAGCCATCTGATCTGTAGTCAGTGGCAGCAAAGGTACAGTTGCTGGGATATTTCCCGTACTACTGTTACTATTCGAGGCTAAGCTAGGAGAAACAAAGGGAATGGGGATGACGACAGGAGGAGACTCCTTAGTGACTTTTCTAGACTCCGACTCTGACTCCGACTCTGACTCCGACTCCGACTCTGACTCGAATTCATCGTCTTCTGGTTCTCCTTTGAACATCTCTCCTTCTCTAGTGGTGAGCTTGAAGAATCTTCCTTGATTGTTTGTCCACTTGATTGATTTTCTCCATCCTTCCTGCTGATTCGCGTTTGTTTCTGTGCTTAACGCTGTAGGGTTGAAGTGATCGTCTTGAAGTATCATGGTAATGATCTCATCCTGCGCGGCTCTAACAAATCGATCTTCTCCAAACAATAGACTAACAGCTTGTTCGTCTAAGCAAGGTGCTTGACGAGCTTTGACGGTAGGAACCGTTTCCAGAGGAATGAAGTAGCAATCGTGAAAGATCTAAATTCCGGCTAGCTTCCTTTCGAGATAGTGCCAAGGTTCGGGAAATCCGTGAAAGAGTTCTAGACTTCTTTCCTTAACGAAGTATCCGTTTAGGGTAGGGAGATAGGGTCGCATTTGGACTCCTACGTACTTACGGTTTTGAACTTGAGCGAGCATTTCGAGAACTTCCTCTTTGGTGGGTTTGTACCCTAGTTCAAGTGGTATTCTTTTTGAGTTGCCTTCCTTGTAGGGTGCGAAGGTGTTTCTTCGGATAGGGTTCAAAGGCATTCTAGGGAAGTATCCCTGGGATTTGAGTATGTGGTTGACCACCAAGTTGGAGTAGGGATCGTAGTATAAGGGTGCCAATTCAATTTCTATGACGCTTATGCTTTGGAAGCCCCCAAGCTCATATACTGGATCCGCAAGGACTTGATTGTTTGACATCTTTTCGATTATTGCCTTGATGGGTGACGAAGTGATCGTCACCACTTTGCCATTTAGTGGGATCTTGATCTTTTGATGAAGGGTGGATGTCACCGCTTTGGAAGCGTGAATCCAAGGTCTTCCTAGGAGTATGTTGAAGGAAGCTTTGATGTCCACTATTTGGAAGTTAACCTTTCGCTCTATTGGCCCTGTGGTTATGGTTAGGTTAACGAGTCCTACTACCTTTTATCGTGCACCATCATATGCGCGAACACCTTGATTGGTAGCGGTCCAATCCGACTCTTTCAAGCCTAGTTTGTATGCCGTTTTGAGAGGTATGACATTGACCGTGGAGCCATCATCAACCAAGGTCATTGGCACGTTCTTCTTTAGACAAATGACAGTGATGTAAAGAGCCAAGTTGTGACTAGCGCCAAAGGATGGCAAATCTTCGTCTGAGAAAGTAATAGGATTACTTAGCTTTGGTGATTCTTGGAAGACCAAGTTGACTACATCTTCGGGTGTGGATTTATGCGCTACACTTAGTTTGGCCAAAGCTTGCAGTAAAGCTTGGCGATGTGGGAATGAACTTGCTACTAGTTGCCAGACTGAAAGATCAGCCTTTGTCTTCTGTAATTGCTTGCGCAAATGATCAGTGGAGTCATCTTCGTTGTCATTTGGTGTGACAACGTTGGTTGGACCATTTTGAGTAGTATTTTGATATGGACGGCCCGAACGAGTTAGGTGGTCCACAGCTTGGTCTTCACCATTTTGGACTATTTCTTTGACTAGGGAGTATTCAATGAGATACTCGTCTTCATCATCATCGCCCCATACTCCATTTATTGTAGCTAGTTCCCTCATTCTCATGATCTCGTCTTCTAGTCGTGTGATTTGGTCGACTAGTTTATCAACCACGACGACTATTTCTTGCATAGTAGCGTTTTGAGAGAACATTAGTGGCACATGTTCTTTAGGTGTCGCGTTGGGGTCATGTAAAGTTGTCACCACATTTTCTAATTCCCAAACTTGCCTATCCACACTCCTTGCCCATGTGATGAAGTCGGAAATGGTAGGGGAGATGGTAGAGTAGAACCCTTCATTCTCAATCGCGTGGATCTCATCTTCAATTGGAGAAATGAGGTGTGAACAATCTAAGGTAGATTCTTCACTTGTGATCACTAGAATCCCAAGAGGGTTCTGAGTGTTGTTGGGTTTACCTCCTGGCGGTATTGGTAGTCGACCATCCTCAATCATGTCTTGAAGCACATTTTTGAATTTGTAGCATTTTTCTGTGTCATGCCCCTTGCCCCTATGGTATTCAGAGTACGAGTTCTCGTCCCAGAATTTGGATTTCTTTTCGAGTTCGGGAGTAGGTCCTATGGGTTGGAGTTTGCCTTGCTTCATTAACCTCTTTAGAGCGTTGGAGTAAGTGTCCCCAAGATTTGTGAATTTCCTTGGTGGGGTACTTTTCTTGGAAGGCTCGAGAAGGTTAACCTCATCGGTCTTGCTAGTGGAGCCGTATGGACGACTCGTTGTGGACAAGAGCCCTTTACGGATGTCATCTTCAATCCTTGTTCCCAGTACGCTTAAGTCCTTGAAAGTTTTGATGTTTTGGTATCTCAAATGATTGGCATAGATGGGTTTGAAATTATCCACGAACTTCTCCACAAGGGTAGCCTCATCCGGGCGTTCAACTAGTTGGGTAATAGTCTTCCTCCACCTACTTAGGAAGTCGGCGATCCTTCTTTGTCATTTTGGGTAAGAACCTCTAAGGTGCGCATGTTAACTTGGATCTCGGCATTATCCACATATTGCTTAGAAAAGTCGATTGCGGCGTCTTCCCAAGTGGCGATCTTCTTGTGTTCTAAAGAGTAGAACCATTGCTTTGGGATGGTGTCAAGAGATGAAGGAAAGATCCTTAAGAACATCTCGGGTATGATGCCTTTGATAGACATGTAATCCTTGAAGGCACGGATGTGGTTCAAAGGGTTTTCGTGCCCCTTGAATTTAGGGATATCCGTCATGTTGAAATTGGTTGGCAATTTGGAATTGACGGCCTCATACTTGCGATTATTCTCCCTATAAATGTCATCCCCTTTAAGGTACATCAATTGCTCCTCTAAATATTTGAGTCTTTTCTCAGCTGCAGTCACACCCATGGGAGGGCTGTCGTCCCTAAAGTCATTCACGAAGTCATCAACGATTTCACTTTCTCGAGGAGGGATCCTCGTTTCTACGGCGTAAATCCGGCCTTCGATGGTATCGAGGCGATCATACACTTGGTCTTGGGTGACTTGGATTTGAGCTAGTGCGGCTAGGATTCAATCATTACCATCTTGAAGTTGATTGAAGTTCGCGTCACTTGTTTCAGGCATCTTAAAAACTGGATAAGAGATCGACGACGAATCAAAACACGATCGACCATTCTAACACACTTGCTAAGAGAAGAAATGTTTTGACTCGTGAAGTGGGTGTGTGCCACATGTGTTGAGTGATATTTGAAGAAAAGATAAAGGTTTGAAAATGTGTATCCTAGTCAACTATAGTGTAGTTGTAGGAGTGGACTCGAAGTGAGGTTTTGAAATGGGCTTGGGCCCGAATTTTGACTCGACAAACGGACAGAGATTTGACTGGGTTTTGCGCTAACCAACGGCCTCGTTTTTGAAATTTTCATTTTAAAAAAAAAGGATTTTGATTTTTTTTTATAAAAAAACGTCATGGTTTTGTTTAGGAATGGTGATCTCGTAAGGTACAAACATTTATACAAGCATTATAACGGGATGCTGAGTGCATTTAAAAGGGTTTTGGTTTAAAGGATGGGTTGCCATACCGAACAATCAAACCCGAAGTCTGTGGAGAGGCTCGTACCGAACAAGAGTAAGACCGATTCCTAGTCCATTTCCTCAAGTAGTGAAGGTCCTTGATACAAACAAGAGTAACCATCATGGTATGGATGACGTCAATCGCTATCCATCCTTAGGCCCAAATAAGAATTAGGACCGTTTAGACGGGACGATTAGTCGAATTGGTTGGGTTGGGCCTAAGAAGGCCGAATAAACAATTTAGGAAGACCGAGTTATGAAAACCGACAATTGTCTTGTACAAACTATTCCCTAACCTTGTTCAAGTTTCACCCTTGGCTACACGTAAGTGTATTTTCCCCAGCGGAGTCGCCAAGCTGTGGACAATGGGCCCACGGGGGCGCTTGGGAGGAGAAGAAGCGTTTGCATTTTGTGGAGTCGCCACCAATTTATTTTGGAAAATTGGAAACCGTTCGAATACCTCGTGCCATGTCAAGACACAAAGTAGAGACATGAACACCAAGCAATCGTTACCCTTAGCATTCTATGTCTAGAATGACTCTCGTGGATGCCAATGAACACGGATGTTCACAGAGATCTGGAGTAAGGGGTGAGGGTACGTATTAGAAAGCTCTTTTGATCAAACACCTAATCCCGCCCGCCTCGATAGCGGCCTCTACTAATGATTAGGGACATCATCTATACTCGATATATCGTCGATTACATGCATGCAATGCAACATCCAAGTTTTAATCCTAGCATGTGAAGATTAGACTAAGTCGGTTAACACGTAATTTAGCATACAATTAATGTCGAAGTAGGATTTAATGCTCAATTACATGTGAAGGCATACAAATGATACAAGATACAATGATAAATATAATAAGAAAATTACAATAATGAAAATTACAATAATTACATTGGGTTTAGCGATTTATGTCGAAAATACCTTTAAAACGGATAATTTGAGAAAAAGAATAAAAGAATGAATTAACGAACAAATCAGTAGGTGATAATAGGTTAATAGTCAATTATACGTAGACTAATTAAACTAGGTCAAGCAACAACGGAGTTCGAGAGGCGAAATCAAACTGGGAACAGCGCAAGAGATCGCCCTTTGGAAGAGGCGTTAGCGATTCTTTGCTGTCATTCCAAGGGTGAGTTCTGGCTGTGAAGCCGGAACTGCAAATCGTTAATGTTAATTGGTGAATTTACGGATTAATTACGATATACTTACTCGGATGGAAGTGATTAATACGTTATTTACATGTGAATGAGGGTCATAAAAGCAATAAAACATGGATGAGACGGATTAAAGACGGATTATTTACATGAATAACCGATTGATTAAAGACATGGGTGAACAAAATAGGTTAAGTATGACGAATTAACGACAAATTAATGACGAATATGACAAAAGACATATGAAAATATATCAAAGATCGAACTCCAGAAACCCGATATGAACAAATCGAATTCCTACAACCCGGATTGAGTTTAATGATGAAAACTCGCAAATATGAGATTATAAGGGATTTAAGTCGAATTTTAATGACGAATTAAACGTGTTATTGATGAACAATAATATACAGGTGAAATTATTATGCTATTGTACCAAAGAATTAACAAAAGCAAACGAAAACGAATAAAAGTTGACGAATTACAGAGGACGAAGGAAGAAGAAAGGAAGCGAGGAGGCTGGCGGCCTCACGAAGAGGCGCGGCAGAAGCGCGCTCCTTCAAGAGGCGTAGCGATTCTTTGCGTCCTTTCTCGTGATCGATCTTACGGAAATCCGTAAAAAGGGTTTTAAAGCACGGTTTTATAAATCGGTTTTAAAGAGGTATTTTCGACATAAACCTTACATTAATGATTACAAAAAGTAAAGAACAATAAATAAAAGAGAGATTTACACCCTCAGACTTACATGTTTGACGAAACGAGATGAACTAAGTAATCGATTAGTAATGCTCGACTCGAATGTAGACGAAAGTGCCCTCGTAAGAGGAAAACGATTAGATTAGTTAAGTTGATTAGTTGCGGAGTTGGTCAAATTGGTCGGTCATGTAAACGAGGCTGGTACTCAGAAGGATCCGAGCTTACGTGGTCGAATGTTCAAGCACGTAGATGCCAAAAAGTAAGAACGTGGTCTAGAATGCAAAGGGAGAAGAGAAGGGCGGACACTCGCGTGAGAAATATGAGGAGCGAAGGCTCCTATTTATACTAATCACATGAAGGAATAGGGTTTTCGGAGAGACTTTGGAAGTGAATCTCGGAAAGATATTAAAAAGATACGAGAAAAACGCAGAAAAGGACCTGGGAAGAGGCGCAGCAGTCACTGCGTCTCTTGGAAGAGGCGCAGCACCTGCTGCGTCTGTTCCCAAGTGGTTTTCTCCTGCGGAAGAAAGATTTTCGCGTTTAATTTTTGGAATGACGGAATAATTTGGTTTTCCTTAATATCTTGTATGAATATTACGGGTAATTGTTTACCAAAGAATAAAAGATTGTGAAAGATTTATAAAATATGGAATAGAAATATCCGGAACATTCCAGAACATTCCGACTCGGGATTTAACGGTTATCAGAAAATGAAGACGGTTTTAGGCCCGGACTCCAAATGTACTCTAATTACTGTCAAAACGACCGTATCGGCGCGTAGCTGACAACTATGAGGTAGACATTAGTGTTTGAGCAATCACTTGACGGTAAACTTACGAACTGTCACAAATCATTCCACGTACCAAACATGCGGCCCAATCATCACCGGGTGGTTCGCGGGAGGTGCAGAAATGAGGTATCTACAACGAGCGTCCTGGAAGGGAGGACGAGCGTCTTGTCTCAGGGGACGAGCGTCTTAGTCTCGGGACGAGCGGACTGGCGGACAGTTTTTTTGTTTGAGCTCGGATTGTAAAACGGACGTCATTTTCTCATCCGGACTCCTATTGGAGTGATTCAAAAGCCTAGATCACTTGATTTTTCGACGTCGTTTCATCTAGCATACTTTCAGATCCAAATGAGTAACCTTTGGTTTTGTTTTCGAGCAATTTCTTCTTGCAATGTCTTCCTTCTCGTCATCCTTACTTTTAACCCTATGATCCTTCTATATACTCTTTATTCCTACGTCCTTGGTCATCATTCTTGCCTCGTCTTCATACTAGTATATTCAAGATCGTCAAAAAGCTTCTAAATATGCACGGGAGACGGGAATTTCCGCCTAATTACCTTCTTTCCTACAAAGCATACGAAATGCACTAGGAAAGCAAAATAGGAAGCATTTGACGGATAAAATGGCTATGGAATGATATAATAGTATGAAAATAGGTTCAATTAGGGGACTAAATGTGTGCAAATAATATTCACATTAGCCTTACTCTGTCGAGTAAGGGTGTTTTGGTTTCAGAAACAGTGTTCTGCCTGTAGGGTACTCGATCGAGTAGCCTGGGTACTCGATCGAGTACGTTAGTTACTCGATCGAGTAGGTCGGTTAACGGGCATTATTTTGACGGGTTTTGTTAATAACACGGATTAGTATATAATTCATACCGTCATCTTTATTAAACACTTTTACAAACCTAATAATCTTAAAAAGGAGATTAAGACTACGTTATTCGCATCATCCGTGTTTTTGGCAAATCCCGGATCTTGCGAGGTCGGATTTCACCATTCTTTGTGTCCTTGTGATCCTTGCGTCGAGGGTAAGATCTACTATCCAATTTTATAGCATTTAATGAACTTTGTTTAAACCCTAATTTGGGGGATTCGGGGTTTTTATGGTTAATTGTGATTGTTAGTAATTATATGATTATGTGAATAGGAGGAGGATTCGTAGAAGAGCGTTTTTGAGACAGATGTTAGCTCGTCTGCTGCTTGTGATTGCATTTCAGGTAGGGTTTTCCCTACTCAGTATTAGTTACATGATATGTGTGGTGAATTGTGCTGTAGTTAGTATTGTTGATTGTTTCAGACGGTTGTTGAGGTTGTATTGTGATTGCTGTTTATCTGTCTGTGTTCTTCGGGGAGTGTCCCTGACTGAGTGGAGTCACTTGCGGGAGTGGCTTCACGCTCATGATTCGTCTTTTGTGGAACCCGCCATAGAAGGGATGTGCACATTAATGGACTTGTGTTTATCGCTCGATGGAGATGAGCGGGGATTTGGTAGGTACGGCCGCAGTCGCCCACTGGCGGTGTGGAGTATCTGTTGCGATGGGTACTCTGGCAGGGCTACATACTTTAGTGTGTAGTCAGTTACGTGGAGATTGTTTATGGAGCACGAGGTTTGATGTGACGATTGTGCTGTTTGGTAGTTGTTGTATTGTATCTTGTTTTTGTGTAATTAGTACTGACCCCGTTTAATTGTTTTAGAAACTGTCGTGATCCATTCGGGGATGGTGAGCAGTTATTGAGCAGGTTTGACTAGAGGCTTTTGGGCTAGCTAGGATGTGTCACTACGAGCTGATTAGAGTCTTCCGCTGTCATACTTTAGTTGTTTAGACCTTTGGTTTTTGAGAACATGTATTGTACCTTTTATCAGTTTGGATTTAGATTTGTAATCACTTTAAATAGTTTGGCTATTTAAATTCTGTTTCTTTATTGTCATTTGATTATTATTGCCTCGGAAAACCGAGATGGTGACGTTTTTATAACTGAGTGTTCCTGGTAAGGCACTTGGAGTATGGGGGTGTCACAAAGTGGTATCAGAGCGACGATCCTGAAATCTGTAACCAATGAATCTAATTAACATAGGGAGTCAATTAAAACGAACCTGGGGTAAAAGTTGTAGGAGCTAATGCAAAGGCTTGGGAGACGTCCTAAAGTCGCGAACTCGCCCTGCAATTTTGAACCGGTCACATGGGGTACGTGTTAGGGTCGTAAGGGTTTTCTGTTGTTCTGTATATGTACCTAATAGCATGTGTTGTGAACTGTTGGATGTGGAGAATTGGAAGTATGGATAAAAGTTTAAGGAGACGTGTTTGCATGTTGAATTGAATGAAAAGTATGTTGCTTGTTTATAATGTGGCATTTTGATAACATGAATAGATCGTTTTAATGATTATATAAGGAGTTGCGCGTATTTGTATGCGTAGTTACGTTTATTTTGTCAAACTTATAAAACTTGTATATTATGTTGGGAAAGTGAGATGAACATGCGGGTAGTTCATACGAGTCTGCATGACTCGATCGAGTGGGGGTACTCGATCGAGTAGGTGAGGTACCCGATCGAGTGGGTGTGACTCGGTCGAGTAGGTAGTTTGATGTTTTCTGGACAGAACCGTGTTTTTGGATACTCGATCGAGTACATAGGGGCACTCGATCGAGTAGAGGGCGCTCGATCAAGTGTCTTGTCAGCTAGGTCGAGTATGTTTTTGGGCAGGAGTCTGATTAGGTTCTAGAGTCGAGGCACTCGATCGAGTAGCTTGGGCACTCGATCGAGTGGCCTTTACTCGATCGAGTGGGTTCTGGTACTCGATCGAGTGGGGTCTGTGCAGGTTGTATACGTGTTTTGGGTTATAGTACGGTTAATAGTCAATTATACGTAGACTAATTAAACTAGGTCAAGCAACAACGGAAATCAGAGACAGAAATCAACCTGGAACAGGCGCAGCAGGACTGCGCCCTTTGGAAGAGGCGCAGCAGTTGCTGCGTCTGTTCCTAGGGTGAGTTCTGGCTGTGAAGCCGGAACTGCAAATCGTTAATGTTAATTGGTGAATTTACGGATTAATTACGATATACTTACTCGGATGGAAGTGATTAATACGTTATTTACATGTGAATGAGGGTCATAAAAGCAATAAAACATGGATGAGACGGATTATAGACGGATTATTTATATGAATGAACGATTGATTAATGACATGGGTGAACAAAATAGGTTAAATATGACGAATTAACGACAAATTAATGACGAATATGACAAAAGACAGATGAAAATATATCAAAGATCGAACTTCAGAAACCCGATATGAACAAATCGAATTCCTACAACCCGGATTGAGTTTAATGACGAAAACCGCAAATATGAGATTATAAGGGATTTAAGTCGAATTTTAATGACGAATTAAACGTGTTAATCATGAACAATAATATACAGGTGAAATTATTATGCTATTCTACCAAAGAATTAACAAAAGCAAACGAAAACGAATAAAAGTTGACGAATTACAGAGGACGAAGGAAGAAGAAAGGAAGCAGGAACTGCGGCAGCCTCACGAAGAGGCGCAGCAGGAACTGCGCTCCTTCGAAGAGGCGCAGCAGTTGCTGCGTCCTTTCTCGACGGCCTGTCTTCTGGAAATCCGTCAAAAGGGTTTTAAAGCACGGTTTTATAAATCGATTTTAAAGAGGTGTTTTCGACATAAACCTTACATTAATGATTACAAAAGGTAAAGAACAATAAATAAAAGAGAGATTTACACCCTCAGACTTACATTTTTGACGAAACGAGATGAACTAAGTTATCGATTAGTGATGCTCGACTCGAATGTAGACGAAAGTGCCCTCGTAAGAGGAAAACGATTAGATTAGTTAAGTTGATTAGTTGCGGAGTTGGTCAAATTGGTCGGTCATGCAAACGAGGCTGGTACTCAGAAGGATCCGAGCCTACGTGGTCGAATGTTCAAGCACGTAGACGCCAAAAAGTAAGAACGTGTTATAGAATGCAAAGGGAGAAGAGAAGGGCGGACACTCGCGTGAGAAATATGAGGAGCGAAGGCTCCTATTTATACTAATCATGTGAAGGAATAGGGTTTTCGGAGAGACTTTGGAAGTGAATCTCGGAAAGATATGAAAAAGATACGAGAAAACGCGAGAGAAAAGGACTGGGAAGAGGCGCGCGATCATTGCGTCTCTTGGAAGAGCGCGGCAGACCGCTGCGTCTGTTCCCAAGTGGTTTCCTCCTGCGGAATAAAGATTTTCGCGTTTAAGTTATGGAATGATGGAATAATTTGGTTTTCCTTAATATCTTGTATGAATATTACGGGAAATTGTTTACCAAAGAATAAAAGATTGTGAAAGATTTATAAAATATATCCGGAACATTCCAGAACATTCCGACTCGGGATTTAACGGTTATCAGAAAATGAAGACGGTTTTAGGCCCGGACTCCAAATGTACTCTAATTACTGTCAAAACGACCGTATCGGCGCGTAGATGACAACTATGAGGTAGACATTAGTGTTTGAGCAATCACTTGACGATAAACTTACGAACTGTCACAAATCATTCCGCGTACCAAACATGCGGCCCAATCAGCACCGAGTGGTTTACGGGAGGTGCAGAAATGAAGTATCTACAGAGCCCCCACTTTGACTGAGGCTTGGACAAGGTGAAAGTCAAAGTATAGCCATCAGGTCAATCGAAGATTACAACCTGACGACTATGGCGACGCGAGGGGGCTCAAGGGGTCTGACCAAAGGACCTGTCATCGGGAACATTTTAGAGTCTGTCGACTATCGGGGAGGGTCGTTTAAAGTCCATTAGACTACGTAAGGAGGCTCGCCAGCCATAAGAAGAGACCATACCTGAAACTTCTAGATGAAACGGGACTAAAGACGCTTCGGCGAAACTCTTTGGTCTGAAGATAACTTGGTGTCTGAAGGATTATAAGGAAACAAATGATTTTGAGGAAAGACAGCAGGACACGGTCTGGAACTGCTGGGGAGAAATCTGTTTGCGTTCAGCTTCAAACAAACTTCGGAGGAATTCGGGGTCGATGTTGATCTCCATGTCTCGAGAGGAAGTGACTGTCGGCCGTGAACTCTCGTTGGGGAACATAATCGGGAATTTATCTCCATGTCTCAAGAGGGATAGTCTATCCGCTTATTCTCGCTGGGGATATAATGAAGGTGTGTCGAAACACTTGTGAAGGAATACCCGCTCGTTGTGACAAGCAAAGTCTTGGAAGCGATAAATAAAGTATGATAGCCTGCTGTTGGCTTAGAAATGTGGGTCTGAACGAAAGATAATCGTTAAACGAACCAAAAAAGATAAAATGGCATCGAGGAGGAGGCGCACCAAAGATGGGCCCACAAATAACGAACTCATAACGAATTTTTGAAAACTCGTATAGAGGGAACACCAGGAAGAGGCGCAGCAAGAGCTGCGTCTCTTTGAAGAGGCGCAGCGCCTGCTGCATCTCTTTGAAGAGGCGCAGCGCCTGCTGCGTCTATTCCTAGAGGTGTCTTTTCTGGGTAAAAACGCGATAAACAGAGGGATTTACTTCATTTGTTCGGAACACAAATTCCTCAATTTCTCTCTCAAATCTTAACCATTTCCGCCAAAATTTGATTCAAAAGCTTGCATTCATCATGACTAATCAAGGGATGTATATCATTCTTGCATCAATCTTCTATATTTTGCTTAATTTGGATCGAAAAAAATTAGGCTTTTCAACCCAATTGATTCGAAAATTTGGGGCTTTCCCCCAAATGGATTTACCTTGTAAAATTGGTACTAGAAATGGATAATTGGTAGTATAAGGAACATAACCATGTATTTGTTTCCAATTTTCGTTGAATTTTGAGCATTTGAGTGAAATTGAGACGGTTTCACAGCTAAACCGTAAATTGCTTCGAAAATAACCTTAGGATTGCCCATTTGCGATGAAACTTGATATTTGGGATCCTTAGATGATGGGTAAACTTCCTACCATCTCGGGATTTTGGTTTGTGACAGCTTTTTCAGGACACTTTTCTAGGGCATAATCGTCGTTATAACGAAATGCTGCCGAAATTTCGACTCGAACCCATGACTAGGCTTCAACTTAGGCTTGACTTGACCCTAACTACCACATGAGTGATCGGGTTAGTGAGAATATGGCCACAGATGGCAAGAAAAGAGCTATTTCAGGGCTTCTGAAGGCTCGAAAATCCCTTAACTAAGGCTTGTCGTCACGTGACGCGGCTTAAATTTACTTTTAATGTTGCAGGTGATGAGGCTTCTACTTCTGGGAGGGCTCCAATGGAGATAGACACTGCTGTTGACCCTTCTCGTGCCATCGAGGAGGCTTTGGAGGAGGCTTTGGAGGAGGCTTTCACCGCCGCGATGATGGCTAATGGGGACGAGGTCCACGAGGAGGAGGCTGTTGAGGAGGAGGAGGCCCCGAGGCGGGCCAACGTTGGACGAGGAGGTCGTCAGCTTAGGGGAGCACCCGCGTGGGCTGAGACCTGGGACAGCAGGCACTTGCTTTGGGCTGCGGAGGGTCACCTGTCCTACAGGACGGTGAAGAGCTTGGTAATCTTGAATTGATTACTCATCACTCATCTTCTTTCATTCGATTTGCTCATATCTTTTCCAACTTTCACTCAAAACTAAAGATAGCTTTTGTTTCAAATCACAATAGAAGGCCGGGAACATCTGGTCGTTCTCGGGTTACACGACGGCGATGGAGTGCTACGAGAGGCTGTCGGCGGAGGAGCGCGCCATGATCGAGCGTGGAGCGTTTGGTGCCTTGGTGCAGGCCTGGAGGGATATCGTGAAGAGGAAGCTGCAGGCTAACCTTAGCCTGGTCCGCGCTTTCTTGGACCGATTCTAGGATACGACTTCCACTTTTCACATGCGTTTTGGTGAGGTGGGAGTCACTTTGGAGGACAACGGCATGATTTCTAGTCTGCCGTGTGGGACTGAGGCTGTGGAGTGGCTGGAGACTGCCATGAGGGTGGACTCGGCCGAGGCTAGGAGGTTGATCGGCTGGAACTTGTCGCCGAAGGCTGTTACAGTGCCTGGTTTGGTGCCCAGTTCCTACGTCCGAGACTATTTTGCGGGGAAGACCCCGACGCTGGTGACGATTGACGAGAGAGAGACGGCTCCTCCTCCCTGTACAGCTGAGCAGAGGGCTTGTTTGTGGCTTTAGTGGTTTCTATCTTCGATCTACCTCGGAGACAAGGGAGAGAGGCTGTCGACGAAGCTTCTTCCCTTCCTTTCTGACCTGAGCTCCCTAGGGCGTTGGGACTGGGTCACTACTGGTTTTGCGGTCCTCATCCGCTTCATGAGGGCCATGGTTCGTCCGGAGTTGATGGAGAAGGGGACTTCTCCTGGCGCTGTCGGCCCTGGACTACTGCTGGAGGTATGGACCTTCATTTAGACTAAAATCAATTCTTTTCCTTATCAAATTACGAAAGATCGTTATTGACTACCTTGCTTCACAGGCATGGGTGTACTCCTACTTTCTGAGCCTCTCGCCCAAGAGGATGGAGCCGCTAGAGAAGTCATATCCCGTCGTGAGGGATTGGGTGATGTGCAGGACGAGGAGCAAGCGTTCCTCTCACGGTGTTTACCGGCGGGACGTGAACGCTCTTCAGCTGGACAGCGTGAGCATCTCACTTATATTCATTTTGCTTCTACATTTTAATCGATCATAAGAATGATTCCTTGTTTGTCTGGTCCCAGTGGGTGCCCAGGCCTTGGGCGGAGTACGCTGGAGCGCCTCCTTTTGTGGCTAAGGTGCTTCGACCTAGGAGCTCGAGCCGGCTGTTGTTGAGGACGTCGATGGGTCATGTGTGGTACTTGGGCGAGCGCTTGGCTCGTTAGTGCTCCCGGGATGTATTGACGGTTCCCATCGAACCTCCTAGGACGATGTTCAGGGAGCCTTATGAGGCTGAGAGGGAGGCTGACTTGGCTGGTGTTGGTGGTGACGCCCTCCTTCTTCCTGGTGAGGACTACTAGGCGTTCCTCTACGGGAGGTTGGCGTACTAGCCGGTTGTGATGAGCATCTTTACTCCCCTTTATTTGATTTTGAGATATGATGAAAGGTCATCGATTAATGAGAGACAATAGACTTTGTAGGAGGTTGAGGCGGTGGGCATCGAGCCCCCAGAGTACCCCGAGACCCTCGAGTACACTGACGCGACCGGGAGGACGACGATCTCCGAGCTGCGTGACTTTGACTGTGGAAAATAATCTGTATACTTCCCTTATTATTAAGGATTATAACGAATATAATGATGACGATCACTAGTCATAAACTTAAAATACATAAACAAAATATAGGATTAATAAATAACCTTCGGTCCTAGCAAATACGGCCTAAGAACAATATCAAAATAAATATTCGCCTATCAGTTGCACCCAAGACGATATGAGATATGCCCTATTGATAATGCTAGAATCGATCTAAAATTTTCTGTAAAATTTAGTTGTTTTGTGTTTTTCTTCAGATGAGAGAGGAGGCTAGGTCAAAAAAAGAATTAGGGTAGAATAAAGATCTCCCTTTTTCTTCTTATGGTGACCGAAATATGGGAGTGAATTAGGGAAATATAATCTTCCCTAATTCGGCCCATATAACCGAAATAAGGAGTGTAATCTCCTTATTTTTGGTCTTTCCAAAAAAGTATAAAATGTATTAAATTGTTATCTAGTGATGATCGAACCCATGACCTCTTGGTTTGTGTACCCTCACTATTACCACTATGAAACATTCATCTTGTTGATATTAAATATAACTGATTACATTTAATTACGAATTAACAGATTAATTCGTCCAAGCTAACATTACATACATTTAATTAAATATAACTTATTATATTCAATTTAGGAATTGACAGTTAATTCGTCTCAACTAATATTATTTATTCTTTATTAAATAATTGTCTCATCAACACATTGACTAACTATTTAGTCATATTAGGCATCAATGTGATTATATTTCTATAACCACATTTCTCAAACACATCCTATAGGTGTGACCTTTAGGGACCAGTTGATCATCGCATATCGTATGATAATAACGTCAAACTTTCTAGGAAGCCAACCGTTATTAGGTAAACGTTAATCAACTGATTAAATATACGAAGTATACCCTTGTGAACCTGTAAGAGATTTACAAATGTTATCACACTAATTTGTGGAGGACACAAGCTCCAACAAACTCCCACTTGTCCTCACAAGTGTATCTGCGATAACCGATTCTCATATCCTAAAATTTCTCCCACTCAATGTAAAACAATTTGCAAATCCGTATTCACAAAGGTCGTATTTTACAAGCGATCAATATCAAGAGTGGTTTCCCCGACTAGAGAGTAACTTAACTGATAAACGAATCAACATTCGAGCATGGCCATGCATTTCAGTTACAACTCCTCGAGTGGCCCTGAGAAATAACTATACCTGATAAAGGTTGGATATTTTCCTCAACTCGAATCCTGCAGATGTAAGCACAGTATAAAATGACCCAGAAAAAATCTACTTAGCCTCCAGTTACGGCAGACCGTGAGAAAGAAACCAAAGTCACCCAAAAACTGCCTTAATCTCAAGAGACAGTCGATAATCAAAAGAATCGACTCTAGGAACACAATGGATGTCCTATCCACGACCTGGCACCCAATGTTATTAAACATTTAGGACTCCATTACGTTGTCACAAAAAGGTGTCGTACGAGGTATCGGCATAATCTCGCATCTGTGATCGATCAGTCAACCGTTTGACTTATGGCTTGTTGAACCCACCATCAATCGACTGCACAATATAATAGCCGGAGTTATCAGCTCACATTGGCGATTACGGACCAAAACAAATATAATGTAATTTAGTTCACTTTGTGGCGTTCAATGTTGTCAGTACAATCCACATGAAAAACAAAATATTATATATAAAACGATGAAGTTATAAATAGTATATGAAAAAGATAATGTATCAAATCCATGATCAAGTACTACAACTCAGGAACACGTTTAATTCCCATGGAAATAACGTGCCCTACATGCTTATCATAATTCAACGGTTTAGTGAGAGGATCCGCGATGTTATCATCCGTCGCAATCTTGTCAATCACTATCTCTTCTTGCTCCACCTAATCACGGATCAGGTGTGCTTTCCGAAGTACATGTCTAGATTTGTTGCTAGACTTTGGCTCCTTAGCCTGGAATATGGCACCTCTATTGTCACAATAGATGGTGATCGGGTCATTCGAACTAGGAACTACCGAAAGCCCTTGTAAGAATTGACGACGCATCCATATCGCTTCCTTTGCTTCCTCCGAAGCGGCATAGTACTCGGATTCAGTAGTAGAATCTGCTACAACACTCTGTTTGGAACTCTTCCAGCTGACCGCAACACCATTAAGAGTGAAGACGAACCCGGACTGAGATTTTGAATCATCTCGATCCGTTTGGAAGCTAGCATCTGCAGAATCGATCGATTGCGCATAGCTTAGTATCGCCTCCATAAGTCAATACCCAATCCTTAGTCCTCCGTAGGTAGTTGAGGATGTTTTTAACAGCTATCCAGTGTGTTTCACCTGGAGTCTTTTGGTACCGACTCGTCATACTCAATGCATATGCCACGTCTGGACGTGTGCATATCATGGCATACATGATCGATCCTATTGCAGATGCATAAGGAACACGACTCATGCGCTCAATCCCTTTAGGCGTCGTGGGTGACTGAGACTTGCTCAACTGCATCCCAGTCATCATAGGAAGGTTCCCCTTCTTGGAGTTGGTCATGCTGAACCTCTCAAGAACCTTATCCAAATAAGACTCCTTACTATATGACAACGTCCGTCGTGATCTATCTCGGTAGATACGGATTCCCAAAATGCGTTGTGCCTCACCTAGATCTTTCATCTGGAAATGGTTCTTCAACCATTCTTTAACCGAAGATAGGAGAGGAATGTCATTCCCAATCAGGAGTATGTCATCGACATACAATATCAAGAATACAATCTTGCTCCCACTCGACTTGATATATAAGCATGGTTCTTCGACCGATCGAGTGAAACCATACTCTTTTATCACTTGGTCGAAACGATGATTCCAACTCCGAGAAGCTTGCTTAAGTCCATAGATGGAACGCTTAAGCTTGCATACTTTCTTAGGATGTTCAGGATCTATGAAACCTTCGGGTTTCACCATGTACAACTCTTCCTCCAAATAACCGTTTAAGAAGGCGGTTTTCACATCCATTTGCCAAATCTCATAATCATGAAATGCGGCAATTGCTAAGATTATCCGAATGGAACGTAGCATGACTACAGGTGTAAAAATCTCATCATAATGCAATCCGTGCACTTGAGTGAAACCTTTTGCCACAAGTCGTGCCTTATAGGTATCTGGTTGCGCGTCTACAGAACGCTTTATTTTGTAAAGCCATTTGCACTATAGAGATTTTACCTTATTAGGTAAATCAACTAGATCCCATACGTTATTCTCATATATGGAGTCCATCTCGGATTGCATGGCTTCGAGCCATAGCTTTGAGTCGGAACAGGCCATAGCACCTTTATAGGTTGCGGGTTCATTACTTTCTAAAAGTAAAACGTCATTCTCCTCGACCATACCAATGTATCTGTCCGGAGGATGAGAGACTCTTCCCGACCTCCTAGGTTCCTCAGGAATATTAACCGTATCATCAGTTGGAGGAACCACTTCCTCCATCCGTTCCTCGGTTGTTGGTTCTGGAATCTCTGACAGCTCGAAGGTTCTATTACTCGTCTTGTTCTCGAGAAATTCTTTCTCTAAGAACGTCGCACTAGCCGCAACAAAAACTTGATGTTCGGTAGGCGAATAGCAGTAATGACCAAATGTTCCTTTTGGATAACCTATAAAGTATGTCTTGACCGATCGCGGGCCGAGCTTATCCTCGTGTCTCCACTTGACATAAGCCTCGCAGCCCCAAACCCGAATAAAGGACAAGTTAGGGACCGTTCCCTTCCACATTTCATATGGTGTCTTGTCGACAGCTTTAGACTGACTTCGGTTAAGTATAAGAGCAGCTGTCAAAAGAGCATAACCCTATAATGAATCAGGCACTACCGTGTGACTCATCATGGATCGAACCATATCAAGTAAGGTTCGATTTCTCCGTTCGGACACACCATTCAATTGAGGTGTTCCAGGTGGAGTTAACTGTAGAACGATTCCACAGTCTTTAAGGTGTTGATCAAACTCATTTGAAAGATATTCGCCACCCTGATCCGAACGGAGTGCTTTAACCTTTCTACCCGCGGTTTGTTCGTGCACCTGTTCGGTATTCCTTGAATTTTTCAAAGGATTCACTTTTATGCTTCATTAAGTAGACATATCCGTATCTACTCAAATCGTCCGTGAAAGTGATAAAATATCTATAGCCATCTCTAGCGGTAATTGACATAGGTCCACATACATCCGTATGTATGAGTCCTAATAGGTCACTAGCGTGCATTCCAACACCTTTGAAGGAAATTTGAGTCATCTTGCCAATGAGACATGATTCACACGTGCCATATGTGGAAAAATCGAATGCGGGAATAGTCCCATTATCGACGAATTTCTTCACGCTTTTCTCTTTTATGTGTCCCATTCGACAATGCCATAGATAGGTTTGATCTTTGTCACCAACCTTTAATTTCTTATTATTCACGTGTAATACTTCCGTGGTTTGGTCTAAGATATAAATTTCATTCATGGAAACTGCTTTGCCATAAATCATTTCATTAAAAGAGAAAATACAGCTATTATCCTTTATTGAAAATGCAAAACCGTCTTTAGCAAGTAAGGAAACAGAAATAATGTTCTTAGAAAAACTGGGTACATAGTAACAGTTATTTAAAAATAACTCAAAACCTCTAGGGAGTTGGATTACATATGTTCCCTTCGAGGCAGCAGCAACTCGTGCTCCATTCCCGACTCGCAGGTCCACATCACCTTTTTCGAGAGGTATGATGTTCTTTAGGCCCTGCAAATGATTCCACAGATGAGAACCACAACCAGTATCTAGTACCCAAGTTCCGAAACTTGCATGGTTAATCTCAATCATATGAATATAAGATGACATACCAACAGGAACGACGCGGCCTACTTTGATGTCCTCACGGTAGACGGGACAGTTCCTCCTCCAATGTCAAGTCTTGTGACAATGGTGGCACTCTATGTCACCGCCCTTGCTCTTTGCCTTGCCCTGTGAGCCACTAGTCTCACCAGGCGCACTCTTACCGTTTCCTGGCTTCTTAAACTTTGACTTACCTACAGCTATGTCGCCATGAGCCTTGCCCTTACCTTTACCTTTGTTTTAAATCGTGAGAACATCCTGCTTCACGCTCCCACTCAATTTCATATCCTTCTCGGTCTGTACGAGAAGGGAGTGTAGCTCATGAGGACTCTTTTTCAAGTCATTCATGTAGTAGTTCGCCCTGAAAAGGGCAAAACCATCGTGAAGAGAATGAAGCATTCGGTCAATGACAATGCTCTCACTGATTTTACAATTCAGTGCCTACAGCTTCTCGACATTCTCAATCATGTGAAGAATGTGTGGGCTAACCGGTTGGCCCTTCTTGAGTTTCGCATCAAAGAAGCGACAGGTATGCTCATATGTAACGATTCTCGGTGCCTTTGAGAACTCGTTAGTGAGCGTGGTGAAAATCTTGTTTGCACCTTGGGCAATGAAGCGTCTCTGCAAATTGGTTTCCATTGCAAAGATGAGTACGTTCTTTATTGCACCCGCTTCCATAATGAAATCACTATAAGGGAGTGACTCGTTGGCTCCTGCATTGGGGCCTAGGTTGACCGGTATTGGCTCAGTTAAGTACCTGAGCTTACCGTCAGCAATGGCAGCATTCCGTAGTGCCGTCTCTCAGTCCGCAAAGTTGGACCCATCATTCTTCAGTCGCGTGGACTGATTCATCTGGACCATGAATATTTTCAGCCAGGACGAGCGATCTAGTATGGCACTAGGCATTGGGATTGCGTTATTTCCAGCCATTTGTTGTAACAGTATTATCGAAAATAATCATGTTCTACACTGCGAAAGAAGAATAAAAATAATAAGCATGTGCATCGTTTTGTTTTTAAGTCTAATGAACTAAAGTCATAACGCGAAGACTCAAAAACATTTATACAATTGACCTCCCTCAAGAATTATATAAATGATCCCAAGACTCAATTCTCTGTAAATTGATAAGCTAACCTTTTAGCTAATTCTACCGTTAGAATTCCTGGTCGATAAATTTCTGTAAATTCTATCTTTAATCCATCATAATCACGATAAACTCTTCGGACTATGATGTTGAGGTAAACTAAGTCAACACAACTACTTACCCAACGTAGAAGGGGTCATATTAGGCCTACCGACGAAGAAGGGATTCATAGATGTTTGCCCTTATAAAGACTAATCTCAATTTCCATTTTAGAGGAAGATCCCATCAACTTTATTTTAATTCATTTTAAGTGAACTAATATCTAGCATGCGATAATGAATAAACTAAGGTGATGGCTTAATAAGACTGTGACATCTGTATGTTTATGAAAAACTAACATACAACCTATATGAGTCAATTTTCATGCATTTTAGTAGTAGGTGGTTTGGTTTTAGGCGGAATATGATGCATAAACTAACATGTGAATGAAAAATAATAAGAAAGAAAACGTAAAAACAGTAAAAGTCCTATTGTGGCCTATCCTATCAAAATGAACAATAAATACAAGTTTGGAATCCATCCTTGGACCCGAGAAGCTTGTCTTAATGTTCCATCTTGATCCATGTAGCGGGAGTGAGCTGCAATCTCCATCTTTAGTCTTCTTTGAAATTACAATAATTAAAATTACATAATAAACCTATTTATTACAATCTAATTTTAAAACCCAAAACTAAAAAGGAGATTCGATATCTCATAATTACATAAAAAATCATGTTTCCTTCATTACGAAAACATAATTTGACTAAGGCCACACTAAGTATTACAATTTACAACCAATTGCAAAATTAAATACGTAAATAAAATTCATTCATTCGATTCATTCAACAAAATTAAAAGCATCAACTAAAAATAAATTAAACATGCATGACACAATTCCTTAATTATGTTGATTAATTTATCCAAACCACCTATTTAAATCAAATTAAGTGACAATTCCTCAATTAATCACATTAATTTCATTCTTAATCCATATTAAACTTGTAATATGAATTCTATCCGTCAAAATTTTAAACTGCTTTAAAATAATTCGGTATCTTTAAATTGTGAACCGTTTCACAATAACTAATTGGACAAAAAAAAAACCCTTTTTTTTCTTTTGAGTCTCGACAAAAAAAAAACAGAAAAAAATATTTTTTTTTATAATTCATCTCACGGCCGAAATAAAAAAACAGCCCATCCTTTTTTTTTCTTTTCGGCAAAGCAACAAACAAAACAGCCCGATTTTGTTTTCTTTTTAAACTCGGGTTTTTTCCTTGTAAAAACCGAAACAAATTTTTTTTTTTTTAGAACACTGTTCACAGTGAACAGTAATCCGAACAGCAGGGAAAAAAAAACTCAACGGCAAAAAAAATTAAAACAGTCGTCGCAAATTTTCTTGCGGCAAAAATTGCCCTAAAACAAAACCGATGAAGAAAATGTTTACAGTTGCCATTTAGAACATGATTTAGCAACTGAATTAATGAACATGATTAATCTTATATGCTAAAACTATATAGCAAAAACAAGTTCTTGTATCATCGACATGATTATTCCATTTACAATTTAATTTAATCCGGATTAAATCAAGGTATCTACAAATTCATTTTATTATCATCTTAACAGATTAAAACAATAATTTGTATGAATCAAATGGAAATAAATCATCAACAATAAGAGAAAAAACGAGAAAAAAAAACAGACGGTAAAAAATTACCTCACGGCAAAAAAAAATTTTACAGCCGAAACAATTTTTTTTTTCTCTTTTCGAAATTCCTCATTGCTTACATACAATTTTATGAAAACCATCAAAATTAAAATTCGCGGCCTTGGCTCTGATACCACTTGTGGGAAATAATCTGTATACTTCCCTTATTATTAAGGATTATAACGAATATAATGATGACGATCACTAGTCATAAAATTAAAATACATAAACAAAATATAGGATTAAGAAATAACCTTCGGTCCTAGCAAATACGGCCTAAGAACAATATCAAAATAGATATTCGCCTATCAGTTGCACCCAAGACGATATGAGATATGCCCTATTGATAATGCTAGAATCGATCTAAAATTTTCTGTAAAATTTAGTTGTTTTGTGTTTTTCTTCTGATGAGAGAGGAGGCTAGGTCAAAAAAAGAATTAGGGTAGAATAAAGATCACCCTTTTTCTTCTTATGGTGACCGAAATATGGGAGTGAATTAGGGAAATATAATCTTCCCTAATTCGGCCCATATAACCGAAATAAGGAGTGTAATCTCCTTATTTTTGGTCTTTCCAAAAATGTATAAAATGTGTTAAATTGTCATCTAGTGAGGATCGAACCCATGACCTCTTGGTTTGTGTACCCTCACTATTACCACTATGACACATTCATCTTGTTGATATCAAATATAACTGATTACATTTAATTACGAATTAACAGATTAATTCGTCCAAGCTAACATTACATACATTTAATTAAATATAACTTATTATATTCAATTTACGATTTAATTGATTAATTCGTCTCAACTAATATTATTTAATCTTCATTAAATAATTGTCTCATCAACACATTGACTAACTGTTTAGTCATATTAGGCATCAATGTGATTATATTTCTATACCCACATTTCTCAAACACATCCTATAGGTGTGACCTTTAGGGACCAGTGTTGGAATATGTGTCCTCCGACAATAATGCGATCACGACTGTTGATCATGATGATCACATGTTTAAGTCTCATTAAAATGAATACAATTGGGAAGTAATAATTGTTACTGTCAACTGGTCAACATATATCGGTAATGATTGGCTGACTAGAGTTTGACATTACTGTCGTGTGACGGTGGTGATCAGTTGACCCCCTAGGTCATACCTAAAGGGCAATACTCTTAATTGATTATTTAATTAATCGTATAATGTTGCGAGTTAATTAAATTACTTGAAAATTGACGGACGATTTTGGAAGTAAAATTTACGTATCATATTGAAATGTGATTAAATAAGATACGGTCTGAGTAATTGAATTGTATCATTACTCGGATGAAATAATTGTTTAAAGTAACAATTAAATTGAATGAATTGTTATAAATACAATCAGTTGTGATTTATAAATTGGTAAAATTTTTGGCACAAGTAATTATGAAATTACTAAGTCAATTTTTGTATGTGACGTATTTTTATTAATACGTTGATTTTTAATAGGTTAAAAATACATAACAAATATATGTGACATGTGACATGTAACATATAGACAATTGACAAAAATAATATGGAATCCATATTATAGAGTGGGCCGAAAATTAGAAGGATTTAAGCTAATTATAAGTTGTTTGTAATTAGTGGAAAACACAATGATTAAAAGCAAACCTAGCCATGCAAGCCTATTGTTCATTGTGAAGAACAATTTTTCCATGCATTGGCTCCCCTATATCTCTCCTCTTACACGGTTTTGGGGAAGAAAAAAAAAAAATGATCATTGTTTTCTCTATAATTTTATCTAATAATATACTAAATGTAGTGTATTATTATTCATTCTAATTCACTCATCCAAAATACAAGTTCTAGTGAGAAGAAAAATCCTCTCTTCTTCTCTCTTAAAAACCGAAACTTTTATGTGATTTATAAAGTTTTGGTTCAATTTTCTACTAAGATTAATATTATACTAGATCTTATAATATTAATTAGATTAAGGGTTAAGCCTTGGGTATAAAGCTTGGGGAGAGATCTTATACTTAGATCTTGTTCATCCATAAAGGAAAAGCTCAAGAACAAGAGAGAAAGGTGATCTCTCTTGTGCCCTAATAACCGAAATCCACTATGTAAGGACATGATTTCTCCTCTATTTATATTAATGTTTGCATGCATAAAATCCGTTTTAATTTTATGACAAATTTAATTAGACATATATGAGTATGTTAATGTGTATATGAATCTACATTTCCTTCAATCGGTATCAAGAGCCACGGTTGTTTGCATGCAAATTGGTTAAAAGTTTTTCCAAGTTATATGAATAACAAATAAAACTTGTAAAATTTGTGTTATTATGATATATCACGAAATTATTACATGCATGTTAATATTTCTGGTCCTAAAGTGTTTTAGGATATTTTGGTTAATTTTTCGGATTTTTATTGTTCATATTTTATAATAATGACATTTAAATGTGATTTTATGAGTAAAAATGTCATTTTTGGTCTAAAAATAGCTATACTTCGAATTTTCACTTGGTTTTTGGATATGTTGTCACATATATTATTTTTAGATAACCTGTAAATTTTCATAATTTTTGGACTTGTTATGCTCGAAAAATGAATTTTTCATTATTAAATTCGGATTTAGGTGAAAAATAGGTTAATATGAGTTAAATTTCGAATCTGGTCATAGAAAATTAATATGTTGTCACATGCAATTTTATAAGATGTGTGTAAAATAATTGGCTATAAAGAAGTCTTTTTGCATGATTTATGAATTTTTGAAGAAAAATAGCATAAATAGTGACATTATTAGTGGAAAATTAATAAAACATAATCTATGACTTAGGAAAAACGTCTAATGTTGCATTTTATTATATTTTTCAGATATAAAATTGAAAAGTTAATGAAAATAATTTTTCCATGTTTTTATGATTATTTTATTAAAATCGATAAACCGCAACATTGTTTTTCCGGAAAATTTTCGAAATTTTTTAACCTAAGTTTTTTGAACATTATGAGTGTCATGGAATTTTTTCCAGAATGTTCATAAATTTAAATTTCAAATTTTGAATTTATTTGAAATTTTGTGATTTATTTGAAGTTTAATGGCTTATTTTTGTAATTTTTGGTCCAATTATGAACAATTTTGTAAATAAAAGTTAATTATGGTCAAATTACTAGTGGAGACTATATTTTGAGTCCTAAGAGGTTAGGGTAATTAACTTATGCATAAATATGAGTTTATGCATTTTTGTGATTATAAAATGTTGAAATCACGCAAATCGTGAAAAACCGCAAGTAATATACGATATTGGCTAATTAAAAGGCGATTTAGCATAAAATTGAGCATGTTCATACATATTATAATGCTGCATTTTTCCTTATGATTGTCATAATTTTAATTTATGTAATTTTGAATTATGTAATTTTACTTAGTATGGCCTTAGATTTTAATTGGTATTTCCCGAAATGTATGGGAATATCGATTCGGTTGTAATTTTATTGTGATCTCGTATCACCGTTTTGTAATTTAATAGATTTATTATATTTTAGTTACAAATGTATAATAGGAAATTATGTAATTTATTATGTAATTTTATTCATTAGGAGTTCTAAAGACGGATTTCTTCAAGAATGGCGATACATAAAGATGGTGTTACCTCGAGATGCGTGCCACAACCGAAGTTCAAGGGACCAATGGAGTTGGTTTCCGAATATGTAATAGATTAATAGTTTTTCTATTTTAGGAAAGGCCATATTAGGATTTATTTATCTTTATGCTTGCATTTTATTTTATGTCACATGCATCGCTAAATCGCAATAACTAAACATGCATTGTCTTTTTATCGAGTTTATCGACCGTGTCAATTAGAATTATCGTAGTTCACCGCTTTGGTTCACTTAAAACGTGATAGATAATAAATTGACATGACCTCTCGCTAAAACAATTAATTGAGACATAGCCTTACCAAATAGTAGAAACCATGAAAACCTATTTCGCGAGGGAGTGCACTCGGCCCTACCGGGGTACAAACCTTGTTACGTAGGGGAAGTGGGTGATGAGTGTTAATCCACCGAGTTCATGTTAATGAGGGTTTCATCGGCCATACCGTGCCCAAGTTGATGTGGATTTGGATAATGGACACATATATTCGAAATTTGGATTGAGCTCAACGGAAGTATTCGCGACCGTAGTTGCATGTGTTCCGGGCTATAGATAATTATTAGAGTAATTTTATCGACCAAGAGTTCTAAAAGTAGAATCGATTAAAATGTTAATCCACCGAGTTATATTGATAAAGGTTTCATCGGCCATACCGTGCCTAAGTCGATATGAATTTGGGTCTTGGAATCATTTATCTAGTTGGGTAGAGGTCACTAGAAAAATGCATAAAACTTGTTTAAATCATACATTTTTACGAGTATAATTAAAACGACATTTGTTTTACTCCTTATATTTTGTTTTGTAGACCACTTCTTTTTCATAACAAATGGCAACATCAACACCGACTCCTAATGCTACACCACTCGCTACTTCATCTTGGCTCCGATCCTTTATGGATCGATGTAAACTTGAAAAGAATGGGTCAAATTTCTCCGAATGGGATGCCCAACTCAAATTAGCCGCCGAAGGTGACGACAAGCTTCGTTACCTTACCGAGGCCTCTCCACCCGAGCCCACCACTAGGTCCACCGCGGCCACTAGGGAAGCCTATGAGACTTACCAAAAGGAGTCTGCCGCAATGAAAAATGTCTTAATATTTGCGATGGAGGCGGACCTCCAAAGGAGAGCCTTTAAAATGGGCAATGCTAATGAGATTTACTCCAAACTTGTGACCATGTTTTCACAAACTCCGCGGATCGTCCAATATGAGGCGGCCGCGGCATTCTTTGATCTCGACTTCAAAGAGGGCCAAAAGGTTAGCCCTCATGTGCTCAAACTCATGGAGCTTGTCGAGACCTTGAAAATTCAAAAGGTTGAAATCCCCAAAGAACTCATCGTAGATAGGATTCTACACTCCTTGTCTAAGGTCAAGGCATATGTGCAATTCCGGGTGAATTTCAACATGCAAGACAAGGATGTGTCTCTTGAGGAGTTGCACAAGTTACTTGTGCAAGCCGAGAGGGACATGGGGTTAAATGTGAACCCTCCCAAGGATGTGCTTAACATAAGCACAAAGAGTAAGGGGAAGTTCAAGAAGAGTGGAAGAAAGGGTAAAAAGCAAGCTCCCACATTCACCAAAGCTAAGTCTTGTGAAGCTAGCACTTCCAAAGTCAAGAAGGGTCCTCTTGATAAATGCCATTATTGTAATGGCATGGGTCATTGAAAAAAAATTGTTCCAAATACCTTGGTGATATCAAAGCTGGAAAGATCACTCCAGTAGGTAAATGACTAACCTTCTTTTATGTTTCTAAATTCAACTATGGTATTATGATGCAAAGTTGTGATAATGTATCTCCCTTTTTATTGTAAATAGGGCCTCCACCAAGCAAAGACAAGGGAAAAGAAAAACAAGCATAAGAAACCATGGAGAAGCTAAGGATAGCTTTTGTGGGGCTTTGTTTTTCATTGTCTTATTTTAAGTTATGTTTTGAAATTTTAGAACTTTAAGTTTCCGTGTTCGACATGGAAAGGTATTTTGGATAATGGTTTGTATTTTGGATGTTTGTGACTTGGTTTGCAACCCAAGTCACCCGTTTTATCATTTATCCTTTATGTTCTAAAAATTTCATCTTTAAATGCTTGCGTTTTGAAACATAAGATTATTCACTTAAAGGTGATCTAATAGACAATTATAATGACGGGTTTCATTATATGTCCACATGCTTAAGGCGTGTGTATGATCATTCATAAAGTGATTTTAAGTCTATGAACTCTCTTAAAGGTATGTCAATCACCAGGAACAATTTTGAGTCTATCAATAACTATTAGTCTATCTATGAGATAGTTCTCCTTATACTTCAACATCATTAATTTGTGTCTCATATGCTATCTTTGAATGTTTAGTGTATTCATTCTAAAGATAGAGTGGGAGAAAAATGAGGACACAAGGTAAGATCAAAATTGTGTACTTGTGTAAATAAAGATCTACGCAAGAGAGAATGATTTGAATAAAGGTATATCTATTTACATAGTATGCCGAATAGATGAGATCTATGGTCTCAAGTTAGTTCTATATGACTAAAGAGACCAAGTATAGTAATCATAAGAGTATATTCTCAAGATAACTACACGAGGAGACCAAAAGAAGTTTTGGATGAAAATGACTAATGCAAAGTCTTAACAAGTTTTTGACTAAGTTCTATATGATAAATTTTGACCAAATAGTTTCAATCATGAGTTTTACTTAAGAGCCTAAATGAATCAAAGTAACATACTAGTTATGATCAAAATCAAGTTGCAAAAATTGATATTCCGATATCTTCTATAGCCAACGTTTTAACCATACAAATGTCATTGCTTAACCTCCCTATGAAATGGTTAAATCTCCTTCCAAAAGGGTATTTGCGAGGGACGTATTCTAAATATTATTTGTATTTGAATAATGACATTGCTACACATCATTATGATATGAGTGTGTTAGAGATTTAAAATCTCTTTCCGTAAGGTTGAGATAAGACCACTTCAAAATAGGCATTTTGAAAGGATATGATGGGAACATATATGGTTTTATCCTAGTAACTTGGCAAAGCAATTTATATTTATATTCTTGAAAAATTTCAATTGAGAAGTCAATTTCGAAATATGTTGAATTGAGTGGGAGTTAGGAAATTCTCATGTGAAGACATGGAATTTAGTGGGAGTTATCATCTTTTGAATTTTTACGACTCATCACTCATTAAAGAATGACGAGCTAATACCTTCTTTCATAAAGAAGCAATTGAGTTTTCAATTCTGGATGAAAATGGACAATGATGAATCCAACTACATCGAGGGATGTTGGATTAGTATTAAGAGATACACATCGTGTCAACATACACATAGGTTATTCATATGAATGAAAATGGGATTACCATTAGCAGTCATGGTAGATCATTGAACCTAAGAACAGTTGATCTCATGATTATCAATAACTAATGTTTCCGCCATTAGAATAATCATGTACATGTCCAATTATGAATCATATGCATAAGAGCATGATGATTGATTTGTGAGCCATAATAGAAACGTCATGAATTCTCGAGTAGAATCCGATGAGCGATTTCAGTGTTTGACGGAATGTTCTATTGTATATCAAGAAGTTGCACATATTATAGAAAATCCGAGCACATATGAGGATTTATGAGAATCCCAATTCTTTCAAGCCTAGAAAGAGAAATGAGAAGTTTTTGGAAAGATGCTTGGTTGAATAAGAGGTTATTCAAAAACAATCTTTCCTGGTAAAAGCTAGGACTTATGAGAAGTGCTAAGCTAAATAATCTTGTCAATTGTTACAAGATTCTACAAAACATATACCTAGTGCATTGTGTGTGGATGAAATACTTGATCGGTGCAAGTTGTATTATTCATCGCAAATTCGTTCGTTATGAGATGATCGATAAGAAAGTTCTTTCAAGTTAAAGAACCGAAACCAAGGTTGGGAACCTTGATGTGTACTTGGTAAGATTCATGCTATGAGAGAGAATATGAATGTGAAGGAAAATGCAAGTGTAAGAAGTTTGAACACATGGACACATGGGATGTTAAACTTCTATTGCAATCAATAAGTGTTTACACTTATGATAAACATCACAAGGTTGTAATATGATATTGACTACCCGAGTGTGATGTCGACATTTGTCGTTTGAGTTATTATTAACTCACCTTGTACATTGTTATATCCAAACGGGTTGTAGAGACAATTGAACCCCGTTAAAGTGAACATGGATTAACATTGTTTTGCCCATAGTTACTTATATGAGGTGACGTCTCGAAGTGACTAGAGTGTGATGCGATTGATGGCAAGTTCAAGTGCCATAGAGTCATGTGAGATGACTAGTCGATCACATAGGCAGATTGTTAGGAACTTTCTGTCGGGCCTTATGACCGCTTATAGAGTTCTGGCAAATTTATATAGCCTGGTCGTGGCGAGAGCTACTATAGTATTCAAATGAGTCAATTCTTTTGACTAAAGACTATTCTCCTAAGATGGCACGATTTGATTAACTTTGATTTGTGTTACTACGACCTTCGTAAATGGGGTCAAATGGGCATATTTTGGGTTATGATGGCTGTGGCTAGTCGAAGGGAATGAGTGCGATAGGAATTGTCCACCCCTAGTCAGGGTTATAACAATATCTCAGGGCCACTCGAGGAGTAATGAACTGGAAATGCGTGGCCACGCTCGGATGGCATCCAGAGTGGATAAATCCAGTCAATCAGTTATTCTCCAGATCGAGGAAACCACTCTCGATGTGATCACTTGCAAGTACGACCTGAAAGACACCTTGCATTGAGTGGGAGATAGTAATAGGACAAGAGAATTGGTGACGCACACTTGTCGAGGACAAGTGGGAGATTGTTGGAATATGTGTCCTCGACAATAATGCGATCACGATCATTGTTGATCATGATGATCACATGTTTAAGTCTCATTAAAATGAATACAATTGGGAAGTAATAATTATTCTTGTCATCAACTGGTCAACATATATCGGTAATGATTGGCTGACTAGAGTTTGACATTACTGTCGTGTGACGGTGGTGATCAGTTGACCCCCTAGGTCATACCTAAAGGGCAATACTCTTAATTGATTATTTAATTAATCGTATAATGTTGCGAGTTAATTAAATTACTTGAAAATTGACGGACGATTTTGGAAGTAAAATTTACGTATCATATTGAAATGTGATTAAATAAGATACGGTCTGAGTAATTGAATTGTATCATTACTCGGATGAAATAATTGTTTAAAGTAACAATTAAATTGAATGAATTGTTATAAATACAATCAGTTGTGATTTATAAATTGGTAAAATTTTTGGCACAAGTAATTATGAAATTACTAAGTCAATTTTTGTATGTGACGTATTTTTATTAATACGTTGATTTTTAATAGGTTAAAAATACATAACAAATATATGTGACATGTGACATGTAACATATAGACAATTGACAAAAATAATATGGAATCCATATTATAGAGTGGGCCGAAAATTAGAAGGATTTAAGCTAATTATAAGTTGTTTGTAATTAGTGGAAAACACAATGATTAAAAGCAAACCTAGCCATGCAAGCCTATTGTTCATTGTGAAGAACAATTTTTCCATGCATTGGCTCCCCTATATCTCTCCTCTTACACGGTTTTGGGGAAGAAAAAAAAAATTGATCATTGTTTTCTCTATAATTTTATCTAATAATATACTAAATGTAGTGTATTATTATTCATTCTAATTCACTCATCCAAAATACAAGTTCTAGTGAGAAGAAAAATCCTCTCTTCTTCTCTCTTAAAAACCGAAACTTTTATGTGATTTATAAAGTTTTGGTTCAATTTTCTACTAAGATTAATATTATACTAGATCTTATAATATTAATTAGATTAAGTGTTAAGCCTTAGGTATAAAGCTTGGGGAGAGATCTTATACTTAGATCTTGTTCATCCATAAAGAAAAAGCTCAAGAACAAGAGAGAAAGGTGATCTCTCTTGTGCCCTAATAACCGAAATCCACTATGTAAGGACATGATTTCTCCTCTATTTATATTAATGTTTGCATGCATAAAATCCGTTTAATTTTATGACAAATTTACTTAGACATATATGAGTATGTTAATGTGTATATGAATCTACATTTCCTTCAACCAGTTGATCACCGCCATCTGTATGATAATAACGTCAAACTTTCTAGCAAGCCAACCGTTATTAGGTAAACGTTATTCAACTGATTAAATATAAGAAGTATACCCTTGTGAACCTGTAAGAGATTTACAAATGTTATCACACTAATTTGTGGAGGACAAAAGCTCCAACATTGACGTGGTGTAACACCCCCTCATATCAAGGTGCCTTACCAGGACCACCCTACCATGAAAGTGTGTTACCATCTCGGTTGCCCGAGGTTAGTACATATCAAAAGCGTCTGAACTGAGCACATTTATTAATGTACTGTAAAGTATAAAGTTTACAACATCCAAATCCAAATATTGGTTTAACAAAATACAACTCCAAAGTCTAACAATAAAAGAAATCCAATTAAGACTCAGACGGTGATGCTATGACTGGTGATGGCAATACTCCCAAGATAGTCCCGAAGCTCACACTAGCAATACCTGTCAAGCCTGCTCACCATCCCCGAATGGATCACCGCAGATTCCACAAACAATAACGGGGTCAGTATTACTCAAATATTAAGACAAACAAACGGAGAAATCAACCCCGATCATCGCCAATTCCCAACCCTCCATTCTCACACAGTAACCGACTACACACTGAAGTGTGTAGCCCTACCAGATTACCCATCGCAACAGGTAACCCTCGCCGCCAGTGGGTGACCGCAGCCGATCCCACCTAGTCCAGCTCCTCAACGAGCGACAACAATCCCTGTCCCTTAATGTGCACATCCCCTCCCGTGACGGGTTCCACGGAGGGCGAACTAGGGTGTGAAGCCACTCCCGCAAGTGACTCCACCACAATCACACATACCACAAAGATCATCCATTTGTCACAACACCACTTCCGTCACAACACAACCACATCACCACCGTCACCACAACACCAACACTCCGATGATCAGCAGACAATAATCATACACAATACAAGAAATATCTCTATTCAATTACACAAGAACTGAGTAGGGAAACCCTACCTTAGCAATCAACAGTGGAATGAACTCGAACAATCAGAAAGGCTCCTCTACGAAGTCTTCTCCTATACCATAATCATATAACACAATTACACATTGCACAACCCCCATATTCCCAATTCCGCAAATATACAGTAACCCCAACGAATACGAATAACATATAATTAGAACTTACCAACAGTAGGATGAGGAATTATACGCACGAACTCCGAAGATCTTACACACAACAAAGCTATGGAATGATTAGGGAGTGATTAGGGAGAGATTAGGGTTAACGTAGAAATGATGAAATTGAAAAGATGTTTTTGAAAACTGACGCGGGATATAATATAATCTTAAACACTCCCTAATCAAACCGTCAAAATAATACTCGCCAGACTGAATACTCGGTCGAGTAAAGTTATACTCGGTCGAGTATCCGCTACTCGGTCGAGTATTCACTATACTCGGTCGAGTATTCATTGGCAGAACCAAAACAACTCACAACAACAGCACTACTCGGCCGAGTAGGCTCTAGTCGGTCGAGTAGTCACCAAAGAAAATCCGTAGTATTACAGTCTTCCCCCCTTAAAAAGAACATCGTCCCGAAGTTCACACTCTACTATAAAACAAAGCACAACACAACGCCACAAGACTATACTAACTACATATAGCAACACCAAAGAACTACACAAGTCACCACAAAATCACTACCCCGACTCAAAGCAAAACAACAAAACAAGACAAAACACGACCGCGACCATCTCCTACCCCCCTAAAAAGACAACGGTTACGTCCCCGTAACCAAGCATACCTGATCAAAAAGGTTAGGAAAACGTTCTCGCATAGCTTCCTCGGGTTCCCATGTGGCTTCCTCCACATTATGATTAGACCAAAGGACCTTGAGTAAGACCGTCTCACCATTTCGGGTCTTACGAACCTTGCGATCAAGAATCTCCTTAGGAATCTCGGCGTAGGACAAGGATTCATCAAGCTCGATGTTCTCCATTTCAAGGATATGCGACGGATCGCTCACATACTTCCGAAGTTGAGATATATGAAAAACATTGTGTACTCTATCCAAAGCCGGTGGTAACGCTAACCGGTAAGCTATCTCGCCAACACGGTCCAAAATCTCATAAGGACCTATAAACTTTTGGCTTAGCTTACCCTTTTTCCCAAACCTCATAACACCTCGCATAGGTGACACTTTCAAAAGAACCTTGTCACCTACCGTAAACTCAATGTCCCTGCGGTGTAAGTCGGCGTAGCTCTTCTGATGATCTTGAGCTGCTCTCATCTTTTGCCGAATTAACTGGACTTGCTCAACCATATCTTGAACCAACTGTGGCCCTAAAACCACCGTCTCAGAACTATCATCCCAACAAACTGGACTCCGGCATTTCCGGCCATACAAAGCTTCAAAAGGTGCCATCCCGATGCTTGTATGGTAACTGTTATTGTATGAAAACTCGATCAGATCAAGCCTATCTTCCCAGCTGCCCCCAAACTCCATAACACATGCTCTCAACATGTCCTCTAAGGTCTTGATGGTCCGATCTGTCTGACCATCGGTTGCCGGATGAAAGGTTGTACTCATCTTCAAAGTTGTACCCATTAACTCTTGCAGTTCTTGCCAAAACTTGGATATGAACCTCGCATCACGATCAGAAACGATATCTTTAGGTATACGATGTAACTGAACCACATGCCTCCTGTAACCTAATGCCAGCTGCATCTTAGACCAAGTATCTTTCATGGGAATAAAATAGGCTGACTTGGTTAACCGATCAACAATCACCCAAATCATGTTGTTACCTTGTTGTGACCTAGGCAACCCCACAATGAAGTCCATGGAGATCGACTCCCACTTCCACTCGGGTACTTCCAAAGACTGAATCTTACCTTGTGGTCTCCATTGTTCACCCTTGACCCTTTGACAGGTCAAACATCTGGCTACAAACTCAGCTACATCTCTCATCATGTTTGGCCACCAAAAAGTCTTCTTAAGGTCTTTATACAGCTTGTCACCACCCGGGTGAACTGAATAGGGAGTGCAATGAGCCTCCGTCAAGATCACTCTCCGCAACTCGCATCCTCGGGGAACACACCATCTCCCATCAAAACGAACACTCCCATCGTATGGATAGAAAACACGGAAATCGTTCCACTCTCTACCCTTGACTTCCACTCCTGAATCTTAGGATCAAGCTCTTTCTTACTCTTGATGTTCTCATACAACTCTGGCTCGATCGTCAAATCCCCGATGGTATCCCCCTCTCGAATTATAAAGATCCCCAACCTAGACATCTCATCCCTCAACTTCAGCAATGACATAGCTATACATAGCGAATGAACGCTCTTCCTACTCAGTGCATCTGCAACAACATTAGCCTTACCCTCGTGATAGATGATCTCCATATCATAATCTCCAATCAGCTCCATCCACCGTCTCTGACTCATGTTAAGCTCCTTCTGAGTGTAGATATACTTTAGACTCTTATGATCAGAGAACACCTTAAAAGTTGCTCCATAAAGGTAGTGCCTCCAAATCTTAAGGGCGAACACAATCGCTTTTGACTCTAGATCATGAGTAGGGTAGTTCTCCTCATATTGCTTCAGCTGCCTCGAAGCATAAGCTATGACTTTCCCTTCCTACATCAAAACACAACCAAGACCATTCTTTGAAGCATCGGTGTATACCTCAAAGTTCTCACAACCCTCTGGCAAAGCTAGGATAGGAGTTGTGGTCAAACGTTCCTTTAAGGTCTGAAACGCCGTCTCACAACTCTCATCCCAAACAAATCTGACTTCTTTCCTCATCAAAGATGTCATAGGCCGTGTTATGGTAGAGAAATCCTTCACAAATCTCCTGTAGTAGCCGGCAAGGCCTAAGACACTCCGAATCTCTGCAACATTCTTCGGCGATTCCCACTTGGTGACGGCCTCAATCTTACTAGGATCCACAGATACCCCCTTCTTAGATATCACATGACCCAGAAAAGCCACTTCCTCTAACCAGAACTCGCACTTAGACAGCTTGGCATAAAGCTGATTTTCTCTCAAGGTCTACAAGACTATCCTCAAGTGCTCCTCATGCTCTTCCTTAGTCTTAGAATAGACTAAGATGTCGTCGATGAAAACAACCACAAACCTATCCAAGAACGGTGTAAAGATCCGATTCATCAAATCCATAAAAGCTGCTGGCGCATTGGTCAACCCAAACGGCATCACCACGTACTCGTAATGACCATATCGAGATCGGAACGCTGTTTTAGGAATATCTTCATCTGCTATCCTCAGCTGGTGATATCCCGACCTCAGATCAATCTTGGAAAACACACCGGCTCCACTTAGCTGATCAAACAAGTCATCAATCCTCGGCAACGGATACTTGTTCTTCACTGTGACACGATTGAGCTCCCTGTAATCAATGCACAGTCTCATACTCCCATCTTTCTTCTTTACAAAAAGAACTGGAGCTCCCCATGGTGACACACTAGGCCTGATGTAACCCATGCTTAGCAACTCATGTAGCTGCTTTTTCAACTCTGCCAACTCTTTAGGTGCCATACGGTAAGATGCTTTAGATATTGGACCCGTTCCCGGCTTAAGCTCCACACTGAAATCAACATCCCTCTTGGGAGGCAAACTCTGTATCTCCTCAGGAAAAACATCTTCAAACTCTCTCACCACAGATATCTCAGAAGCTGTCGGTGGCTCTACTCGGTGATCTCTCACATGACAAAGAATCAAGGGACACTTCTTCCTCAAACATGACTTTAAAGTCATCACAGCTATGAACCTACACTTAGGCTTTACCACAAACCCTCTATAGGACACCCTACTACCCTTGGGACCCTTTAAGGACACCCTCTTTTGCCGAAAATCTATTCTGGTATCATACTTACCCAGCCAATCCATCCCGACAATCACCTCGAACCCATCCATAGGAAACTCTAACAGGTCTACTGGTAAATCTACCCCTCCAACTACGATGGATACTCCCTTATACAGCTTGAGACATGACACAGACTCCCCTGAAGATATGAACACATCATCTTTTACAACCTCAAACTTCCCCAAACCCATAGATACAGCATGACTCTTAGACACAAAAGAATGTGTAACCCCGGAATCAAACAAAACAAAGGACGGTACATTATAAACAAGAAAGGTACCGGTAACTACATGAGCATCATCTTGTGCTTCCTGCTTGTCCATCATGAAAAGCTTCCCACTGTTTTTCTGTCCTCCACCCTGAACTGAAGCATTGGAGGTACTTGGCTTAGCTGCCGAATCCTGAGTGGTACTGTTGTTCTGGCGCTGATAAGATCCACCACCACCGCGGTTGTAACAGCCCTAGTTGCCCTGTCCACCTCTGTTGCCCCATGAACCTCCCGGTCGGTTACTAGCAAAACTCTGAGTCGGCCCCTGAGAAAAGTTCCCTGACCGAGCTCCTGAACCAGTGCCGGACTTGAAGCTCGTTCATTCCTGTCTTTTGTGGCCTATCCCACCACAGTTGAAGCATGTAAGGTTAGAGTTGTCACTCACACTCCGACCTCCATTCTTTCCCTAACCACGAGATCCTCCCGAAAAACCAGCTCCCCCAGAAAAAGCCTTAGCATGGCTAAAGTTCCCATTCTTGTTGGCCGACTGACTGTTGTTTCCACCATCAGCCTTCCTCTTTTCAGCAGCAGTCCTCTCATCGATCTCTCTTAAGAGATCTACCATTCTCTCAGCTTGACCCGCTCTCAGATACACTTCCTTGAGGTCAGTAGCAACCCCAGCTGGCATACGACTCACGATCTTAGCAGATAAACCCCTCTCAAAACGGAGAGTCAAACCTCTCTGTCCTAGCTGCATGTCTTCAACATAACGAGATAGCTCCAAAAACCGATGATAGTAGTCAGTGACCGTCATCTCCTCAGTCATGGTGAAGGAATCAAAGTCAGATCTCATCTTGTGTCGGATATGCTCCGGCACGAACTGCTCCCTCATAGCACTCTTCAACCTGGACAAGGAATAGCTCCTTGACTGGTAAAAGCTCTAGCATCTTCCTTGACGTTTTGCCACCAAACTGCAGCTTCACCTCTTAGGTAGTACACTACCTGCTCAACAATCATGTCTTCGGGGCACTTAACCATTTCCATGAGAGCTTCAATCTCACGGTGCCACTTCTCGAGTAGCTTTGGTTCACCTACCCCATTATATGTGGGAGGGTTGAAGCGAGCAATGATGATGCTGAGCTGAGTTGCATCAATCGATTTCTCGTTCCCCTTTCCCACATTTTTGAGAGCTTCAAGGAGAGCCTCTTCTTGCTCAATCATGCGAGCAACCTCATCAAGAGTCATCTCCGAAGCTTGGATCTGCGCGGGAGTTCTTTTGGGCGGCATACTGGGCTGACAAGAAACACGGGAACGTAAACACAAAAGCCTACAACTCAAAACGTAATAACCTTCCGCCAAAAGAACACTCGGCCGAGTGTACAACCATACTCGGTCGAGTAACGCCTACTCGGTCGAGTATCTTAAATACTCGGTAGAGTATTCAACTCCAGAAGCGAACGTCAAAAACTCAAAAACGACACTCGGTCGAGTAAAACAATACTCTGCCGAGTAGACCCTACTCGGTCGAGTATACTTTCTTACTCGGTCGAGTTATCACATACAGTAGCCACTTCTACTCACTGCCAATCAATACTCGGTCGAGTGCTTGGTTACTCGGCCGAGTGCTCCGTACTCGGTCGAGTACCTGCCCTGCTCGGCCGAGTCTCAGAATAGACGGGTATACAGTATAAAGTTCTCTATCATGCTCACTATTCCCGCAACGAACACATAACATCAAGGACTTTAATGCCACGTTATAATCACGTCAGCATACAATTCAAATATCGAAAACTTTAATGCCACGTTATAATCATATCAGCATACAATTCATGCATATGCTAGATCCAACATAACAACCATTCACACACCCATCACATCCTCCATTTCTCCCATCACCACACTTACAACTTTCAACACATACACTTTCAACTATCAACTATTACCAACATGCATCTTCACATACATGTACATACAAAACCTAACTCTCATCACACTTCCCCATATTACCGGCTCGAGTTAGTGAGGGCCAATTTGCGACTCCGGGACGTCTCCCGAGTCTTTGCGGTAGCTCCAAACAACTCTCCCCGGGTTCATTTTATTTAGACTCCCTAGGTTCATTAAATTCATTTGTTTAGGTGTCGGAATCTTCGGCTCTGATACCACTTTGTAACACCCCCTCATACCAAGGTGCCTTACCAGGACCACCCTACCGTGAAAGTGTGTTACCATCTCGGTTGCCCGAGGTTAGTACATATCAAAAGCGTCTGAACTGAGCACATTTATTGAAGTACTGTAAAGTATAAAGTTTATAACATCCAATCCAAATACTGGTTTAACAAAATACAACTCCAAAGTCTAACAATAAAAGAAATCCAACTAAGACTCAGACGATGATGCTATGACTGGTGATGGCAATACTCCCAAGACAGTCCCCAAGCTCACACTAGCAATACCTGTCAAGCCTGCTCACCATCCCCGAATGGATCACCGCAGATTCCACAAACAACAACGAGGTCAGTATTACTCAAATATTAAGACAAACAAACGGAGAAATCAACTGATCATCGCCAATTCCCAACCCTCCATTCTCATACAGTAACCGACTACACACTGAAGTGTATAGCCCTGCCAGATTACCCATCGCAACAGGTAATCCTCACCGCCAGTGGGTGACCGCAACCGATCCCACCTAGTCTAGCTCCTCAACGAGCGACAACAATCCCTGTCCCTTAATGTGCACATCCCCTCCCGTGACGGGTTCCACGGAGGGCGAACTAGGGTGTGAAGCCACTCCCGCAAGTGACTCCACCATAATCACACATACCAAAGCATCACAGCTGTCACAACACCACTTCCGTCACAACACAACCACATCACCACCGTCACCACAACACCAACACTCCGATGATCAGCAGACAATAATCATACACAATACAAGAAATATCTCAATTCAATTACACAAGAACTGAGTAGGGAAACCCTACCTTAGCAATCAACAGTGGAATGAACTCGAACAATCAGAAAGGCACCTCTACGAAGTCTTCTCCTGTACCATAATCATATAACACAATTACACATTGCACAACCCCCATATTCCCAATTCCGCAAATATACAGTAACCCCAACGAATAGGAATAACATATAATTAGAACTTGCCGACAGTAGGATGAGGAATTATACGCACGAACTCCGAAGATCTTACACACAACAAAGCTATGGAATGATTAGGGAGTGATTAGGGAGAGATTAGGGTTAACGTAGAAATGATGAAGTTGAAAAGATGTTTTTGAAAACTGACGCGGGATATAATATAATCTTAAACACTCCCTAATCAAACCGTCAAAATAATACTTGCCAGACCGAATACTCGATCGAGTAAAGTTATACTCGGCCGAGTATCCGCTACTCGGTCGAGTATTCACTATACTCGGCGAGTATTCATCGGCAGAACCAAAACAACTCACAACAACAGCAGTACTCGGCCGAGTAGGCTCTACTCGGTCGAGTAGTCACCAAAGAAAATCCGTAGTATTACACGTGGCTGTGACGGATGCTGGCCTGGACCATTAACAGCATCTGATTCGGAGGGTGAGCCTCTAATCTGCATAATTTTTGTGTAAGAACACATTTTATTGAACTTATTCAATTATTGAGAATTTCTTTTTGAAAATGCAGGTAGCGCCGTCTCGGTTGGTGGCGTTATGGAGGGTGGCCAACCGGCTGCGAGCTACAGCCGTCGAGGCACTTGTCGGTGGTCGAGGTCGTCAGGTATGAACCTTGTGTCTATTTCATTTTTGAATTTTAATTTTCCAACTTCTCTTGTAATTGCTTGAAACGATTGACATGAGCCAATTTTGCTGTTTAAAGGGGGACCGCGAGCTGGAGCGAGAGTTGGCTCAGTCTCGGGAGGAGACAGCTTGCTTGTTGAGGGAGCTCGAGGTTCGCGACGCCGAGTTTGCTGCTCTCGCGGCAAGAGTTGCGGAGCTAGAGGGCGACCGGCAGTAGTTTTGTTTTGTTGTTGTTTGTATTTTGCACATTTGTACATTTTGGACCTTAATTTTGGACATTTTTTGGACTTTGCTTTGGGCTCGAGCCCCCAATTTGTTGTACATTTCCCTTTTTATTGTATATATGATGGCCTGAGTGCCTTTGCTGTTTGGTTGTGTTGCTTGTATCTGCAGGTTAGCTTTGAACAGATTTGGTAGATGACGGTTTATGCCGTCATGCTGCCAAAATTTACATAGAAATCACGTAGAACATACATTTATATATACACACGGCTTGAATTAGCGCAAAACGAATGACTCAAAAGAATGCAAAAATGCAAGAGTAAATGCAAAAATGCAAAAAAATTGCCGGAAATGACTAGACGGTAGGGAGGGTTACCCCTAAAAAAAGAAAAAAAATAGAAACCTATAAGTTAGAAATGAAATGATTAAAAAAAGAAATAAAAGAAATATATATAAGCGAAATAAATATATGAATTTTGAAATGAATTAAATTACAAATGAAAGTTATTTCCTAAAATGAATTACATTAAAATGAAAACTATTTCCTAAAATGAAAATATACAAGTGTGGTAAAATGACGAAAATGTTTATATCGCCTCGAAACCCGTGCCCGCGGAATTAGGAAACATGGAATATGATAATTTCCACGTATTTACCAAAATAATAACCCTTCGGAATAGGAAATTATTCGTCAAGGAATTTAGGAAAGATCCAACGCGGAAAATCACAAAAACCTTGTTGAGGAAGAGGCGCAGCATGAGCTGCATCCCTTTGAAGAGGCGCAGCAGGTGCTGCGCCTGTTCCCGGGTGTGTCTGCTCTGGCAAATTTTAGAAAACAGAGTTTTAGTATAAATAGAGACGTCGATAGAGCTTTTATTCACACAATTCTTCCGTCTCTTCTTCGTCTTATTACATAAAATTCTTAATATAATCACTCATCATGAATACTTTGGAGATTCGCCTAAAAGAGTGGACTAATGAGATTTCCAACATGGAGAAACACGACATGGGCCCCTATAACCTTGTATCATTGTTGAGTTTGAAGCTCATCAAGGTTGTCAAACCATTCTTGGATGCTTATCTTGATTACTGGGACCCGAATTATCATGTTTTTGCTTTCCCCGGAGGCGACATTTGCCCATTTCCTGAAGAAATTGCTGCGATCGGTGGGTGGGACCCAGAACACTTGCCTGCGATTCCTTCTACTTCACAAGGGTATAAGAGCAAATTTAGAGACTTGCTTGGATTGACTAAAATTGAGGTGGACCGTTTAGTGACCTCGAAGGGAGTGCGAATCTTGGACTTCATTGATCGTTTCATTAACAGGGCCGACCCCACCGTTTCTTATGTTGCTAGGCGAAGGGCATTTGGATTTTGTTTGTTGCATGTGTATGTCCTCCAAGGGCATGTTGATGAACACTTGAGAGGTGATCCCCGTCTTCTGGGCCTAGTTGAGCAAATGGAGCTGTGTAGGAGCCCAACTTGTTTATGCTTAGAAGAGATCCTTTTGGGCTTGGATAATAGGAAAGCCAACCGCGACCTACCGTATTTGGGAAGTCCCGTTATTCTGCAGGTAAAAGAACTTTTTCTCTTTTTTTCTTTTTTCGTCTTCTCTTTTTTTCGTTTTTTTCTTTTTTTTTTCGTTTTTTTCGTTCTAATACCCGCTTTTGGTAGGTTTGGCTTATGGAGCGCCTTCGATTGATCGAGCCCCCAGTTCATGTTCCTTCTTATCATGCTCGTTCGATTGCAATGAGGACTAGGCTGTACATGGTGGACTTCGCTCGAGTCTGCAATTATTGGGAGAACAAACTGAAGAGTGATGATGGCCCCTTGATTAGGTGGATTGTACCATGGTGGCACCTCAAATCTGTCACTGGAGTATCTTCCTTGGATCCTACTCGATCTGTGCGCATTCCTGGCTTGGAATTCATGGTGTGCATCTTCCCGGAAAGGCGGATGAGACAGGTTGGACTAAAGCAGACGATCCGGATGCTTGATACCGTCCCGCAGACTGCCGTGGCGCTTACTACTGAGAGTCGAAGGGAGAGGGCCATTAAATGGGCCCAAAGAAACGTGTGGTTCTTGAACTCTTCTGCTAATGCCTTATGGGTGTCGGATTCCTATCTGTGATGGAGGAAAGCTACTACTCCGGAGGAGCGCGAGAGATTGAGGAAGCGCGAGCCCGTTGACTACATGGTGTGCGAGGTGGAAAAGGAGAAAGAGAAGCATTTGACTGAGGGAGAGGAGGAAGCCGGGTTTCGAGTTGTTCATCCTTCGAAGAAACCAAAGACCTCTCCTGCCGTGGATAAAGTGATTGACAAGAACGGGAAGTCCAGGCCTCGAGAAAGACCGTTGATGATTAGGTCCGAAGTGGCGCAAGAGCGTCCGGCTCGAGGCCGTGACAAGAAGTATGACAAGAATGACAAGGGCAAAGGTAAAATGGAGGAATAGCCCAAGTCTTTATTATTATTTATTATTATTATTATTATTATTATTATTATTGTAATAAAAAGGTGGGGTTTTTAGAATCCTAGCCTATTTTATTTATTATTATGTAGCGTATTATTATTAGAAAATGAATGAAATAAAAAAGGTTAACTGGTTATGATACCGTTGGGATTTTCTATTTATTATTCTTGTTGAATTTCCAAATGCAATGCAAATGTCCTTCTATTTACATTTTAAAATAAATGGGTTGTATCCTGTGAAGGATTGCCTACGTATTCATTAAGAAAATGAAATCAAACCCTTGTGCGTAGTTCGAGTAAATGTAAAAGAATAATTGTTCTAAGCAAGAGCTTGTAATGAACTTAGAAAACAATCATGAGCTTTTTGCTTACTCTTAAGGTGCAGTTTAGTTTATTCGATGATATAAGGATGACAAATTTGTCAAAATGCAAGAGCATAGTGACATTAGCTTATTTCAGCTTGGCCAGGGGCCGTTTATTTAGTGCCACAAGAGCGACACGTGAGGTTACGCGAGGTGCGTTTTTGTTCCTATTCTAGGCATAATACCGTTTTTGTTGGTCAAGGTTTGTCGGGTTGGAAAACTCATTCCCATCTAGGTCTATGATTCTAACCGCACCCCCTGGATGTATGGACTTGACTAGAAATGGTCCGGCCCAATTGGGTTTGAATTTTCCCCGTGGATCAACAGGTAAAAGAGCTCTAACCGACTTGAGTACTAAGTCTCCTTCCTTGATGTTCCTTGGCTTAACCCTTTTGTTGAAGGCTCTTTTGATACGTGCTTGATATGTTTGGACATTGTGCAAGGCGCGTAGCCTACGTTCATCCAGGAGGATGATTTCTTCATATCTATCCCTCTTCCAGTCGGCTTCAGGGATTTGAGTTTCGAGTAAGATACGCAATGATGGTATTTCTAACTAGACTGGTTGTACAGCTTCCATGCCGTAAGTCAAATAGAAAGGAGTGGCCCCAGTGGGTATCCTAACAGATGTGCGATATCCCCACAAAGCAAAGGGTATCTTGCTTGGCCAATCTCGATAGTTGTCAATCATTTTCTTGAGAATTGTGACAACGTTCTTGTTTGCTGCCTCTACCGCGCCATTAGTCTGTGGTCTATATGGCGAAGAGTGGTGATGCCTAATTTTGTACTTGGCTAGCAATTGCTCAGTCTCAGCTTGGAAATGTGATCCATTATCACTGATGATCTCATGTGGGCAACCGTATCGACAAATGATGTTGTTTTGTATGAACTTTGCCACGTTTTTAGCCGTAAGACTAGTGTAGGAAGCCGCTTCTACCCATTTGGTGAAATAGTCAATTGCCACTAGGATGAAACAATGACCTCCTGTTTCGGCTGGGGTTATCTTCTCGATTATGTCAATGCCCCAGGCAGAAAATGGCCAAGGAGATGTCATCGTATAGAGCAATGAAGGAGGGACATGTTGTACATTCCCGAAGATTTGGCAATTTTGGCAATGTCTTACATATTTGATGCAATCGGATTCCATTGTGGTCCAATAATACCCCAAACGTGTGATCTTCTTTGCCATCATGGGCCCACTCATGTGAGGACCGCATTCTCCATCGTGGACTTCTTCCATCACTTTTCGTGCCTGTGAATGATCAAGGCAACGTAGGATTACACCAAGAGGTGTTCTATTGTACAACTCTCCTTGCATGAGAACGTATTGGGAAGCTAGAAGGCGTATAGCACATTGTCCCCTTTTGTCCATATCGGGTGGATAGGTACCGTTGAGCTTGAAATTTAGGATTTCTTAGAACCAGGGTTCCTGTGCGATTTCCTCTTCATCGGTGATTTGGTGGACATAAGCTGGCTCTGACCGTCGTTCGATACATAAAGTCGTTTCTACCATGTCATCTGGCATATTAATCAAAGATGCAAGTTTTGCAAGAGCATCTGCAAATTGATATTCTTCCCGAGGTAGGTGTAGATATGTCACGTGATCAAATAATTGGGCAACTTGGTCTATTCTGGCTTGATAAGGTGCTAGGCTTTCTCTTCGGATTTTCCAAGATCCCGTGACTTGATTGATGATCAGGGATGAGTCCCCATGTACTCGGAGGTTTTTAATGCCTAAGCTCACTGCCGCTTGTCGTCCAATAAGATAAGCTTCGTATTCTGCAGCGTTATTTGTCACCTCGAAGTCGAGTTTGACAGAGATTGGTGTATGCTCGCCTTCAGGAGAAATGAGCAACACTCCTATTCCAAATCCTCTTAAGTTTGATGCTCCATCAAAGTAAAGGTCCCGGGAGTCTACATCGGTTTGGAGTATATCCTCGTCTGGAAATGACCAAGTGTCTATTGTTTCTGCATCATTGATGGGATTTTCTGCAAAGAATTCGGCAACGGCGCGCGCTTTTATAACTTTCAGGGGCACGTACTTGAGATCGAACTCTGAGAGCATCAAAGTCCATCTTGCTAGACGTCCGTTGAGGACGGGTTTTTCGAAGAGGTATTTGACTAGATCCATTTTGGAGTATATTTTGACGGAGTAGCTAAACATGTAATGGCGTAACTTCTTCGTCGCCCACACAAGAGCGAGGCATGTCTTTTCGAGTTGTGAGTATTTGCACTCGTACTCCAAGAACTTCTTACTAAGGTAGTAGATAGCCCTTTCTACTTTTCCTACAGCCTGAGCTAGCATGGCACCCATGGCTATTTCGGTTACTGTGAGATACAGACCAAGAGGTTGATCTCGTTGAGGTGGCATAAGCACTGGTGGTTTAGCCAATATCTCCTTGATTCGGTCAAATGCCTTTTGACAATCATCATCCCACATGGTGTGATCCGTTTTCTTGAGCTTTTTGAAGATAGGCTCACAAATCATGGTGAGTTTCGATATGAATCGACTTATATATTTTACTTTTCCCAGGAATCCTCTGACTTCTTTTTCCATTTGAGGTTGTGGCATTTCGATCAGAGCCTTGATCTTGGAAGGGGCTATTTCTATACCTCGTTGGCTAACGACGTATCCCAGGAGTTTGCCAGATGTTACTCCGAATGCGCACTTCTGAGGATTGAGCCGCATGTTGTACTTTCGTAGCCTTGCGAAAAATTTGCGAAGGTTCGCAATATGCCCCTCTCTATCCTTGGAATTGACAATCATGTCGTCTACGTATACCTCAACTTCTTTGTGCATCATGTCATATAAGAGTGTAGTGGCGGTGCGTTGATATGTAGCTCCGGCGTTGATTAACCCAAACGGCATTACCGTATAGCAATAGGTTCCCCATTGAGTGACAAAGGCGGTCTTATGCATGTCTTTTATGGCCATCTTGATTTGGTTATAACCCGCATACCCATCCATGAAGGATAGTAATGCGTGGTATGCGGTATTGTCCACCAATATGTCGATGAGTGGTAGAGGGAAGTCATCTTTAGGACTTGCTTTGTTTAAGTCCCTAAAATCAACACAAAATCGGATTCTCCCATCCTTTTTGGGTAGAGGTACTATGTTGGCTACCCAGTCAGAATACTCGGAAACTTTGATGAACCCGGCTTTGAATTGCTTATCGACTTCTTCCTTAATCTTGAGAGCCCATTCTGTTCTCATTCGACGAAGCTTCTGTTTTACAGGCTTGAAACCTGGCTTAATCAGGATTCTATGTTCGGCGATATCCCTGTCGATCCCTGGCATGTCTTTGTAAGACCACGTGAAAACGTCTTTGAACTCGTTTAGGAGGTCTATGAAATCGGCCCTTTCGGTAGAGCTCAAGGTAGTCCATATCCTAAGTTCTTGGGGTTCAAGTTCGGTTTCTACATTGATGGGTTCGGTGTTCTCTATTACTGGTCCCCCTTCCCCTTCCTGTAGTATTTCTTTGGCTACGTAGGGAGGTATCTCAGTTGAGTCTGGGTCTTGGTCATCCTCAGTATCATCATAAAAAGAATTGCACTCAAGATAACACAAAGAGTAAGCAGAACCTGATTTATTCATATTAAAGTTTGAGAAAAGTTGAAACAAAGAAGCCATCTGATCTGTGGTCAGTGGCGGCAAAGGTACAGTTGCTGGGATATTTCCCGTACTACTGTTACTATTCGAGGCTAAGCTAGGAGAAACAAAGGGAATGGGGATGACGACAGGAAGAGACTCGTTAGTGACTTCTCTAGACTCCGACTCTGACTCTGACTCGAATTCATCGTCTTCTGGTTCTCCTTTGAACATCTCTCCTTCTCTAGTGGTGAGCTTGAAGAATCTTCCTTGATTGTTTGTCAACTTGATTGATTTTCTCCATCCTTCCTGCTGATTCGCGTTTGTTTCTGTGATTAACGCTGTAGGGTTGAAGTGATCGTCTTGAAGTATCATGGTAATGATCTCATCCTGCGCGGCTCTAACAAATCGATCTTCTCCAAACAATAGACTAACAGCTTGTTCGTCTAAGCAAGGTGCTTGACGAGCTTTGACGGTAGGAACCGTTTCCAGAGGAATGAAGTAGCAATCGTGAAAGATCTCGATTCCGGCTAGCTTCCTTTCGAGATAGTGCCAAGGTTCGGGAAATCCGTGAAAGAGTTCTAGACTTCTTTCCTTAACGAAGTATCCGTTTAGGGTAGGGAGATAGGGTCGCATTTGGACTCCTACGTACTTACGGTTTTGAACTTGAGCGAGCATTTCGAGAACTTCCTCTTTGGTGGGTTTGTATCCTAGTTCAAGTGGTATTCTTTTTTAGTTGCCTTCCTTGTAGGGTGCGAAGGTGTTTCTTTGGATAGGGTTCAAAGGCATTCCAGGGATGTATCCCTAGGATTTGAGTATGTGGTTGACCACCAAGTTGGAGTAGGGATCGTAGTATAAGGGTGCCAATTCACTTTCTATAACGCTTATGCTTTGGAAGCCCCCAAGCTCATATACTGGATCCGCAAGGACTTGACTGTTTGACTTCTTTTCGATTATTGCCTTGATGGGTGACGAAGTGATCGTCACCAATTTGCCATTTAGTGGGATCTTGATCTTTTGATGAAGGGTGGATGTGACCGCTTTGGAAGCGTGAATCCAAGGTCTTCCTAGGAGTATGTTGAAGGAAGCTTCGATGTCCACTATTTGGAAGTTAACCTTTCGCTCAATTGGCCCTGTGGCTATGGTTAGGTTAACGAGTCCTACTACCTTTTGTCGTGTACCATCATATGCGCGAACACCTTGATTGGTAGGGGTCCAATCCGACTCTTTCATGCCTAGTTTGTATGCCGTTTTGAGAGGTATGATGTTGACCGCGGAGCCATCATCAACCAAGGTCATTGGCACGTTCTTCTTTAGACAAATGACAGTGATGTAAAGAGCCAAGTTGTGACTAGCACCAAAGGGTGGAAAATCTTCGTCTGAGAAAGTAATAGGATTACTTAGCTTTGGTGATTCTTGGAAGACCAAGTTGACTACATCTTCGGGTGTGGAGTTATGCGCTACACTTAGTTTGGCCAAAGCTTGCAGTAAAGCTTGGCGATGTGGGAATGAACTTGCTACTAGTTGCCAGACTGAAATATCAACCTTTATCTTCTGTAATTGCTTGCGCAAATGATCAGTGGAGTCATCTTCGTCATCTTCGTTGTCCTTTGGTGTGACAACGTTGGTTGGACCATTTTGAGTAGTATTTTGATATGGACGGCCGGAACGAGTTAGGTGGTCCACATCTTGGTCTTCACCATTTTGGACTATTTCTTTGACTAGGGAGTTTTCAATGAGATACTCGTCTTCATCATCATCGGCCCATACTCCATTGATTGTAGCTAGTTCCCTCATTATCATGATCTCGTCTTCTAGTCGTGTGATTTGGTCGACTAGTTTATCAACCACGGCGACTATTTCTTGCATAGTAGCGTTTTGAGAGAAGATTAGTGGCACATGTTCTTTAGGTGTCGCGTTGGGGTCATGTAAAGTTGTCACCACATTTTCTAATTCCCAAACTTGCCTATCCACACTCCTTGCCCATGTGATGAAGTCGGAAATGGTAGGGGAGATGGTAGAGTAGAACCCTTCATTTTCAATCGCGTGGATCTCATCTTCAATTGGAGAAATGAGGTGTGAACAATCTAAGGTAGATTCTTCACTTGTGATCACTAGAATCCCAAGAGGGTTCTGAGTGTTGTTGGGTTTACCTCCCGGCGGTATTGGTAGTCGACCATCCTCAATCATGTCTTGAAGCACATTTTTGAATTTGTAGCATTTTTCTGTGTCATGCCCCTTGCCCCTATGGTATTCGCAGTACGAGTTCTCGTCCCAGAATTTGGATGTCTTTTCGGGTTCGGGAGTAGGTCCTATGGGTTGGAGTTTGCCTTGCTTCATTAACCTATTTAGAGCGTTGGAGTAAGTGTCCCCAAGATTTGTGAATTTCCTTGGTGGGGTACTTTTCTTGGAAGGCTCGAGAAGGTTAACCTCATCGGTCTTGCTAGTGGAGCCGTATGAACGACTCTTTGATCCTTGATATCCTCGATTTACCGTTTTGGACAAGAGCCCTTTACGGATGTCATCTTCAATCCTTGTTCCCAGTACGCTTAAGTCCTTGAAAGTTTTGATGTTTTGGTATCTCAAATGATTGGCATAGATGGGTTTGAGATTGTCCACGAACTTCTCCACAAGGGTAGCCTCATCCGGGCGTTCAACTAGTTGGGTAATAGTCTTCCTCCACCTACTTAGGAAGTCGATGAATCCTTCTTTGTCATTTTGGGTAAGAACCTCTAAGGTGCGCATGTTAACTTGGATCTCGGCATTATCCGCATATTGCTTAGAAAAGTCGATTGCGGCATCTTCCCAAGTGGCGATCTTCTTGTGTTCTAAAAAGTAGAACCATTGGTTTGGGATGGTGTCAAGAGATGAAGGAAAGATCCTTAAGAACATCTCGGGTTTGATGCCTTTGATAGACATGTAATCCTTGAAGGCACGGATGTGGTTCAAAGGGTTTTCGTGCCCCTTGAATTTAGGGATATCGGTCATGTTCAAATTGGTTGGCAATTTGGAATTGACGGCCTCATACTTGCTATTATTTTCCCTATAAATGTCATCCCCTTTAAGGTACATCAATTGCTCCTCTAAGTATTTGAGTCTTTTCTCAGCTGCAGTCACACCCATGGGAGGGTTGTCGTCCCTAAAGTCATCAACGATTTCACTTTCTCGAGGAGAGATCCTCGTTTCTACGGCATAAATCCGGCCTTCGATGGTATCGAGGCGATCATACACTTGGTCTTGGGTGACTTGGATTTGAGCTAGTGCGGCTAGGATTCGATCATTACCATCTTGAAGTTGATTGAAGTTCGCGTCACTTGTTTCAGGCATCTTAAAAACTGGATAAGAGATCGACGACGAATCAAAACACGATCGACCATTCTAACACACTTGCTAAGAGAAGAAATATTTTGACTCGTGAAGTGGGTGTGTGCCACATGTGTTGAGTGATCTTTGAAGAAAAGATAAAGGTTTGAAAATGTGTATCCTAGTCAACTATAGTGTAGTTGTAGGAGTGGACTCGAAGTGAGGTTTTGAAATGGGTTTGGGCCCGAATTTTGACTCGACAAACGGACAGAGATTTGACTGGGTTTTGCGCTAACCAACGACCTCTTTTTTGAAATTTTCATTTTAAAAAAAAAAAGGATTTTGATTTTTTTTATAAAAAAACGTCATGGTTTTGTTTAGAAATGGTGATCACGTAAGGTAGAAACATTTATACAAGCATTATAACGGGATGCTGAGTGCATTTAAAAGGGTTTTGGTTTAAAGGGTGGGTTGCCATACCGAACAATCAAACCCGAAGTCTGTGGAGAGGCTCGTACCGAACAAGAGTAAGGCCGATTCCTAGTCCATTTCCTCAAGTAGTGAAGGTCCTTGATACAAACAAGAGTAAGCATCATGGTATGGATGACGTCAATCGCTATCCATCCTTAGGCCCAAATAAGAATTAGGACCGTTTAGACGGGACGATTGGTCGAATGGGTTGGGTTGGGCCTAAGAAGGCCGAATAAACGATCTAGGAAGACCGAGTTATGAAAACCGACAATTGTCTTGTACAAACTATTCCCTAACCTTGTTCAAGTTTCACCCTTGGCTACACGTAAGTGTATTTTCCCCAGCGGAGTCGCCAAACTGTGGACAATGGGCCCATGGGGGCGCTTGGGAGGAGAAGAAGCGTTTGCATTTTGTGGTGTCGCCACCAATTTATTGTGGAAAATTGGAAACCGTTCGAATACCTCGTGCCATGTCAAGACATAAAGTAGAGACATGAACACCAAGCAATCGTTACCCTTAACATTCTATGTCTAGAATGACTCTCGTGGATGCCAATGAACACGGATGTTCACAGAGATCTGGAGTAAGGGGTGAGGGTACGTATTAGGAAGCTCTTTTGATCAAACACCTAATCCCGCCCGCCTCGATAGCGGCCTCTACTAATGATTAGGGACATCATCTATACTCGATATATCGTCGATTACATGCATGCAATGCAACATCCAAGTTTTAATCCTAGCATGTGAAGATTAGACTAAGTCGGTTAACACGTAATTTAGCATACAATTAATGTCGAAGTAGGATTTAATGCTCAATTACATGTGAAGGCATACAAATGATACAAGATACAATGATAAATATAATAAGAAAATTACAATAATGAAAATTACAATAATTACATTGGGTTTAGCGATTTATGTCGAAAATACCTTTCAAACGGATAATTTGAGAAAAAGAATAAACGAATGAATTAACGAACAAATGTGTAGGTGATAATAGGTTAATAGTCAATTATACGTAGACTAATTAAACTAGGTCAAGCAACAACGTAGTTCAGAGACAGAAATGAACCTGGAACAGGCGCAGCAGGACTGCGCCCTTTGGAAGAGGCGCAGTAGTTGTTGCGTCTGTTCCAAGGGTTTGTTCTGGCTGTGAAGTCGGAACTGCAAATCGTTAATGTTAATTGGTGAATTTACGGATTAATTACGATATACTTACTCGGATGGAAGTGATTAATACGTTATTTACATGTGAATGAGGGTCATAAAAGCAATAAAACATGGATGAGACGGATTAAAGACGTATTATTTACATGAATGAACGATTGATTAATGACATGGGTGAACAAAATAGGTTAAATATGACGAATTAACGACAAATTAATGACGAATATGACAAAAGACAGATGAAAATATATAAAAGATCGAACTCCAGAAACCCGATATAAACAAATCGAATTCCTACAACCCGGATTGAGTTTAACGATGAAAACCCGCAAATATGAGATTATAAGGGATTTAAGTCGAATTTTAATGACGAATTAAACGTGTTATTGATGAACAATAATATACAGGTAAAATTATTATGCTATTGTAACAAAGAATTAACAAAAGCAAATGAAAACGAATAAAAATTGACGAATTACAGAGGACGAAGGAAGAAGAAAGGAAGCAGGAACTACGGCAGCCTCACGAAGAGGCGCGGAGAATCGCGCTCCTTCAAGAGCGCGCAGCGATTGCTGCGTCCTTTCTCAACGATGCATCTTCCCGGAAATCCGTAAAAAGGGTTTTAAAGCACGGTTTTATAAATCAGTTTTAAAGAGGTGTTTTCGACATAAACCTTACATTAATGATTACAAAAAGTAAAGAACAATAAATAAAAGAGAGATTTACACCCTCAGACTTACATGTTTGACGAAACGAGATGAACTAAGTTATCGATTAGTAATGCTCGACTCGAATGTAGACGAAAGTGCCTTCGTAAGAGGAAAACGATTAGATTAGTTAAGTTGATTAGTTGCGGAGTTGGTCAAATTGGTCGGTCATGTAAACGAGGCTGGTACTCAGAAGGATCTGAGCTTACATGGTCGAATGTTCAAGCACGTAGACGCCAAAAAGTAAGAACGTGGTCTAGAATGCAAAGGGAGAAGAGAAGGGCGGACACTCGCGTGAGAAATATGAGGAGCGAAGGCTCCTATTTATACTAATCACGTGAAGGAATAGGGTTTTCGGAGAGACTTTGGAAGTGAATCTCGGAAAGATATGAAAAAGATACGAGAAAAACGCAGAAAAGGACCTGGGAAGAGGCGGAGCAATCACTGCGTCTCTTGGAAGAGGCGCAGCACCTGCTGCGTCTGTTCCCAAGTGGTTTCCTCCTGCGGAAGAAAGATTTTCGCGTTTAAGTTATGGAATGACGGAATAATTTGGTTTTCTTTAATATCTTGTATGAATATTACGGGAAATTGTTTATCAAAGAATAAAAGATTGTAAAAGATTTATAAAATATGGAATAGAAATATCCGGAACATTCCAGAACATTCCGACTCGGGATTTAACGGTTATCAGAAAATGAAAACGGTTTTAGGCCCGGACTCCAAATGTACTCTAATTACTGTCAAAACGACCGTATCGGCGCGTAGATGACAACTATGAGGTAGACATTAGTGTTTGAGCAATCACTTGACGATAAACTTACGAACTGTCACAAATCATTCCGCGTACCAAACTTGCGGCCCAATCATCACCGGGTGGTTTGCGGGTGGTGCAAAAATGAGGTATCTACAACGAGCGTCCTGGAAGGGAGGACGAGCGTCTTGTCTCAGGGGACGAGCGTCTTAGTCTCGGGACGAGCGGATTGGCGGACAGCTTTTTTGTTTGAGCTCGGATTGTAAAACGGACGTCATTTTCTCATCCGGACTCCTATTGGAGTGATTCAAAAGCCTAGATCACTTGATTTTTCGACGTCGTTTCATCTAGCATACTTTCAGAGCCAAATGAGTAACCTTTGGTTTTGTTTTCGAGCAATTTATTCCTGCAATGTCTTCCTTCTCGTCATCCTTGCTTTTAACCCTATGATCCTTCTATATACTCTTTATTCCTACATCCTTGGTCATCATTCTTGCCTCGTCTTCATACTAGTCTATCCAAGATTGTCAAAAAGCTTCTAAATATGCACGGGAGACGGGAATTTCCGCCTAATTACCTTCTTTCCTACAAAACATATGAAATGCACTAGGAAAGCAAAATAGGAAGCATTTGACGGATAAAATGGCTATGGAATGATATAATAGTATGAAAAATAGGTTCAATTAGGGGACTAAATGTGTGCAAATAATATTCACATCAGCCTTACTCTGTCGAGTAAGGGTGTTTTGGTTTTAGAAACAGTGTTCTGCCTGTAAGGTACTCGATCGAGTAGCCTGGGTACTCGATCGAGTAAGTTGCACTCGATCGAGTACGTTAGTTACTCGATCGAGTAGGTCGGTTAACGAGCATTATTTTGACGGGTTTTGTTAATAACACGGATTAGTATATAATTCATACCGTCATCTTTATTAAACACTTTTACAAACCTAATAATCTTAAAAAGAAGATTGAGACTACGTTATTCGTATCATCCGTGTTTTTGGCAAATCCCGGATCTTGCGAGGTCGGATTTCACCATTCTTTGTGTCCTTGTGATCCTTGCGTCGAGGGTAAGATCTACATACCAATTTTATAGCATTTAATGAACTTTGTTTAAACCCTAATTAATTGTGATTGTTAGTAATTATATGATTATGTGAATACGAGGAGGATTCGTAGAAGAGCGTTTTTGAGACAGATGTTAGCTCGTCTGCTGCTTATGATTGCATTTCAGGTAGGGTTTTCCCTACTCAGTATTAGTTACATGATATGTGTGGTGAATTGTGCTGTAGTTAGTATTGTTGATTGTTTCAGACGGTTGTTGAGGTTGTATTGTGATTGCTGTTTATCTGTCTGTGTTCTTCGGGGAGTGTCCCTGGCTGAGTGAAGTCACTTGCGGGAGTGGCTTAACGCTCATGATTCGCCTTTTGTGGAACCCGCCATAGAAGGGATGTGTACATTAATGGACTTGGGTTTATCGCTCGATGGAGATGAGCGGGGATTTGGTGGGTACGGCCGCAGTCGCCCACTGGCGGTGTGGAGTATCTGTTGCGATGGGTACTCTGGCAGGGCTACACACTTTAGTGTGTATTCAGTTACGTGGAGATTGTTTATGGAGCACGAGGTTTGATGTGACGATTGTGTTGTTTGATAGTTGTTGTATTGTATCTTGTTTTTGTGTAATTAGTACTGACCCCGTTTAATTGTTTTAGAAACTGTGGTGATCCATTCGGAGATGGTGAGCAGTTATTGAGCAGGTTTGACTAGAGGCTTTTGGGCTAGCTAGGATGTGTCACTACGAGCTGATTAGAGTCTTCCGCTGTCATACTTTAGTTGTTTAGACCTTTGGTTTTTGAGAACATGTATTGTACCTTTTATCAGTTTGGAGTTAGATTTGTAATCACTTTAAATAGTTTGGCTATTTAAATTCTGTTTCTTTATTGGCATTTGATTATTATTGCCTCGGAAAACCGAGATGGTGACGTTTTTATACCTGAGTGTTCCGGGTAAGGCACTTGGAGTATGGGGGTGTCACAAAGTGGTATCAGAGCAACGATCCTGAAATCTGTAACCAATGAATCTAATGAACATAGGGAGTCAATTAAAATGAACCTGGGGTAAAAGTTGTAGGAGCTAATGCAAAGGCTTGGGAGACGTCCTAAAGTCGCGAACTCGCCTTGCAATTTTGAACCGGTCACATGGGATACGTGTCAGGGTCGTAAGGGTTGTCTGTTGTTCTGTATATGTACCTAATAGGATCTGTTGTGAACTATTGGATGTTGGATGTGGAGAATTGGAAGTATGGATAAAAGTTGAAGGAGACGTGTTTGCATGTTGAATTGAATGAAAAGTATGTTGCGTGTTTATAATGTGGCATTTTGATAACATGAATAGATCGTTTTAATGATTATATAAGGAGTTACGCGTATTTGCATGCGTAGTTACGTTTATTTTGTTAAACTTATAAAACTTGTATATTATGTTGGGAAAGTGAGATGAACATGCGGGTAGTTTATACGAGTCTGCATGACTCGATCGAGTGGGGGGCACTCGATCGAGTAGGTGAGGTACTCAATCGAGTGGGTGTGACTCGGTTGAGTAGGTAGTTTGATGTTTTCTGGACAGAACCGTGTTTTTGGATACTCGATCGAGTACATAGGGGCACTCGATCGAGTAGGGGGCGCTCGATCGAGTGTCTTGTCTGCTAGGTCGAGTATGTTTTTGGTCAGGAGTCTGATTAGGTTCTAGAGTCGAGGCACTCGATCGAGTAGGTTGGGCACTCGATCGAGTGGCCTTTACTCGATCGAGTGGGTTCTGGTACTCGATCGAGTGGGGTCTGTGCAGGTTGTATACGTGTTTTGGGTTATAGTATGCGTATTTATATCTACCTTTTCTTATATAGTTACAAGATGCCACTAAAGAGAAACGCCCTTTATGCTAGAGCTGAGAGCATGACCACCGATGACATAGTTAAGATGTTGGAGCACCAAGGTGCTCTTACAGAAGCTTTAAAGGGAGTGGGGAAGGATAAGGATGTTGATCATTCAAAGATTAGTCTCTACATAGCGAGGTTTAACCCAAAAGAGTACAAGGGGACCGGGGAGCCAATTCTTCTGGATAATTGGCACAGAGAGATGGAGAACATCCTGGATTTGGTGCACTGCCCGGATGAGATGAAAGTGGAACAAGCTGCGTTCTACTTGAGGGAGACGGCAGGTGAGTGGTGGGACAAGGTAAAGGTGAATTCTAGGGATATGTATGCGAGGCAGGGGTTACCTGCTATCCCTTGGGAAGAGTTTAGAAAGGATATAAGGCGAGAGTTCATGCCGGAGCATGTGAGGAGTAAGCTGAGAGAGGAGTTCGATGGGTTTAAGATGGCATCTGATATGACGGTGGCTGAGTACTACCGACAGTTTAATGAGAAGGCTAGGTATGTTGAGGATATGGGATTGAGTGATGAGAACCTAGCTCTGAGGTTTGAGAAGGGGTTGACCCCCAAGATCATGGAGAAGTTACCTGTGGGAGTCCTTACGAATGTTAAAGAATCTTATGAGAGAGCTGGGAGGGCTGAGTGATCGAGTCCATTTCATGTTCACAATTAAACATATGTGGTCGTTGGTCAATGGTCGATACAAAACACAATTTATACTCCACAAACAACTCTACAATTAGTAAAGAGGCAAGTAAAGGTCGGATCCCAAGGGACGGGTATTGAAATGAGAATTCTATTGTAACTAGTAGTGTCTAGGGGTGTCACAAATTGGGTTGATGTAGAGGGTTACTAAACTAAAATAACAATGAAAATAAACTAGCAAGATGAATAAAATAAGGGGTGTAAACAATTGATTAAAGGCACTAGGGTGTCATGGGTTCATAGGGGAATCATGGGATATGATCATACAAACATGTTCTCAAATTATAAGCAAGCAATTATTGTTGTGATGGATTGAGTTGGGTTATATCTTACAATCCTAGGAAAGTTTGGGTCCCGGAGCCGAATCGATTAGATTGTACAACACCTACAAGTCGACTTAATCTTTCCTACTCAACACATGCATGGTCTAACAAGACTCGAGTTGGGTTATGTCTTACAAGTCAAGTTGAAAGGATAGAAGATGATAGTAAATGCAAGGATTCATAGGCTTAGCATTTCATCAAATATAACATGTGCATGTATTAAGATCAAAACAAGCAAGCAAATAAGATATGAAAGCATATTAATTTAAGCATGAATCATTCCCCATGTTGGTTTCCCTAATCACCCATTAAACCCTAGCTAAGAGACTACTCACTCATTATCATGTTGATCATGCTAGAAAGGTTGTCAATCATACTAACATAATGAAACATGATGAATAAATGAAAGTAATTAACAATAATTAAAAGGGATTAAGAGATTATACCTACTAATGATTCCAATAATAAAGCAAGAATAATAGAAGTACTTGAATCCTAGATTGAGAGGTTGTCAATCTCCCAATAATAACCCAAATAACCTTCAATTACCCAAAATAAAGGAAGAACAAGAGAGAGATTAAAGAACTAAAACTTGGATTAAAACTTGATTAATACTTGATTAATACTTGATTACAATATTAAAGAGAGATTTGATTGATATTAACTACACTAATTATTGATAAGAAGAACATGCTCCTCTAATTAGCCTAATGGGGTATTTATAGTGAAAATTAGGGAGGATGCATTAGGGTTAACTAAGGGCTAAACTAGTAATTACACTTTTAAGTTGAGCAACGAAAAGCGGTATTTTCTCGAGAGAAGGGCTTCTCTTTTCGTAGCTTGAAGAATGAAAAACGTCTTTGTCTTGAAATCCGTGCGGATCGAGTCGGGACGGCCGGATCTGGGCTGAGAATCCGAGCGGATTCAAGAGAGGGACGCTCGGATTGTCTTTGGGGAATCCGAGCGGATTCCAAGGTGGGACGCTCGGATTGGGCTGGACGGACGGATTTGGTACAATCCGTTCGGATTGTCGGCTTGACTTCAATTCTTCTTCTTTTTCTTCCCTTTTCTTCATAAATTCCTTGGGGATTTCCTCGGGGACTCAAGGATCCTTTTCTCAACATTGCTCTTCTACTATGATATGTACAAAGGCCTTCTAGTCTTGTCTCTCCTTGATGCTTGGTCATTGAATACAATCAATTTAGCCTCGTTTTGCCACGAAAATGCAAGATTCTTACTCCTTTCCTACCAAAGGATCAAAATCTCAAAGAATATGCAAAACAAAGAACTAAAGATAAGAAATGACCCAAATAGGCACTAAAAAGCATGGAAACAATGGTAATTCGGGGGCTAAATATGCGCCAATTATGGTCACATCAAATATCCCCAAACCGAACCTTTGCTCGTCCCGAGTAAAGAGGTGACAAAGACTGGGACCAATACTAACCTAACCTAATAATAATAGCCGATATGAGACAATTAGCGGGTCTCACTCCGCCCCTTCAACTCACAACAAGACAACCATGAGGTAGGATGCCTTCTTGCAAGGCAAGGTGGGTCTTGCCAAAATGGCGACACATCCAAACATTAAAGCACACAAAATCAAGTAATGGATGCATCTACAAAAGAATAGCCACTTTCCTCATCTAAGTGGCGGAAATTATCTACAAGGGAAGCAATTCAAGGGTACACACTCCTTCATAGATGCAATTTGTTCAAACTACTAAGCCTAGAAGGATACCAATAAATCACCTCCAAAATGTGTCAAGCTAGGGTACCTTTGTCCTCAATCGTTAAATGCTTTTGTCAAGAGTAGACTCCCTATGGTGTTAGAAACACTGGAGGATCGCGGAATTCCCCCTCTTGCCTAGACAAGAAGAAGGGTCGTCCCCTCTCTACCATGCACAAAAATGGATATGATGGATAAAGGGATCAATAGATGTTTGAGTTTCACTTTGGGAGTTTGCTTTCATTATTGTTTTCCCCCCCAATTTCTTGTGGCATTTGACATTTGAGAACACTTTCTTTTTGCCATTTCTTTTTGATTTTTGGCTTTTCAATACTTGACAACCTTTTTTTTTTTTTTTTTTGCATTTTCTTTTGAACATTTTCAAAGTCACCCCAATTAGTAACGAGGGTGCCTTGTATTTGAAGCTTTTAGGAGTTCTATTTTTGCTCCTCTTTTCATTTGATGCATTTTTGCAAACTTTCTTTCATTTTTCATTTCTTTGAACTCAAATTGATTTATTTTTGTGCCCATTCCCTTTTGATGACAAAAATGTATGGTAGAACATGGATGAATGATGGAAGTATGCATGGCTTCCAGGGTCACCTTGGAATAAACGGTAGCCAAGGAGTTATCACACCACAAGGTACTCTCGACTAGGCCTTAAACCATGGGTCAAAGGATACTAGCATGACACATCCTAGGGTGTTTTACAAGTATTCTACAAGCAAAGTCTTAAGAATAAAAAGCATCTACTAGGGCCTATATACACTTGTCAAGACGGTTTCGCAAAATTTTTCTAACATGCAACTACATGCCATGATGCAACTAACATATAAACATCCTAATGCAAATGATTCTACCAACTAATATGTCATGTAAACTAAATGCAATCCTAGGTTCACATTGTTATACCGCATCAATCAAAATAAAGCCACATAGTCATTAACATAAAGAGGAAAAAGGAGATTGGAAAGATCATACCATGCGGTCTTCAATATCCTCATGTCTCGGATGTGGCGTAGTCAATCAAAGTGAACAAGGATAAAACAAACACAATATATACAAGACAATATATACAAAGGAAATGAACTTGTTTTTGGTTTTTCAATTTTTTCAATTTTTATGATTTTTGAAATTTTTCAATTTTTATGGGTTTTTGAATAAAAGTTAAGTGTTAGAATTCCCATCCCCACACTAATATGGGCATTGTCCTCAATGGCCAAAGTGATGGAAATTATGCAAAAATGATGCATGATTTCTATACTAAATGCAATTCTACACTAAGCTATACTACATGATGCATGGTTTTTGTTATGACGGAGAGGATAATTTAGATTACCTCCCGTTGTGTATGCATTAACTTCCCCAAACCAAATAAGACACTATTGCTAATGTCAAAGATGGGTATAGTTCATGCACACACTATGCTATGCATGAAACTAGATTGGCATTTTGGATTTTCAAAAATGGGAACAATAAAGTAAGAACACCTCAATGGAACCGAGGTGTGAGTCCTTTGATGTTGCTAGGACTAAACCAACAATGATCAAAATGAAATAAAATACAAAGAGATATAGACAAACCATGGGAGTGTAGGAGTCTCCAAGGCTAGTCTTCCATCATGCTATCATCATCACCACTTCCCTCATGAGAAGTGGTCACATTGCCACTTTCCTTGGCACTTTCTTCATCACTTTCTTCGTTATCTTGCTCATCATCATCATCACCATCTCTTTCTTCATCTCCACTTGCTTCTTCCTCAATATTATCATCAATTTCTTCACCATTTCCAACAACCTCATTGTCTTCCACCACGTCCCTAGATGCACCCGGAAACAAGGCTTCTCTATCCGCCCAACTAGGCAAAGGACAAGATGGATCAAGGAGTCCTTGCCTAGCTAGATGTAGGAGGGGAGGATATTGAGCCAAATATGCATTCTTCCGATCTTCATAAGCTTGCTTGTGCATGGCTTGCATAAGAAGAGTGACATAGTCTTTCCCAATTTCAACTCCTTGCGGTTTGAACTCTTCATACACAAAGGGGTAAGGCGGTATAACAATGGAAGAGGAGGGAGTTTCATGATCACCCTTTTGTTGTTGAATGATGTACTCGGCTTCTTCGGATAGGGGAAGTAAATAGTTGGTCCGGTGGACACTTAGACGACAAATCTTCGCGGGTAAAGTGAATGATCGAGCCTCACTAGTAAGCCACCCATACTTGGTGTCAAGGGGATTGTGAGCAACCCACTTGAACTTGTTAATCATGATAGACATATCAATAAGATGGCCACCTTCCTTTGCCTTGTACTTGCTATCCTTATTGAAATTAGGATCAAAGTGCTTGGCTAGGACCGTGACTAGGCCGCCATTAACAATAACGGTTGTACCCTTCTTCCCACTATCAACATGGAGCCATCTATCAACCAATAGCCTCAAAGAATTGTAAGGCTTGGTATGGATTCTTCCGATATTCAAAGCCGATTCAAGGAGAATAAAATCAAGTCTTGTGAAATAATTGGTGTCTTTCCTAGCAATTATGGTATTTCCCACAACTTTGTGCCATACTCTTATGCCCGGATGATGGACCAAAAGAGCACGACAAGCATGAAAATCATCAAATTTCTTCCCGGAGATTGCCTCCCAAAGAGGCTCGGGTCATACTTCCCATATTGCTTATAATATTTCTCTTCATCGCTAAGACCCAAAATTTCACCCAATTCCGGAAAGGTAATGCGTCTACTAGTGTTAGCTAGACGAAACTCAAGATTTTCCCTATTCTCAACTTTGGTGACTTTTAAAAACTTAAGAATTCCAAGACAAGGGAGGGGTATGTTACTTCCTTTGTTTCAAACAATTTCTTCAAACCCATGGCATTGAAAAAGGCTTTTGTTTGTTTAAGAACACCCAATTTCTCCAAAGCATCTTTACATATGAATTTGGTGGATTGAATTGATTTCATAGCAAACTTAGCAAATGTCTTTCTATGGGTATCGGAAATAAAAGTTACCTCCGGATAATGCAAGAGTTGATCGATTACCGGAGTAGAAGGTGATGCTCCCATAGAAGTTTGTTGTTGTTGTTGTTGCACTTCCAAGTTTGGTGTTGATACCACCATTGCCAAAGCTTTCTTTGTTTGGAGAGCTTTTTGCCTTTGAGAGAGAGCCTTTGCCTTTGGTGCCTTTGTTGCCTTTGTTGCACCCTTTGTCCTTGCCATTTGATGAACTAACCAAGAAAAGAATCAAAAATCTTCAATTTGTAGAATGCCCAAATCGATTTGAAGGTGAAAGGCTTTGCCTTTATGAAATCAAAAATCGACTCAAAGGTTGAAGAATTTGTTCTTGGTTTTGATTGTTATTGAAGATGGAGTGATTGATTTGTTGTTTGAAGGATGGTTTGATTTGATTTTGGTGGATTTTGTTGAGGGTTTTTGTTTTTGTGATGGAGAGGATGAGGGTTTTGATGTTTAGGGTAGTGTTTGTGAATGAATGAATGAATGAATGAAGGTGGGGTGGGTTATAAAGAAGTCGACAATTTCAGACGAGGGGACAATCCGTGCGGATTGGGCGCAATCCGTGCGGATTCTGTGGCTTCAAAATTTTCAAAATCCCGCCTAGAGACGGGCGGATTCGGGGGAATCCGCTCGGATTCTTTTTGAGGGACGGGCGGATTTACGTGCGGGACGGACGGATTTCAGTCGAGAGATTTTTCTTTGTTTTCTTGACTTCAAGACGGGCGTCTTGTATAAAAGACGGACGGATTATGTGAGACGGGCGTCTTTCCGAAATACGCTCGGATTCTTCAACGATCAAGAAATTTGCAATTTCAGCTCGCCCAGGACGGGCGTCTTCTCGACAGACGCTCGGATTTGCTGCAGACGGGCGGATTCTCAGGAATCCGCTCGGATTCTTCTCTGTTGTACCCGGATTCACTTCATTCGTGCACAATGCATTTCCCTTTACCATTCTTCCGTTCTTCTTCATTTCTTGTGTTCTTCATTGTGGGGGCACTACTAAGGCATGAATAGCCTAGGCAATTGCCATCCCCACACTAAGGTAAAGCACTACACATCAATTGAAATCATTAGTCCCTCCCTCACTTCTCTCATACATGACAATTATTTTGATCAAAGTAAATAAAAATCCAAAAATGACAAAAATGCAATACAAAAATTGAAAAGTAAGTTAGGGAGTTAGAAATATTTACAAGTGGTGGTTTAGGAAGGACTCCACCAAACTCTCATTCTTGATGAGATGTCAAGAGGGCATGTTCAAGGTGTTGTTGATGTTGCTCAACACCTTGAAGAAGTAATCAAAAGCTTGTTCATTGTTATGGTAGAGGTCCTCAATAGACCGTGGCCCTTGTTGTTGATCATGATCGATGGCATGCCCAATGTAGGGATTAAAGATCCCTTCAAATTCGTCGTCCCAAAGACCACAAACTTCATTGAGTTGATCATTGAAAATCTCTTGCTTAGATGGAGACAACTCTCCCAATTTCTTCTCTTGGCCAATGAGGCCATCCTCTTCTTCCTTGGTTGATTTTGATGAGCTTTGCAAGCTCTCCTTGTCACAATTCACTTGCTCTTTGAATGGAGCATCTTCAACTTTCTTCCTCCATTGGAGTTCCGATTTCTTCCTTTCATCTTTTCGGCTATAATGATCAATCATAAAACATGGCTCATGTAAACGAGGAGCTCTCATGGTCTTGTCAAGATTAAAAGTTATGCTTTCATCTCCCACTTCTAGAGTGAGCTCTCCATGTTTCACATCAATTACCGCACCGCGTGTGTGTAGGAAAGGTCTTCCTAAGATGATTGGAATGTTGGAATCTTCCTCCATATCAACAATGACAAAGTCCACCGGGATGAAAAACTTCCCAATTCGCACGGGAACATCTTCCCATATCCCTAATGGTGTCTTCGTCGATCTATCGGCCATTTGAAGAGTGATATTGGTGCATTTAAGCTCTCCCATTCCCAACCTTTTACTTACCGAGTACGGCATGACACTCACACTAGCCCCTAGATCACATAAGGCTTTGTTGATCGTCGTGTCGCCAATGGTACACGGTATTGAGAAGCTTCCCGGATCCTTTATCTTTGGAGGTGAACTCCCTTGAAGTATTGCACTACTTACCTTAGTAAAGGCGATAGTCTCAAGTTTCCGGATCGACTTCTTCTTTGTGAGGATATCTTTCATGTACTTTGCATAGGTAGGGAACGTGATTGATTAATTCCGTGAAAGGAATTGAGACTTCTAAGTTCTTCACAATTTCCATGAACTTTCCAAGTTGATCATCAAATTTGGGCTTGGCTTGACGACTTGGAAAAGGAAGTCTAATCACAATGGGCTCCTTCTCTTTGGCCTTGTCTTCATTTTTCTTTGAACTTTCTTCTTTTGATGATTCCCCTTCTTTGGGGCTTTGCACCACAACTTCATTCTCACTAGCTTTCACAACTTCATTCTCAACTTGCTCCTTTGGTGCTTCATATCTTGTACCACTTCTCAAGTGAATGGCACTAACCGTTTCATGTCTAGGGGGATTACTTTGAGGTGGTAATTGCCCCTTTTGTCTTTGTGAGCTTGAAGATGCTAGTTGAGTCAATTGTGTTTCCAACATCTTGGTGTGAGCTAGAATGTTGTTGATGGTGGTGTCTTTTGCTTGGCTATCTTTTTGCATTTGGGTGAAAAATTCTTGTTGATTCTTTTGCATTTGGAGGACGCTTTTTGGACATCAAAACCTTGGTCATTTTGGTGATTGTATGGATTTTGATTTTGGTAACCTTGGTTTTGATTGTAAAAGGGTCTTTGATTTTGATTTCTCATGGGTGGTGGAGTGTATGTTGTTTGAGGGTTTTGAACATTTTGGCTTTTGTATGAGAGATTTGGATGGAACTTGGTGTTTTCATTGTAAAAATTTGAATAAGGGTACCACTTTTGTAAGCTTGGAAAGCATTAACTTGTTCGGTTGTTCCCCTACACTCACTTGAGTCATGGCCCAAAGTTCCACAATTCTCACATATCCCACTTGGGATTGATGAGGATGCCGTCATGGCATTGACATGATTCTTTGATGTTTTTGAGTTTTCCTCAAGTCTAGCCATAGCTTGTTCAAACTTCAAGTTGATTGTGTCAATGTGAGCACTAAGTTGAGCACCCAATTGAGTAACGGAGTCCACTTCATACTTTCCTCCTCTAGTAGCCTTGCGAGGTCTACTATATTGTGAATTATGGACCGCCATTTCCTCAATCTTGTTCCATGTTTGATTGTCATCAACTTCGGTGAACATTCCATTTGATCCCATATTGAGAATGTTCCTTGAATCTTCATATAAACCATTCCAAAATTGTTGCACTAAAAACCATTCGCTAAGTCCATGGTGAGGACATGAGCGACAAATACCTTTGAACCGCTCCCAAGCTTCATACAAAGATTCTTCATCCCTTTGCTTAAAACCCGTAATTTGAGCTCTTAGCATGTTAGTCTTCTCCGGTGGGTAGAATTTTTTGTAGAAAGCTAGAGCTAGCTTCTTCCAAGAATCTATTCCAAGGGTGGCCTTATCAAGGCCCTTCAACCATTGCTTTGCGGTGCCGATTAACGAAAAAGGAAATAAGACCCATCTTATTTGGTCTTGAGTCACGCCCGTTTGAGAGATAGCTTCACAATAATCGCAAAAGGTTTCCATATGAGAATGAGGGTCCTCACTAGGCATTCCCCAGAATTGGCTCCTCTCAACTAGTTGGATGAAGGCGGACTTGGCAATAAAATTACCGGTGAGATGTTGCGGTGTAGGAGTACCATTTGGTAGATCCTCCTCGGTGGGTATAGAGTGTGACGAGAATTTAGGCATTGTAGGTGGATTTTGTGGGATATTGTGTAATGGGTTTTCTTCTCCTTCTATTGCGAAAGGATTGACAAACTCACTAGTGGGTTGAACAACTTCACCAACACCTCCCAAATTCCTCCTAACAAGTCTCCTATTATTCGTCAAGGTTCTTTCGATTTCACGATCAAAAGGTAACAAATCTCTTTGTAACCTTCTAGACATGCAAAATATCAAACAACTCGAAAACAATTAGAACAAACCTTGAGGAGTTTTACTTCCCCAAGGTGAAAAAGACACAACTAATAACAATAAAAGAAATCTTAAATCAATTAAACACCGTCCCCGGCAACGGCGCCATTTTTGATCGAGTCCATTTCATGTTCACAATTAAGCATATGTGGTCGTTGGTCAATGGTCGATACAAAACACAATTTATACTCCACAAACAACTCTACAATTAGTAAAGAGGCAAGTAAAGGTCGGATCCCAAGGGACGGGTATTGAAATGAGAATTCTATTGTAACTAGTAGTGTCTAGGGGTGTCACAAATTGGGTTGATGTAGAAGGTTACTAAACTAAAATAACAATGAAAATAAACTAGCAAGATGAATAAAATAAGGGGTGTAAACAATTGATTAAAGGCACTAGGGTGTCATGGGTTCATAGGGGAATCATGGGATATGATCATACAAACATGTTCTCAAATTATAAGCAAGCGATTATTGTTGTGATGGATTGAGTTGGGTTATATCTTACAATCCTAGGAAAGTTTGGGTCCGGAGCCGAATCGATTAGATTGTACAACACCTACAAGTCGACTTAATCTTTCCTACTCAACACATGCATGGTCTAACAAGACTCGAGTTGGGTTATGTCTTACAAGTCAAGTTGAAAGGATAGAAGATGATAGTAAATGCAAGGATTCATAGGCTTAGCATTTCATCAAATATAACATGTGCATGTATTAAGATCAAAACAAGCAAGCAAATAAGATATGAAAGCATATTAATTTAAGCATGAATCATTCCCCATGTTGGTTTCCCCTAATCACCCATTAAACCCTAGCTAAGAGACTACTCACTCATTATCATGTTGATCATGCTAGAAAGGTTGTCAATCATACTAACATAATGAAACATGATGAATAAATGAAAGTAATTAACAATAATTAAAAAGGGATTAAGAGATTATACCTACTAATGATTCCAATAATAAAGCAAGAATAATAGAAGTACTTGAATCCTAGATTGAGAGGTTGTCAATCTCCCAATAATAACCCAAATAACCTTCAATTACCCAAAATAAAGGAAGAACAAGAGAGAGATTAAAGAACTAAAACTTGGATTAAAACTTGATTAATACTTGATTAATACTTGATTACAATATTAAAGAGAGATTTGATTGATATTAACTACACTAATTATTGATAAGAAGAACATGCTCCTCTAATTAGCCTAATGGGGTATTTATAGTGAAAATTAGGGAGGATGCATTAGGGTTAACTAAGGGCTAATATAGTAATTACACTTTTTAAGTTGAGCAAGGAAAAGCCGGTATTTTCTGAGAGAAGGGCTTCTCTTTTCGTAGCTTGAAGAATGAAAAACGTCTTTGCATCTTGAAATCCGTGCGGATCGAGTCGGGACGGCCGGATCTGAGGTGAGGAATCCGAGCGGATTCAAGAGAGGGACGCTCGGATTGTTTGGGGAATCCGAGCGGATTCCAAGGTGGGACGCTCGGATTGGGCTGGACGGACGGATTTGGTACAATCCGTTCGGATTGTTGGCCAGCTTCAATTCTTCTTCTTTTTCTTCCCTTTTCTTCATAAATTCCTTGGGGATTTCCTCGGGGACTCAAGGATCCTTTTCTCAACATTGCTCTTCTACTATGATATGTACAAAGGCCTTCTAGTCTTGTCTCTCCTTGATGCTTGGTCATTGAATACAATCAATTTAGCCTCGTTTTGCCACGAAAATGCAAGATTCTTACTCCTTTCCTACCAAGGGATCAAAATCTCAAAGAATATGCAAAACAAAGAACTAAAGATAAGAAATGACTCCAATAGGCACTAAAAAGCATGGAAACAATGGTAATTCGGGGGCTAAATATGCGCCAATTATGGTCACATCACTGAGCGGCTAGTGGAGATGGCCCGAGAGAGAGGTGCTGAGAAAAGAAAGGCTGAGAGTGAGGGAGGTGGCCAATCCAACTATAAGAAGGGTAACCACACTCAGGCGAGAGCATATTCATCGGGCTCGGGGTTTAGTGCTGGGACTTCTTTTGGTAGAGGCCGTGGTAGAAGCTGGGGTATGACCTGCTACAACTGTGGCGGTATGGGCCACAAGAGACATGAGTGCACCAGTGCGGTGAGTGGAGGTTTTCAGAGGCCAGGACAGGGGAGCTTTTCTCAGGGTCCTGCACAGAGCTCTGCGAGCAACAGACCAGCTGGGTCATGGAACAACAGGGGAGGTCAAAGCAACAACGGTGGGGGAAACCGTAATAGTGGTAACTCTTATCAGAAACCTGCTACGAACACCAACAACAACCAGGGGTCGGGTGCTAAACCGGCTACTTCAGCTAGTACTGTCCAGGGAGGTGGGCAGAAGACCGATGGCAAGTGTTCATGATGGAGAAGAAAGCGGTGAGGACAACGCTCATGTTATCACGGTACCTTTCTTATTAACGGTGTTTATACCTTTGTTTTGTTTGATTCGGGGGCATCACGATCGTTTGTATCTTCGAGTCATGTTAACACTGGTCCGAGAGAGTATGAGTCTGTAAGAGAGGAAGTTTTTATACCTTCGGGTGAGTCTGTATCGTGTGGGAGGTTGTATAGTGATGTATCCATGATAGTTGGGCAAGTTGATCTACCTGTAGACTTGCTAGAGTTTCCTTTAGATGGTTTTGAGATGATAGTCGGGATGGATTGGTTAGGAATGTATAAAGCTAAGATAGATTGTCATAAAAAGAAAGTGTCTCTGAGAGAACCTAAGGGCATTAGTGTGTCTTATCGTGGGTTTGTTGTCAAACCCAAAGTTATGTTGATTGCAGCTGTGACCTTGAAGTCCTATCTAAAAGAAGGGGTGCCCGATGATCTTGTGCCATGTGAGATATGACAGGATGGAGAGTCCGACAGTTGATCAGATACCAGTTGTGGGGGAGTTTTCAGATGTCTTTCCAGATGAGATTTCGGGGCTGCCACCGAAGAGGGAGATAGATTTCGGTGTTGAACTGAAACCGGGGACGGGGCCAATCTCTAAGGCACCGTACCGGATGGGTCCTAAGGAGTAGGAGGAGCTCAGGAAGCAACTAGATGATCTGATAGAGAGGGGACACATTAGACCTAGTGTATCACCATGGGGAGCACCAGTTCTTTTTGTGAAGAAGAAAGATGGGAGCCTGAGGTTGTGCATTGATTACCGGGAGTTTAACCGAGTGACGGTGAAGAACAAGTATCCTTTTCCAAGGATAGATGACCTGTTTGATCAGTTAAGTGGTGCATTAGTCTTTTCCAAGATTGATCTGAGGTCGGGGTACCATCAGGTGAAGATTAGAGAGGAGGACATAACAAAGACAGCTTTCACGTCGAGGTATGGCCATTATGAGTATGTGTTGATGCCGTTTGGGTTATCTAATGCACCTGCTGTGTTTATGGATTTTGATGAACAGAGTCTTCAGTCAGTTTTTGGACAAGTTTATAGTGGTTTTCATCGATGACATCTTGGTCTATTCTAAGTCTAAGGAGGAGCATGAGGAGCATCTCATTATTGTGTTCCAGACCTTGATGGAGCATGAGTTGTATGCCAAGTTGTCCAAGTGTGAGTTCTGGTTAGAGAAAGTTGCCTTTCGGGGGCATGTGATTTCAAAGGAAGGGGTAGCTCTGGATCCTGCAAAGATTGAGGCAGTTACCAAGTGGGAAGCACCAAAGAATGTAGCTGAGATCAGGAATTTCTTGGGTTTAGCAGGATATTACAGACGGTTCGTGAAATATTTCTCCAAGATTGCTATACCAATGACAGCTTTAATGAGGAAAGAGAACAGGTTTAGTTGGGATGAAAGTTGTGAGACGGCGTTCCAGACATTAAAAGAGCGATTGACCACAGCTCCAATCTTAGCATTGCCTGAAGGGAGTGAGAACTTTGTGGTTTATACAGATGCCTCAAAGAACGAGTTGGGATGTGTGTTGATTCAGAACGGTAAAGTGATTGCGTATGCTTCTAGGCAATTGAAGCCTTATGAGGAGAATTATCCTACACACGATCTGGAGTTGGGTGCAATTATGTTTGCTCTCAAGATTTTGAGACATTACCTTTATGGGGCGACCTTTAAGGTATTTTCTGATCACAAGAGTCTCAAGTACATCTTCACTCAAAAGGAGTTGAACATGAGACAGAGGAGGTGGATGGAGTTGATTGGCGATTATGACATGGATATTATCTGCCATGAAGGGAAAGCCAATGTAGTTGCAGATGTTTTGAGCAGGAAGAGTGTACATTCTTTGTGCACAGCTATATCCTTGATGAGGTTGAGGGATGAGGTTGGGAAGTTTGGGATACATATGATCCAGAAAGGGGATGCCGTGGGAGATTTGACAGTGCAGCCTGATCTATATGATGATATTCGAGGTAAACAGGTGTTAGATCCCAAGATGGTGGAGTGGAGAGCTGGAGTAGAGAAAGGGACAACGTCTAGATTCTCTATTCATACAAACGGTAGTTTGAGGTTTGATGGGAGGTGGTGTGTCCCTAATGATGAGGAGCTGAAAAAGACAATCATGACAGAGGCACATTGTACACTATATTCGGTACATCCAGGTGGTGACAAGCTGTACAAGGATTTAAGAAAACTTTTTAGTGGCCTGGGATGAAGAAAGAAATAGTTGAGTTTGTGGCCCGTTGTTTGACGTGTCAGAGATTTAAAGGGGAGCAGCGACGACCACAAGGTAAGATTAGGTCTTTAGAGGTACCTAAGTGGAAGTGGGAATCCCTTTCCATGGATTTTATCGTGGTTTTGCCAAGGAGCCAGCAGGGTAAAAACATGATATGGGTTATAGTGGATCGACTGACCAAGTCAGCTCATTTTGTGCCAATGAAAGATACATGGACTAAGGCACAATTAGCCATGGCTTATCGGAAGAATGTGCTAAGGTTACATGGGGTGCCTAAAGACATAGTATCTGACAGAGATTCGAGGTTTATCTCAAGGTTCTGGAAAGAGTTTTAGGAGTCTTTGGGAACGACATTGAAGATGAGTACAGATTTTCATCCTGCGACAGACGGTCAGACAGAGAGAACAATCAAGACTCTTCAGGATATGTTACAAGCTTGTGTGATGGATTTTGGTGGTAGCTGGGAGAAGAGGTTAGATTTGATCGAGTTTTCCTATAACAACAGTTATCACACTAGTATTGGCATGGCGCCATTTGAGGCCTTATATGGGAGGAGATGTAGGAGTCCGATTTGTTGGGACGATAGTGCTGAGGCAGTGGTTTTGGGACCAGAGATGGTACATGAGATGGTTGAGCAGATTAAGATGATCAGGGAAAGGATGAGAGCAGCTCAAGATAGGAAAATGAGTTATGCAGATCTACATCGCCGTGATATAGAGTTTCAGGTTGGGGACAAGGTTCTTCTGAAAGTGTCTCCTATGCGTGGGGTCATGATATTTGGGAAGAAAGGCAAGCTGAGCCAGAAGTTCATAGGACCATATGAGATCTTAGACCGGGTTAGAGAGGTTGCTTACCGTTTGGCTTTACCATCTTCTTTGGATAGGGTGCATAATGTGTTTCATGTATCTCAGTTGCGGAAGTATGTGAGTGATCCGTCACATGTGTTAGAGGCAGAGAACATAGAGCTAGATGAGTCCTTGTCTTACCTTGAGGTGCCTAAGCAGATTCTTGACCGGAAGGTTAGGAAAACTAGAAATGGCGAGACAGTCTTATTGAAGATTCTTTGGTCTAATCATGAGGTTAATGAGGCCACATGGGAGGTAGAGGAGTCCATGAGAGAGCGCTATCTGTTTCTTTTTTATCTGGTATGTATGGTTACGGGGACGTAACCTTGTTTCTTTTGGGGGGGGAGGGGTAGGAGATGGTCGCGAAGAGTTTTTACATCTTTTTATGTTGTTTTTGGTATAGTTAGTAGTGAGTTGTGTCGGGTTGAGTTTGGGTTGGTAACATCTGTAGGAGTTTCTGTGTTGAGTTTTGTTTTGGTTGTAGAGTTGGGAGTGTGGTAGTATGTTTTTATTTTGTTGTGGTTTGAACTTCGAGGACGAAGTTCTTTTTAAGGAGGGAAGACTGTAATACTACGGTTTTATGAGTCTCTGGGCACTCTATCGAGTGGGCCTTACTCTGTCGAGTAAGGATTTTTTGGTTTTAGAAACAGTGTTCTGCCTGTAGGGTACTCGATCGAGTAGCCTGGGTACTCGATCGAGTATGTGGCACTCGATCGAGTACGTTAGTTACTCGATCGATTAGGTCGGTTAACGGGCATTATCCGTGTTTTGTTAATAACACGGATTAGTATATAATTCATACCGTCATCTTTATTAAACACTTTTACAAACCTAATAATCTTAAAAAGGAGATTGAGACCACGTTATTCGCATCATCCGTGTTATTGGCAAATCCCGGAGCTTGAGAGGTCGGATTTCATCATTCTTTGTGTCTTTGTGATCCTTGCGTCGAGGGTAAGATCTACATACCAATTTTATAGCATTTAATGAACTTTGTTTAAACCCTAATTTGGGGAATTGGGGGTTTTGATGGTTAATTTTCATTGTTAGTAATTATATGATTATGTGAATAGGAGGAGGATTCGTAGAAGAGCGTTTTTGAGACAGCTGTTAGATCGTCTGCTGCTTGTGATTGCATTTCAGGTAGGGTTTTCCCTACTCAGTATTAGTTACATGATATGTGTGGTGAATTGTGCTGTAGTTAGTATTGTTGATTGTTTCAGACGGTTGTTGAGGTTGTATTGTGATTGCTTTTTATCTGTCTGTGTTCTTCGGGGCATGTCCCTGGCTGAGAGGAGTCACTTGCGGGAGTGGCTTCACGCCCATGATTCGCCTTCTGTGGAACCCGCCACAAAAGGGATGTGCACATTAATGGACTTGGGTTTATCGCTTGATGGAGATGAGCAGGGATTTGGTGGGTACGGCTGCGGCCCCCACTGGCGGTGTGGAGTATCTGTTGCGATGGGTACTCTGGCAGGGCTACACACTTTATTGTGTAGTTAGTTACGTGGAGATTGTTTATGGAGCCTGGGGTTTGATGTGACGATTGTGTTGTTTGGTACTTATTGTATTGTATCTTATTTTTGTGTAATTAGTACTGACCCCGTTTAATTGTTTTAAAAACTGTGGTGATCCATTCGGGGATGGTGAGCAGTTATTAAGCAGGTTTGACTAGAGGCTTTTGGGCTAGCTGGGATGTGTCACTACGAGCTGATTAGAGTCTTCCGCTGTCATACTTTAGTTGTTTAGACCTTTGGTTTTTGAGAACATGTATTGTACCTTTTATCAGTTTTGATTTAGATTTGTAATCACTTTAAACAGTTTGGCTATTTAAATTCTGTTTCTTTATTGTCATTTGATTATCATTGCCTCGGGAAACCGAGATGGTGACGTTCTTATACCTGAGTGTTCCTGGTAAGGCACTTGGAGTATAGGGGTGTTACATACTAGTTTTGATATGAGGGCGCCCACTCATCCAAAACCGATCTCCTAGTGTACTTATGTCGGGTTCATTTTATTAGACTCACCTAGGTTCAATTTGGTTCATTCGTTTAGGTTCCAAAAACGAGGGTCTAATAACACTTTGTAATACCACCTTTTTACCCGACCAAGGTAATTGGGAGATGTTACCTTCTGGATTTTCCGAGGCGGTGAAATCGAAGTCGCAATTGAGAAACAAAATATCATAAATAAAGTATTTAGTGGATTACATAAACATGAATGAATAAATGAAATGAAAATACAACTCATGACTATTATATTAATCTAATCAACAACGCATCGATTCGAATGTCATCATGGCTCGTCCCTTCTCCCGCATGCTGCCAAGGCTAACCTGTAGACAACTGCTCCCCATATGATCGGAAATATCATATGGATCGACACAGGCCACCCCGAAAATAGGTGACATTTACACGGACACAAGAAACGTAAATTTCAATACACAAACATAAGACATGACTCGATAAGTGTAGATGCGAAATAACTATGTGAATGAGACTCGATTATACAATCACCATACCGGTACTGAGACACGCCTAGACGTACCTACAACCACCGGTACCGGGGACACGCCTACGACACCAAACCTCACACAAAAGTACCGTGACACGCCCATGCATACCAGGTCCGGAAGGCAACCGGATCCCCTGCTAGACGTCGTGCCTCAACCACACGAGTCCCTCCGTGACTCAAGCCATTAATGTTCACATCCCCCTTGGAGTGGAAAACTCTAAGGGGTGACCCGAGCGCAAGACGGTTTCCCAACTGCCTTACGTTGGTGCGGTTCGAAACTTTGTCGTCTAAGTCAACCAACCAAAACAATATTTATAACTAAACAAACTAGTCTTAGTAGAGTGGTAATTAAAGGTCGGATCCCAAAGGACGGGTATTGAATTAAGTTATCGGGTGTAGAAAGCTATGTCTTAAGGTGTCACAAATTGGGTTGAGATTAGAGGTATCAAGCTACACTACTTTAGCAATGAAATGTAAAGAAATAAAAGTAAAACAAGCAAGTAAAGTAGGGCTTTGTAAACAATAGATTAAGGCACTAGGGTGTCAAGGGTTCATAGGAGATTCATGGTGTAGATCATACAAACATGTTTACATAGTTGCAAGCAAATTATTGTTGTAGTGGAATCGAGTTAGTTTATGTCTTACCATTCATATGAATATTTGGGTCCCGGAGCCGAGTCGTTAACACTGTACAACACCTACAAGTCGACTTACTTTCTTCCTATTCACTTTTATGCATGGTGTAACAAGACTCGAGTTAGTTTATATCTTACAAATCTTGTTTAATAGATAAGAGATGTACAAATGCAAGGTTTCATAGTCTAGCATTTTATCAAGCATAACATGTGTATAGGTTAACACTACAACAAGGAAGCAATCTTATGACAACATATTAGATTAAGTATGAATCTACCCCCATGTTATTGTTCCCCTAATCCCCCATTAATCCTAGCTAGGAAACTAATCACTCATGACTATGGTAAACATGTTAATGAAGGTGTCAATCATATTAGCGAAGTTAAACATGATGAATGAGTAAGCAATAATTTAAGCAAGAGTAAAAGGGATTATACCAATTTTAAGGATGATCCAAATATAAGAAAAGAATAATAGAAGAACACTTGATGAATGATGAAGAGTTGTCAAGTCTTCAATAAACCCAAATAATCTTCAAATTACCCAAATAGAACTAAGAAAACTTGAAAGATTAAAGAGGAATTAAGATTTGATTAATATTTAATTAAGAGAATATAACTTGATTAATGCTAAATTCTAACTTAGTAAACATGCTTGTTAATCCCCTAACACAATGGGGTATTTATACTAAGTACATGTATTAGGGTAACTAAGGGCTTAAATGACGATTAAGTCCCTAAGAAGATGATTAGTGCTTTGCAAGTCCTAGATAGAGCCGTCCGGATTGTCATTGAAGCAAACTTGTACTGCTTAGGGATCCGCTCGATCTGATGGTGAGACGACCGGATCAAGTCTTGAGACGCCCGACCTGGACTCGGGCCGCCCGGATTATGGCTTGAGACGCCCGGATCAAGGCTTGAGACACCCGGATCTTTGATCAGCTCTTCTTCTTCTTCTTTGACTGCCTAAGAATCCGTGGGGATCGATGCGAGGTCGTGGGGCTCTTCATCATTGCCCATTTCTACTTCATGTATTCACTTAGGCCTTTAGTAATGATCTCCTCTTTGATGCTTGGTTATTAGATGTACTCTATTTAGCTCTACTTTGCTCCATAAGTGCAAGGTTAGCAATCCTCTCCTACCAAGGACACAAAACCTCAAAGAATATTCCAAGTAGGGAACTAAAGATAAGAAACGACCCTAATAAACGTAAAAAAGCATAGGAACGAGGCTAGTTCGGGGACTAAATATGCACAAATATGAGTCACATCAAATATCCCCAAACTGAACCTTTGCTCGTCCTGAGTAAAGAAGTGACTAAAACTATGACCTTTATTTAATACTACTAGCCGATGTGTGACAATTAGTGGGTCTCACTCTGCCCCTTCAACACACAACAAGACATCCATGAGGTAAGATGCCTTCTTTCAAGGCAAGGTGGGGCTAGCCAAAATGGCGATACATCCAAGCAATTAAGCACACAAGATCAAATAGAGGATGCATATACAAAACGAATAACCACTTTCCTCATCTAAGTGGCGGAAATTATCTAGAGGGGAAGCAATCTAAGGGTACACATTCCATTATAGATATTGTTTCTCCAAGCTACTAAGTCAAAAAGGATACCAACAAATCACCTCCAAGTTGTGTCAAACTAGGGTACTTTTATCCTCAATCGTTAAATGCTTTTGTCAAGAGTCGTCCCCTTTCCACCATGCAACAAAGAAAGGATTCATCAATGGATAAAAGGGATCAAAATGCTTTAAGTTTCATAATGGTAGTTTGCTTTTGTTTTGTTTCCCCCCAATTTCTTGTGGCATTTGACTTTTGAGAACATTTCTTTGCCACTTATGATGTTTTGCAATTTTGGTACTTGGCAATTTCTTTACATTTTTGAACATTTTCAAAGTAACCCCATTTTGTAGCAAGGGCACTTTTATTGAAGCATAGGAGTCTATTTTTGCTCCTCTTTTCATTGATGCAATTTTTGTGCAAACTTTTTGACTTTAATTTTGGTACTTGAACTCAATTTTGAAGATTTATTGTGCCCATTCCCTTTTTATTTGGCAAAACATGATGATAGAGATGGAAGAACGGTCGCATGGCATCAAGGTTCACCTTATAATAAACGGTGGCCAAGGAGTCATCAGACCACAAGGTACTCTTGACTAGGACTTAGTCCATGGGTCAAAAGATACTAGTATGACACATCCTAGGGTGTTTTGAAGGTATTCTAGCAAACAAAGTCTCAAGGAGAAAAATTATCTACAAGGGCCTATATACACTTGCCAAGGTTCCCAACTAGACATTTTCACAAAAATTTTCCTAAAATGAAACTTACATATATACAACCTAATGCAAATGCTACTATCACTAGTATGCCATATAATCGAAATGCAACTCCTATAATCACATTGGTTTGTACCGCATCGAACAAAAGGAAGCCACATTGTCATTAACATAGAGAGGAAAATGGAGATTTGAAAAGATCATATCATGCGGTCTTCATATTCCTCATGCTTCGGATGTGGTATAGTCGGTTTAATGTAATCGGAGTGAACACAAACAAACAAATATATACAATATATACATTTCAACACTACAAAAGGAAGAACATGTTTTTGGATTTTTGAAATTTTTGAAATTTTTATCATTTTTGAGTTAAAATGTGTTAGAATTCCCCATCCCCACACTGAGAATGGACATTGTCCTCAATGGACAAAACAATAGGGAATTGTGCAAATGCAATGAAATGAATGATACATGATTCTACACTAGATGCAAACTATATGTGAGATATGTACATGTGATAAATATATACAAGTGATGCAAACTAAACTATACTACATGATACATGCTTTCTATTATTCGGAGAGCTTATTTGAATTAACTCACATTCCTTATGATTGAACTTCCCCAAACCGGGCAAAACACTATTACTAGTGCAAAAAGAAAGGGAAGTTCATTCACAAGGCATGAAATGCAATGCATGAATGAAGATTGTCATTTTGGATTCTTGTAGTGGGAGCAAAAAGATAAACACCTCAATGAGACCGAGGTGGGAGCCCTTTGAGTGGTGATAGGACTCCAAACTCAAAACTACCAAGAGCCCGAAATGACTCTCAAAGTGATGCAAGTTAGAAACTATACAAGTTATGGAAACATGAGATAAAAACAAAGCAAAAATAGGGGTAGGAGACTTACAATGGAATAGGTTAGTACTAGCATAAGTGATCAACCCCGCATTGTAGTGCCCTCTTTCAAGCTTTGTCAACCATCAATTGTCACTCATCGTGACATCATCATCATCTACCTCTATGGAACCGGAGGTTTCACCATCATCTCCTTCACTTGAACTTTGCTCTTCTTCCTCATTATCTTGGCAAGACCCACTATCTTCCCCGCTCTCATCATCAACTTCCTCCCCTCTTCTTGTATCCCTTTCTTCATCTTGAGAAGCATTAGGAAAGAACACTTTCCTATCCACCCAATCCGGCAAAGAACTCGAAGGATCAAGGAGTCCTTGCCTAACAAGATGGTAGAGGGGTGGATATTGGGCGTAATAGGCATTCACCCGATCATTGTAAGCTTCTTTATGCATATGTTGTATTAGTTGGGCCAAGTAGTTATCGCCCGCCATAGTATCATTAGCTTTGAACTCTTGGTAGGCAAAGGTATAAGGTGGTGTAACAATGGAGGAGGAGGGCTCTTCTCTAGGACTTTTTTGTTGTTTGATGATGGTCTCGGCTTGCTCGGAAACGGGGATGAGGTAGTTGGTCTGGTGGGTGAAGATGCGACAAATCTTACTTGGTAAGACAATGGACTTGGCATCCTTGATGAGCCACTCATAGGTATGGTCCAAGTTATCATGCTTGACCCATTAAAACTTCTGAATCATGTTGCTCATGTCAAGAAGGTAGCTCCCTTTAACCGATTTATAAGTGTTATCTTTGTTGAAATCCGGGTTAAAATGTTTTGCCAACCTCGTCACCAAGCTTCCATTAACAATGAAAGCCGCACCATCTTTCCCATTCTCAATATCCAACCATCTTTTGATCAATAGTTGGAGAACATTATACTCACTCTTGGGTTTCCCACCAACATTCAAGAAAGACTCAAGGTAAACAAAGTCTAATTCCATCAAGTGATTGGCTTCATTCCTAGCAATCAAAGTGTTTGCCATGAACTTGTGCCAATACCTTATACCCAGATGATGAATGTACAAGGCATGACACTCTTTAAAAGTAGTGAACTTACGACCGGAGATAGCGAGCCAAATTGGTTCGACATCAAATTCCAACGGTTTCTTTGTGAACCGGTCATACCTCTTAAAGCCAAACACTTCACCAAATTCACCTTTCAGCATCGTTCTAGTCTTGTTTTCGAGACGGAATTCTACATAATTTCGAGTCTCAATCTTATACTCCCTCAAGGAACTAATGAATTCCAAAGTCAAGGAGGGGTATGTCAATTCATTCATTTCAAAGAGGGTTGCTAATCCCATGGACTTGAAAAATGCCTTTGTTTGCTCAAGAACACCTAATTGACCGAAAGCATCTTGACATATGAATTTTGTAGCTAGAATCTTCTTCTTGACCAGGGATCCGAATGCATTCCTATACTTATCGGATAAGAAAGTTACCTCCGGATAATTCTTCAATTGTTCTACTTCTGGGATAGAGTTAGTAGGTTCCTCAATAGCATTGTTGGTTGAAGTAGTAGCTTGCTCCCTTTGTACCAAGACCATTGCTTAGGATGCTAGAGCTTGTTGTCTTTTAGACAATGTTGGTGTTTTTTTTGCCTTGATTCTGCCCTTGGTCCTTGCCATTGCTTTCCTCCTTTCAAAGTAGTATCAACACACCAAGTGAATGCTTGAATGCTCCTTTCTTCTTCAAGTTTCAATTGAATGTCCAATCAATTTGGGGTTTTTCGAATTTTCACCAAACCCTAGAGAAATTGATTGATTTTGAGAAGAAATTGTTGTTTGAATGGTCTTATGTTGATGAAGGAGTGATTTGTTTTTGTTTGAGAAAGTTTGGACTTGATTTGGGTGAATTTGGATGAGAGATTGTTGTTTTTGGATGAGGGTTTCAACGTTGAAGTGAGGGAAATAATGGTGTTTGTGTTTGAATGAAGGGGAAATAAAGTGAAGAAGAGGAGTTTTGGTCCCGTGTTTTGTGATATAACAGGTAGGGACGGGCGACTCAAGGTCGAGTCGGGCGGATTTTTGGGAAGTGAAAAATCAATTTTCTGGAGGGCTTTGGAGACGGGCGTCTCGAAGCCAGGTCGGACGGATTTTCAGCTTGCTCGCTCCACTTAAGCTAGAGACGGGCAGATTGTCTTCCAGTGCAGATTTTTCAATTGAGAACCCCTCCAGTCCCAATGACTTAAGCTGAGGTCGGGCGTCTTGAGCATTGGCTCACTCGTCCTGAAGTCGGCTCGGGCAGATTTCCTTATAGAGCAGTTTTTCATTTTTCAACACTTTCCCAGTCCCCGTGAGCTCAGGTCTGCTTGTAGGTCTTCATCCCGTGTGATTTCTTCTTCTCCTTCTTCTTCAATTTTTCTTGGATAGCATTATAAAGGCTTGGTTAGCCTAGGCATGTGCTTCCCCACACTTGATCATCAAACACTACACATTTGAAGCACATTAAAATCCCTCCCTCACTTGTTCTCATGTCACGCAAATTCGTCAAACAAAGCATGTAAAATGCAATTCAAAAATGAGTAACGTACAAGTTAAATGAAATGCAAGTTAAGTGGTTAGAATATTTATAAATGGTGGTTTAGGGAGTACTCCACCAAACTTTCCTTATTTTGAGAGGTGTCAAGGAGGCAAAGCCAAGGTGTTGTTGATGTTGCTCAACACCTTGTAGAAGTAGTCAAAGGCTTGTTCATTCTCATGGTAAAGGTCTTGCATAGACCCTTGCACATTGTTATCTTCGTTGTGGTAATCCGAGTCAAAGTGTTGACAATGATCCATCAAGCCTTGGTCTAGAGTCATAGCATTCCCAATGTAGGGATTAACCAACCCTTCAAATTCATCGTCCCATAGACCACAAACTTCATTTGCTTTCTCTCCTATGTAGGGTGAATCATGAGTTGACAAGAGCAACTCTCCTTCCTTGTTATCATGGCCAACGAGGCCTTCATCTTTACTTGTCATGAGTGAGCTTTGCAAGCTCTCATTGTTGTTGTGAAAAATTCCATGCTCTCCGAATAAATCCATTTCAATATCATCAATATCTTTCTTCTAATTGGGCGGTGTGTCTTTTCCCTTCTCTTTGAGATTCTCATCTTTCCCTGGTTCTTTGAATTGAGATTTCATTTTCTTCTTCTCACCCTTTCGAGTATAGTGATCAACCATAAAGCATGGCTCAAACAAATTGGGAGCTCTCATAGTCTTATCAAGGTTGAAAGTGATTATCTCATCACCTACTTCAAGTGTGAGCTCTCCATGTTTCACATCGATCACCGCTCCGGCGGTGTGTAGGAATGGTCTTCCTATAATGATTGGAATGTTGGAATCTTCCTCCATATCAACAATGACAAAGTCCACCCGTATGAAAAACTTTCCAACTCTTACGGGTACATCTTCCCATACCCCTAGTGGTTTCATGTTGGTGCATTTGAGCTCTCCCACTCCTAGTCTTTCACATACCGAGTATGGCATGACACTCACACTTGCACCTAGATCACATAGTGCCTTGTTGATTGTGGTATCACCAATGGTACATGGAATGGACAAACTTCCCGGATCTTTGAGCTTTCGAGGGGAACTCCCTTGTAGAATTGCACTACTCACCTTTGTGAAGGCAATGGTTTCTAACTTTCGGATGGACTTCTTCTTGGTGAGGATATCTTTCATGTACTTTGCATAGGCCGGAACATGATGGATTAGCTTAGTAAATGGTATAGAGACTTCTAAGTTCTTCATAATCTCCATGAACTTGCCAAGTTTCTCATCAAACATGGGCTAAGCTTAGAGACTTGGGAATGGAAGTCTAATCACAATAGGCTCTTTGTCAATTTCTTTCTCCTTCTCTTCATTTCTCTTCATTGATGAGTCATTGGTAGATGTCTCGACCACCGTAGGATTTCTCCGTAACGGTTTAATCACATCACTTTGCTTGTCATTCTTCTCAACAATACCTTCTTCAATCGACATCTTTGGTCCCTCATATCTAGTACCACTCCTCAAGTGAATAGCATTGATGGTCTCATGTCTTGTGGGAGGATTACCTTGGGGAGGTAATTGTCCCTTTTGTCTTTGGGAGCTAGAAGATGCTAATTGAGACAACTGAGTCTCCAACATTTTGGTGTGAGCAAGGATATTGTTGATGGTAGTTTCTTTGGCTTGACTATCCCTTTGCATTTGAGCAAAGAAATCTTGTTGGCTCTTTTGCATTTGGAGGACCGATTTTTGGACATCAAGGGCTTGGTCATTGGGTTGATTGTAGTATGGTCTTTGAGTAGGATTTCTCATTGGAGGTGGTGTGTATGTGGGTTGAGGGTTTTGGACATTTTGGCTTTCGTATGAAAGGTTTTGATGGAATTTGGTATTCTCATTATAATAGTTGGAGTAAGGGGTGCCATTCTTGTATGCTTGGAAAGCATTTACTTGTTCATTTGTTACCCTACATTCGTTTTGATCATGTCCCAAGGTTTCACAACTTTCACATACTCCATTTGGGATTGAGGATGATGCCATCATAGCATTAACATGTTGTTTGGGTGATTTGGAAGTTTCGTCAAGCTTGGTCATGGCCTTCTCAAACTTCAAGTTGATGGTGTCGATATGAGCACTTAGTTGAGCACCCAATTGTGTGATGGAATCCACCTCATGCTTTCCTGCTCTAGTGGCTTTTCGTGGCCTACTATATTGGGAATTATGGACCGCTATTTCTTCGATCTTGGACCATGTTTGGTTGTCATCCACCTCGGTGAATGTAACATTCCGTTTGATGTTAGAGGTATTTTGATATTGGATTGGCTTTGGATGATGTATTACGGAGCTAGTTGGTAGTGTATGGAGTTAGTGTTGAGAGAGATATAATGGAGTCGATATGATATCGTGAGCCATGTTGTGGAGGTAGGAATAGTTAGTGGAGTTGGTGTTACAAGTTCATGTTTGAGTTGGAGTTTTGTTTTGAGTTCTTAGTCACGTTGTTGTGTCTTGATCGAGTTAGTATGTTTGTTTTTGAGTATGGGTTGAACTTCGGGGACGAAGTTCTTTTTAAGGAGGGAAGACTGTAATACTCCGTATTTATGAGTCTTTGGGTACTCTATCGAGTAAGGGTGAGTTGCGTTTTAAATTAGTTTCTGACCTGTTGGGTACTCGATCGAGTAACTAGGATACTCGATCGAGTAAGGGGGCACTCGATCGAGTACCTTAGCTACTCGATCGAGTAGCTTAGGTTCTGAGGAGTTATTTCTCGGGTTTTGTTAATTATGCGATTAAGGTATATAATCTTTTCCGTCATCATTCTAAACACTTTTCAAAACCTAAATTACTGTCAAAGAGAGAAAGCAAGTACGTTCAGCCCTTTAATCGCATTGTTAGAAAATCCCGGAGTTTGGAAGGTCGGTTTTCATCGTTTGTTATACCGTTGAGATCCTTGCGTCGAGGGTAAGATCTATGTACCGTTTTTACTGTTTTTCCTTTAAGTTGGTTAAACCCTAATATGGGGATTTGGGGGTTTTGTGTAGATTGTGATTTGGTAGTGTTTATGTGTTTGTATGATAGGAGGAGGTTTTGTAGAAGAGGCTTTTTGATACAGCTGTTGATACCGTCTGACTGATTGTATATTGTTGATTGATTCAGACGGTTGTTGATGTTGTATTATGACTGCTGATTGGTTGTCTCTAGTTCTCAAGATGCGTTCTCGGCTGAGTGGAGTCACTTGCGGGAGTGGCTTCACGCCCTAGTTTTGCCCTTCGTGGAACCCGCCACGGAAGGGGATGTGCACATTAATGGGACAGGGTTATCGCTCGGTATGATGAGCAGGGCTTAGGTGGGAACAGTTGCGGTCCCCCAGCTGGCGGTAGTCCGAGTGGGACGATCGGTGACGGAGATTGATGGGAATGGTGTGATTGTGTGTGTGTGTAACCGTTTGAGCTGTGTTGTTTATTGTGTTGTTAGATTATATAAATTGTGTGATTAGTACTGACCCCATTTAAATGTTTTAAAAACTGTGGTGATCCATTCGGGGGTGGTGAGCAGTTATTGAGCAGGTATGATATGACGCGTATGGGATAGCTGGGATGAGTCATCACGTGGCAGTTAGAAGTCTTCCGCTGTGTCAGACGATGTTTTATGGCTTTGATAGTTTTAGTAGTAGACCGTCTAAGAATCTTGTATTTCTTTTTATCAATTTGGAATTGCTATGTAATCATTTTAAACTTTATTTACTTTTAAAGTTGTTTCGTTATTGTCTTATGAATATCATGCCTCGGGTAACCGAGATGGTGGCATCCTTATACCTGAGTGGTCCTGGTAAGGCACTTGGAGTATGGGGGTGTTACAGTGAACCTCCCATTGGAGCCCATATTAAGCACATTTCGTGAGTCTTCATATAAGTCGTTCCAAAACTATTGAACAAGGAACCACTCACTAAGTCCATGGTGAGGACAAGAGCGACAAGTGTCCTTGAATCTCTCGCATGCTTCATATAATGATTCCTCATCCCTTTGCTTGAACCCGGTGATTTGGGCTCTCAACATGTTGGTCTTCTCCGGAGGATAGAACTTCTTGTAGAAGGCAAGTGCTAACTTCTTCTATGAATTAATTCCAAGAGTAGCCTTGTCTAGGCTCTTTAACCATTGCTTTGCGGCTCCGATCAAGGAAAAAGGAAACAACACCCATCGAATTTGGTCTTGGGTCACTCCGGTTTGAGAGATTGCATCACAATAGTCACAAAAAGTCTTCATGTGTAGATGAGGATCTTCACTAGGCATCCCTCTGAATTGGATTCTCTCAACTAATTGTATGAATGCGGATTTGGCAATGAAATTACCGGTTAAGTGAGGTGGTGTTGGAGTACCATTTGGTAGGTTCTCCTCGGTTGGTACGGAATGAGATGAAAATTTAGGCATTGTGGGTTGATTTTGTGGTTGGTTTTGAATTGGGTTCTCCTCTCCTTCTCTTGCAAAAGGGTTGGTAAACACAACATTATCTGATTGAACACCGATATCGACAGGTTCTCCAATACCAAAACTTGTTGAAGCCCCCTCTAGCGGTTCTTCTAAGATTGGTCAAGGTTCTTTCAATTTCGGGATCAATAGGCTAAGGTCTACCTTGTGAATTTATAGACATGCAAAAGGTAAACAACTAGAAAACAATTAAAACTACCTTAAGGATTTTGACTTCCCCATGGTAAAGAAAGACACGACTAAAAACAACAGATGACAACAATTCAATTGAACACCGTCCCCGGCAACGGTGCCATTTTTGGTGCGGTTCGAAACTTTGTCGTCTAAGTCAACCAACCAAAACAATATTTATAACTAAAAAAAATACTCTTAGTAAAGTGGTAAGTAAAGGTCGGATCCCAAAGGATGGGTATTAAATTAGGTTATCGTTGTAGAAAGCTATGTCTTAGGGTGTCACAAATTAGGTTGAGATTAGAGGTATCAAGCTACACTACTTTACCAATGAAATGTAAAGAAATGAAAGTAAAACAAGCAAGTAAAGTAGGGGTTTGTAAATAATAGATTAAGGCAGTAGGGTGTCATGGGTTCATAGTGGATTCACGGTGGAGATCATACAAACAAGTTTACATAGTTGCAAGCAAATTATTGTTGTATGGAATCGAGTTAGCTTATGTCTTACGATTCATAGGAAGATTTGGGTCCCGGAGCCGAGTCGTCAAGACTTGTACAACACCTACAAGTTGACTTACTTTCTTCCTATTCACTTCTATGCATGGTCTAACAAGACTCGAGTTAGTTTATATCTTACAAGTCTTGTTGAATAGATAAGAGATGTACAAATGCAAGGTTTCATAGGCTAGCATTTTATCAAGCATAACATGTGCATAGGTTAACACTACAACAAGCAAGCAATCTTATGATAACATATTAGATGAAGTATGAATCTACCCCCATGTTATAGTTCCCCTAATCCCCCATTAACCCTAGCTAGGAAACTACTCACTCGTGAGTATGGTAAACATGCTAATGAAGGTGTCAATCATATTAGCAAAGTTAAACATGATGAATGAGTAAGCAATAATTTAAGCAAGAGTAAAAGGGATTATACCAATTTTAAGGATGATCCAAATATAAGAAAATAATAATAGAAGAACACTTGATGAATGATGAAGAGTTGTCAATTCTTCAATAAACCCAAATAATCTTCAAATTACTCAAATAGAACTAAGAACACTTGAAGGATTGAAGAGGAATTAAGATTTGATTAATATTGAATTTAGAGAATACAACTTGATTAATGCTAAATTCTAACTTGGTAAACTTGCTTGTTAATCCCCTAACACAATGGGGTATTTATACTGAGTACGAGTATTAGGGTAACTAAGGGCTTAAATGACAATTAAGTCCCTAAGAAGATGATTAGTGCTTTGCAAGTCCTAGAGAGAGCCGTCCGGATTGTCATTGAAGCAAACTTGTGCTGCCTAGGGATCCGCTCAAAAGAATATGCAAAGTAGGGAACTAAAGATAAGAAATGACCCTAATAAGTGCTAGAAATCATAGGAACGAGGCTAGTTCGGGGACTAAATGTGCACAAATATGAGTCACATCATACGTCCCCTCAACAATAAAGTACCACTACCAGAGACTCCCAACACAACACATTTACAACTATACATGATAAATAGAAGAACAACATTAAGCATACGACTCTTTCATGAATCAAATCCCACATATTATGAATAACAACCCTTCGACTACTCACATGACATGCCAACCGACTCATGAATATACTAACAAGGAGAGACTTCAAGTAGAAGGGCTAGCTGATTTTGGCGCATATGTACAAAAATGGTGAAGTAGAAATGGCGACTAATGTTAGTATTAATTCACTCATTAATGCGCCAAAATCATAACAACGATTTTTGTACATATGCTTATGAATTAAGATTTGATTAATATTGAATTAAGCTTGAAGGCCAAAGATTGTGAATGGTGAGATTTCGACTTACAAAGGTAGATCGGGAATTAGGAGAGGTGTTCCACCATTAATCCAAGCTTGAAGGCCAAGGGAAAGGTTTAAGGAATATTTTAGAGAGAGGGGAGAGTGTTTTAGAGTAAGACGGAAAAAGAAGAAGAATGAAGGGGATAGAGTTTGGATAGGATGAAATCCCGAAATATCATTTCTCGGGTACAGCACAGCACCACTCGACCGAGTGACCGGTTCACTCGACAGAGTGGCACTCACTCGGTCGAGTATACTCTTCACTCGACCGAGTGTCAACTCACTTGGTCCACTAAGGGTTCTAGTCGGTCCACTGGAAGTCTACTAGGTCTAGTTTAGTTCTTACTTGGTCTCGTAGGAGAGGCCATCCTTTACTTTCGAGTATACGTGGGTTCCCTCACGTGTCTCTAGGTCCTTTGTGTCCCAAATTATCCGAGTATTACACTAACAAATTTGAATTTTTATCATCCCCCAACTCAAACGTCCCAAATTAATTTTCGGTTTCTAGGAGGATACAATTAATTTCCTGAATTTGCCCTCCACTTTCTTTACGATCAATGAGTGAATTGAAGATGAAGTATATGAGAAGAAAATGGTAGAAAAGAAGATGATGAAATTGATTACGAAGAATGACAAATTGAAGACGCAAGTGCTGCAATTAAAACTAGAAGTAGGAAAGCATTGTAGATTAAGTCCTACTCGATGATCAATTCATTCCACAGTTGAAGGAAAAAATTAATTTGGAGGAAATTAATTTAGGGTTTTTTTATTGATTAAAGGGATGAATATATTGTGTGTTGTTTTTGCTTGTGCATAAAATGGAGTTCCACTGACTAATTAAGGTTATACTTAAGGGAAACCGGTTGTATAGGTTTCCCTTCCATGAGTTCAGTAAAAGTTAAATGATACAATAGTTCGGATTATTCTCAGTTAAACATTAATTGAGATTAATATGAGAAAAAGAGGCTTAGTTTAGATTATTTCTATGAAATAACCCTTGATAACTATCTCACACAATAACATATGGTGTTGTTTGATTGCCCTAATAAATGTGGGTGAATTGGAAATTAATGTAAATTGGAAAACTCATGAATTTCATTTTCCTAGGAGTTCTCAAGTCCTCCATGATGGAGAAGTTTAATTACCTAGTTCCCTTAGTTAATTGGAAACTCTCGCATGAATCCAACTCCCGGATACCAAAAAAAATTTCACATGTTTTGTAAAATCGTTGGAATTAATTCCCATATGACAACCAAACAAAACCAAAGTTGGCTGGTGTGAGTGGTAAGGGCTCTCATCTCTTAAACAAGTGGTCAGGGGTTCGATTCCTGACTCTTGCGAATGAAAAATCCAAACTTGGGAGAGGTCAACCCATTAAATTGCCTTCAGTACCCCGAAGGAGATTGCCCCAGCTGTCGGTAGGGGATACTCCTGGTCAACACCAAAAAAAAAATATGACAACCAAACAATTACCCCATGCTAAAAACGGATTAGTTTTTAAATATCAATTAAACTTAACATTTTCATTTTTCTCTAAAAGATTACCCCATACTAAAAGATTATCCCAAATTTAAAATCGTCAACAAATAGTTATCACAAATTCTTGTTTGTGACGGCACATATCCGTCACTCTTGAGTGACGGATACCATTTTACCTCATAAAGTACCCACTTTTTCCCTCTCTACAACACTATTCATGTGGTCCCCTTTCTCCACTAACCCATTTTGTTACCATTTTCTCTCACAAAATATCCGCCACAAATGGTAACCCGTTACAAGGGAGACCAATTGAATAGTTATAGGCGCCATAGACGAGCTACCACCGTCATACTAAAAAAATTAAAAAAATAGGAAAAAAGTTTAAACTAACAATAAGTCTCTGTGACGGGAATATCCGTCACAAATTTGTGATGGGTCAAGTAACACTCATTTGGATAAATAAGATAAAAATAAAAGTGTCTAGAGAATCACAAATGACTTGTCTTTATCTACGCAAATGAGGTTTATTTATATTAGCCGTCACAAATGAGAATTTGTGATTACTTAATTATAGGACACCAACCAAATATTTGTCAAAAGTCAGCAACCTGCTTACTTTGAATATATGTATCCAAAAACAAAAAAACAAAAAAAAACAAAATGGCTAACAGCTCAACATACCAAAATTACTAAAACAAAAAAAAAAACAATAAAACACCTTCAATAATTAATCACCAACTAATCTCCTTACTTAGTTTTCCAACCCAACCTCCTCCCCATCTTCTTGTTTTTCTCCTTCATTTTCTTGTACAGATCATATCTTAACTTAAAATGTCATTCCAAACAAACTTATCACACTTATTCTTTTTATCTTTATTATTATTATTCCTTAATTCTTTCTCATTATGTCAATCTAATTCACCTCAAAACATCCAAGTAGTTTATCCTTATTCATCACCCCCGTTAATCCCGCCGTCACTCCCTCCACCACCGCTGCTGCAACCTCTGCCGCCACCTCCTTCTCTGCCGTCGAAGAAATCAACGTCGAAGAAGACGATAGCGACTGCGATTGGTGTGACAGCCGCAAGCACTTTGGTCGCGGCTGCCTTGCTGTTCTTCGTGTGCACCAGATATGGTGGGCACACGAAGAAGGCTGGAAGCGGCCACGAGCGTGTGAACCCGTACGCCGCCAGACCGGCTGCAGGGAGTTTGCAGCCGGTGTCGGAGACGCAATTTACTAGGTTTGATGGGAATATTAAAGGGTTGATAGTTGATGAGGATGGATTGGATGTTCTGTATTGGAGGAAACTCGAAGGTAGCCAAAGGAAAAGCGGTCCTTTTCATAAGGAAGTGTTTAATAATAATAATATTAATAAACCGCCAAGCGGAAGAAGGAATATTCCACGTGGAAAATCGTCGTCGTCTTCTTCTAACAAACAAATACATCCAAAAGATGATCAGAAGGCCAAGTTGCTTGATTCAAAACTCCCTTCTTCTAGTGATAGAGTTAAAGAAGAGCGTGTACTTAACGATTCACATGATACTCAAATAGTTTCGAGACAGCCAAGTCATGTGGTTGCTGCGTTGCCACCGCCGCCGCCACCACCACCACTTCCACCACAAAAGAAAGCAGCCCCGCCAGTTCCACTTAGGAAAGGACCAGCGCCACCACCTCCGCCAGCCAAGGGAGGTTCAGGATCAGGGTCCTCGTCAAGGCCGCCGGCAGCACCAAAGGGATCAGCAAGTGTGTATGGCGTTGTGGAAGTGTCGGCTTTAGGTGTGGATGGTGTATTGGAAGATAAGAATGATCACGTCAAATTGAAGCCGTTGCATTGGGAAAAAGTCAACGTTGCTAATAGGGATCATTCAATGGTTTGGGACAAACTTGATCGCGGCTCATTTCAGTAAGTTCACATTACTTTAATTGCTGTATTTTACTGTTCTATAGGCTCCCCTTTCATTTTTAGTCCACATTATGAATCTCGGCAGAAAAATAGTGTGAACGGACTAGCTTATAAGTAAGTGGGTTACTCGTCAGATCACCAATTTCTTTAGGATGAAACCTTACTTGCTTGTGAGCGGGAAGTCCATTAATCCGAGGTTTCAAATTAAAAGACAACAATGACAATGAAACTAAATGGTGTTAAGTGTATGAGGGAAAAGGTTGATCTTTCATTCATGCCAATCATGGTTTAAGTAGGAGTACAACGCAATCGTAATCTCGCAATACAAGGCAAGAATATCGGAATAGCTATAACCATAAGATATGCTAAACAATAATATTCTAAATGATATTCTAAATAATATATTTCCCTAATACCCCCCTCAAGCTGGAGCGTGAAGGTCGAGAACGCCTAGCTTGCGGAGAAGAGTAAGGAATTGCGGTGCACCCAAAGCTTTAGTGAAAATATCGGCCAATTGGGACGTAGTAGAGACATGAGCGGTAGTGATCAATCCATCAATAATAGCATCACGAATGAAATGGCAATCAATTTCAATGTGCTTTGTTCGTTCGTGATAAACGGGGTTTCGGGCAAGGTCGATGGCAGACTTGCTGTCGGAGAACACTGCCATAGGGCTCGTGAGAGTGATGTCAAAATCGAGAAGGAGGCTCTTTAGCCATTTCAATTCACAGACAATGTTGGCCATAGAGCGATATTCAGCTTCGGCCGGCGACAATGAAACCGTGGTTTGTTTTTTCGTTTTCCACGAGACCGGAGAGCCGCCAAGAAAAATGAACCATCCTGTGACGGACCTTCTTGAAGTCGGACATCCCCCGTAATCTGAGTCACACCAACCGGAAATAGACAGAGTACTATCAGCACGGAGTAAGATACCTTGACCCGGGCTACCCTTGAGATAGCGAACAACCCGTAATGCCGCGGACATATGTTCTTCACGTGGCTGATGTAGGAACCGGAAATAGACAGAGTACTATCAGCATCAGCTAGCCTTTCTAAATAATATATTTCCCTAATAAATGGCCTCGTAGTTTTAATTTCTATCTTTACTATAGCCTCTGTATTTCTTTACTGAAAAGTGTTTCTTCTCGTCAATTACGTGAGTAGCATACAATGGAGTAATTATGTTGTTGATATTGCTATTCTTTTGATTAAGTTCAAAGTTGAAACTGGATTATGATTCACTTATTCTTATAATTATTTGTTTTGATAGGTACAATGGTGACATGATGGAAGCACTCTTTGGCACAATTGCTACAAATCGAAAATCACCTAAGGATAACAACACTAATGCGCCAAACCCAGCTTCCAAAATCTTCATTTTAGATTCCCGGCGTTCCCAAAACATAGCCATTGTGATTCGCTCTCTAAACACCTCTAGACAAGAATTGATTGATGGGTTATTAGAAGGAAGAGGCCTAAACATAGAAACCCTCGAGAAACTAACAAGAATGGCTCCTACCAATGAGGAAACATCTCAAATCCTTGCATTTATTGGTGAAGTAGAAAGGCTAGCTGATGCTGAATCCTTCCTATACCGCCTTTTGAAGGCAATTCCCTCAGCTTTCTCCCGGGTTAATGCATTGCTTTTTAGACACACCAATGGCTCCGAGATTCAACAATTGAAGGATACTCTTCACACAGTTGATTCTGCTTGTACTGAGCTTCGTAGCCGTGGAGTGTTCTTGAAGCTTCTAGAAGCTATCCTAAAAGCCGGAAACAGATTGAATGCTGGGACCACAAGAGGGGATGCCAAGGCATTCAACCTGACTGGACTGAGAAAACTTTCAGACTATAAGAGTAGTGATGGAAAGACTACATTGCTTCATTTTGTTGTCCATGAGGTTGTTAGGAATGAAGGAAGACGGTGTGTTATGAACCGAAACAATAGCCTATCTCGGAGTAGCAGTCAAAAGAACCCGAGTGCTACTGAACCATCAAATTTGAAAGAGGAGCAAGAGAGGGAGTTTCTGAAATTAGGCCTCCCTGTTGTTGGAGGATTAAGTTCGGAATTTACAAATGTCAAAAAAGCCGCCATGATTGATTATGACACTATGGTGAATATCACTACTTCTCTAGGAGACCGAATTGCAGAAACTAGAAAAATTGTATTACAGATTGGAACTAATAGTGGAAAGGGAGAGTTCATCGCGGAGATGAAAGAATTTCTCGGAGAAGCAGAACGTGAGGTGAATGACTTCAAAGAAGAACAAACTCGGGTTATGGAGTTCGTGAAGAAGACAACAATGTATTATCAATCAGGAGGATTTAAAGAGAAGCAGCCACTTCAAATGTTTGCCATAGTAAAAGATTTTCTAGGAATGGTTGATAACGCTTGTATTGATATAACCCGGAGTTTGCAAAAGAAGAAAGGTAATTCATCTGGTGGCGGGCCCTCGGCGTCGCCTTCATCTCCTACATCGCCACCGTCGCCTGATGTATTAAGGACTCGTGTGACATTTCCAAGATTGCCGGATCATTTCTTGTCCGAAAAATCAACTGAATGCGATACGGATGATGATTGATGATCAGGACTGATGTACATAGCAGAGCAAGTATATAGGGCCCTTTTTTCTCCATGTAATTTGAGATGTTAAGATCACAGATGAATCTTGAGTTAATTTGTTTTTAGTTTTTCAAATTATCACAGATAGAAGGCGCAAAGAAAACAGCTTCTATACCTGTAAGTTTAGCTAGGAATTAGTTTTTATCTTATGAATATCATAATTTTGTTTCATTTAGGACAGAGTGTCCTAGTTATAAAGATGTAAACGATCAACTTTTATCAATTTGGTTATTTTATAAATTAGATTTCATGATCAAGTACTCTTGACACAAAGATAATTATGACCATCCAATCGATGCAAGGAGCAGCATTTCCCATGAAATGCATTTGCTACAAAATGGAGGAATTTGTTTAACTGCTCCCCTTGGTTACACGTAAATGTTAGTAAATAACATGTAAAACGGGCTTAATCAAATTGACATTTTACCACTAATTAGAAATTTTCACATGATTCCAAACTCCAAAGTCTTAATGACTTCAGTTCTTGATCAAGTTCCAATCTTGTCAATTTGATTCAGTCCGTTTTACATGTAATTTAACATTTACCCACATTATGATTTATTTAATCCAAGTCTAATCTCACAGGATTATGAACACACATTCACATCACTGAGTTAAGCAGTCACAGTAGAGTGAGCTAAACATTGAGCCAATGGGAAAATTAGCAGGAAATAAACGTAGTAATTATCTGATTAAGCTTAACAATGGTTTACCAAGTCCATAAAAGTGTAATTAGGAAATTGAAAATGTCATGAATACAAACCCGCTCACCATAGTATGAAAGAGACACAGCTTACCTCATTAAGCCGCAAGTTTGAACGTTGACCAAAATAAAGTACGTTGTTTTCTTTGTTAAGTGTCTGCTAATGGCATTGAATCGTTCATAAAAAGTGTTCGTTTTTAAGGCGGGAAGTTGCCCAACTTTTGATGGACACTGTTGACAGTTCTTGCTAAGGGTGATATTGAAATTTTACCGTACAAGACGTTTTGATGACATGAGATGAGAGGTAAGATTCAGATCACTCGAGTTAGTTATGAATCGATTTTAATGTAAGACAACATAATGCGGAAAACAGAATTTCAAGTAAGGATTTCCTAACATTTAAATCAAGATCATAGGTATAATCATAATATCAATAGTTTTTGAACTCGTGCACTGCACGGGTGGTAATGAAAAGTGTTTTTGAAAGTAAAAATTTACGTATTTTAAATTTAGTAAATTATTAAATTTTAGGAAATTTCATTTTGTTTACTCATACACTTTTGATAAATTTATATTGCTTAATTTTATTTGAAATATTCAGTTTTTTTTTCTCGACTTTTTACTTATGATAGGTGAAATCCTAGAAGTGGATATAAAATTATTGTAAATTTCATAACCTATTTATTTACGCAATATACATTTAATTTTACTCATTGTTGTACGCTTTTTCTCAATTCTCTACCTTCTCTCTGATTTTTTCTCCCACCCATCATCGCTTGAACGTTTGGAAGAAGTGTTCACCATCACTAACTGACCATCTCGAGATCCACTAGTACACCCTCCACCGAGGTGGTGGTCGCGCCCAACACCTCGGACCACGATATCCATCTCAGCCCCTATCTTAGCAGCCCCCCACGACTAAACGCCACCCTGGAATCCATATCCTATGTCCTTCAACTACCTTCCCCTTCTTGTCTCCACCATCCCCTACGTCCCCCACCGTACCTCCAGCATAACCACCAACTCATGCCCAGTTTCCCACCTCATGTGTGACCCATAACCCTTCTCGTAACCAAAATGATCCAATCAAATATTTTTCATTTATTGAAAGTGTATTAAAACATGCATAACAGTAGACTCTTTTATTATGTGCATGTTTTTATGATAAATGTATATCTTTTATTGTAGATTGTGACCATGTTTATTAGTATGCCCTTCTCTATAATATATACCTATTTTAATTATTTTGGTACAACGTCATGAGTTCGTGAGGGACCTGTCAATGATAGGGATACGAACGAGGGGAGTAATTAATAATAACTACTCCTTTTGTCATGGTCATTTATCTATCTTTGATTTATGTGTGATGACATTGCTGATTCAAAACTGAAAGGTGAATTATGAGCCACCCAAAAATAAAAATAGAATAACATATAACCAAGAATGACGGAATATCTCTTATGAATGTTAATGCTCTGCTCATGGAAACCATTTCTCCTCTGAAGTCTTAACCCTAAAGCATTACCTAGCTAAACGCCTTTTTATTGAACTAATTTAGTCATCCATTATAGCGAAATCCCACATCTAAATCCAATTCGGCTTTTTCATCGTGAGTAGTTATTATCTAATTTTATAGAAATTCCAACAATACTTCTAGTATGTCCTATAAATCATCTTGATATATAAAATACATTAATTTGCATTTGACGACTCAAACCCTGTCTTTTTGCGAAAATAACCCTTCTCAAACTTTGAATAACTACGAACTGATTTGTTAGAGCGACAATATCATTTTCAATTATTGTTCTTATTACAATTGTTAAGTGTACATGAGACCTACTATAAAAAATAAGACCATATTGAAATTAAATTATATTGTACATAAGTTTTGTCTTACTTCATTTTGGTAGCTATTGGCCAAGTAATAGTTAAATCCAGTGGCTCGATTTTAATTACCTGATGAATTACTACAACCCTAGTTTAATACTCTATAGTATATAAATATAACTTAAACAAAAACAGTCGAAAAAACGTTGTTAAGTCGTAATATAAGGACTCATGTTAGATATGAGTTCGTAAATATGGAGTATAGCTTAGTAGAGCTTTGGTTCTCGTAGCTTTGTAAATTATACTCAATACAAATTACCAAGATATTAAAAAAATCACTACTCTTGCACACACGTTTTAGCAAAATTGATAAAATACCTCACATTTATTGGTCGAATATGATGATAAACTATGTAAAATTAAAGAGCAGATGGCTTAATGTAAGGACTCATGTACATAGTGAAGGAAATGTAGATCTTTATACTAACATATTCATATATGTTTTAATTTAATTTGTCATAAAATTAAAGTTGGATTTTATGCATGCAAACTTTAAAACAAAATAAGGAAGAAGCATTATTCTTACAAATGTATTTTCGGTTTATGGGCACAAGAGAGATCACCTTTCTCTCTTGTTCTTGAGCTTTCCAATAATGGATGAACATACAAAAATCCCAAAGTAGAGATTCTCCAATTAGTAGCACCCAAGACAATCCCTTAATCCCACAAACTAACATGTACTAGATGTTTATATTGTGGTTTACCTTAAATTTGATTACTAATACTCATATATTACTTTGATAATTTTAGTAATCTTTTGAACAAATTTGGATTAAAATCTCATCTTTTTGATGAAGATTAAAGAGAGAGAAGAGAGAAAAGCATGAACCTTTTTGCATGTTATGTAAGAATGAATTATCTCATCAAATGAATGTGTGTAAGGAAAATAAAATAACCAACAACCCTCAAAAGAGAGGGAGTGTCACGGTTGGAATAGCCAACATTGGCATCATTTCTTTTCCTTTTACTCTTCTCAAAAATAGTAGGTGTGTAAGAGGTGTAAGACTAGTAGTAGGTAGGCATCATTATGTTTATTTTATCAAATAAAATAAAACAACCAAAACCCACTAACACACCCTCCATTTTCGGTCCATATACTTAAAATGGACTACCATTTTATTTTGTCAATTTGTCATTTGTCACACAATATGTCATATGTAGCATGATACATGTTATTAATTAATTTAATGCATATTTATCACATAAATATCATTTTATGAATTAATTAAGTTACTTTCAACAAATTGACTAGTGATACTTGATCACGTAAATAAAATGGGTCATATAATTATAATTCACAATGTCTTGTAATTATAATCAACCATTCATTCTTATCTTTATTGTTTCTCAAACAATAAACAATTTTAGTAATAAAGCATTTTATTTACTAAAATAAATCTTATTTAATCCCATTATAATAAGATATCAATATTCTCTCTCACAAATTGAATTTGTTCAATTTTTAAGGAATTAATTAATCAGACGGTATACAATTAATTAACCTTTTTAAGTAAGGGAACCGTCCTTTAGGTGTGACCTCGGGATCAATCGATCACCACCGTCGCACGACGTAATGTCAAACTCTAGCATCAATCATTACCGATATGTGTGGACCAGTTGACTATATATATGTAATGTATCATCCCTTCCGTATTCTTGAAATGAGATTTAATAATGATATTTAAATCATGTGATCGCACTATTGTTGAGGACACATTTCCCAACAATCTCCCACTTGTCCTCGACAAGTGTGCGTCACCAATTCTCTTGTCCTATTACTATCTCCCACTCAATGCAAGGTGTCTTTCGGGTCGTACTTGCAAGTGATCATATCGAGAGTGGTTTCCTCGATCCGGAGAATAATCGATTGACCGGAATTTATCCACCATGGATACCTTCCGAGCGTGGCCACGCATTTCGAGTTCATTACTCCTCGAGTGGCCCTGAGATATTGTTTTAACCCGACAAAGGGGTGGACAATTCCTATTGCACTTATTCCCTTCGACTAGCCACAGCCATCATAACCCAAAATATGCCCATTTGACCCCATTTACGAAGGTCGTAGTAACACAAATCAAAGTTAATCAAACTGTGCCATCTTAGGTGAATAGTCTTTAGTCAAAAGAATCGACTCATTAGAATACTATAGTAGCTCTCGCCACGACCAGGCTATATAAATTTGCCAGAACTCTATAAGCGGTCACTGCCCGACAAAGTGTTCCTAACAGTCTGCCTATGTGATCGACTAGTCATCTCAGATGACTCTATGGCACTTGAACTTGCCATCAATCGCATCACACTCTAGTCACTTCGAGACGTCACCTCATACAAGTGATTATGGGCGAATACAATGCTAATCCGTGTTCACTTTAACGGGGTTCAATGTTGTCTCTACAACCCGTTTGGATGTAACAAAGTATAAAAGAAAAGTTTTAGAGTAAAACTCAAACGACAAATGCGATTATCACATATGAATAGTCAATGCTTGATTACTACTTCATATTCTATAATCTAATTTGATCTTTTATATAGTTATTCATCTCAATTTAATTGAAATGACATGACTTATCATGTTAAGCCTATGAGAAGGCTTTGGTTAGTAGGTTTTATCAACTTCTTGTACCTTACTCAACCTTACTACATACTCGTTTTCCTTTGTAACGTATACATTTGCATTACAAAACTTTCTGAGTAGTGTCGAGATCCAATAAAGACATAGGCCCTCTTAGCCTAAGAATAGCTCCCACTGTTTTCACAGTGTGCGGGACTCATCCTCTTGCACATCTCATGATTGCAAGTGTACTCAATTTCCGTTGTAAACATTTCTTATTGTTTTTTATTGCCTAGAACGATTCTAGAAAATCTACTTCTTAATTAACATTGCCACAATGGTATCTTAACCATCCTGATGTGTTTTGATTATGGTTTTGTCGGAAACCATGCGCAATCTCAATTGTCAATTGTCACTTGTGTAACACCCTTACACAAAATTGCATCATAAACACTTTGCTTTACTTCCTTAATGCTTCTGTAAGCACTTAAGGGTAATCTTTATAGCTTACTTGGTAAAGATTACTTAAATTCGATTTTGAAAACAATTCATCATACTCAAAGCATATGAAGTGTTATACATCATTTCTTTTTAATTGATCCGGCAGCGGAAGCAAATGGAATCAATCAAATATGTTCAATTTAATTGAACTAGTCATGAATCTTATCAACATAAGACTTCTTACTGACGCTTATATCATGTGGATTTATCTTCATAAATCCGGATATTCAAGATGTATTATAATACTCCAAAAGTCTTAAATCATTCTCAATGATCAATATGTCATCCACATATCGGACTAATTAAAAAATTCCGTAACTCCCACTAAACTCCATGTATAAACAAAACTTCTCGACTTATCGAGAAATGTTTTATCACATGATCAAAATGTTGATTCCAACTCATTGATGTCCTACTTAAGATTCTCTCTTAAGTTTCACATTATCTTAGGATTGCAAGAATCTATAAAACTTATGACATGTATTGAATACATTCCTTCTATTGAAGAAGTGGGTTTTAGATTCACTTCTTCGTATGCATATCCTCATAATGAAACACAATCCCTAAGAAGATCCAAATAGACTTAATCATTTCAATTAGTGCAAAACCCTTTGCAACTAATCTTGCATTGAAATATCTCTTTATTAGTGCAAGACCCTTTGTCACTAATCAAGCCCTTTCGTTTCGGATTTTCATGGCTCTAAGCCTTGTATTGAGTTGTGACTTTAAACACTCTTATGTAAGTCATATGTTCATTACTTTCTAGAAGTAATCAACTTAAATCAAACAATTTCTTTTGTAAGTTATAAGCTCTTTACTTTCTTAAGAGTAGCATGAATTCATCATCTTTAACAAGTGACGAATTTAACCTCCTAGGTTTTAAAGAAACAATGTATAATGTCTTACACAAAACGTCTCATGTAGCCAAGAAAGACCAGTTTCTTGCGACATAACATTCTCTGTGGCATTCTTTGTGGCTCTTGAATAATTTCTCCCACTCTGTCTTCTAAAAATAAACTTGTATTTTAGAAAGACAGCTTCATGAGCCGCAAACCCGTCGTGCTCGTGATAACTGCAAGAGGGAAAAATGAGCATTTATTTCTTGTGGAAAACTTACAACCATGGTACCCTTACCATTTCATATCTCATATGATTCGATTTAGTGGAAAAATAATTTAGACAAAATGATAAAATCCCCAAAAGGATCAAGTAACTCAAAGTAACTTGATTGAAGTCCAAACCATATCGAATAGCGTTTGATTTCTTATACATTATCCCATAATGCGTGTTAAGAGAGATTAATTTGTGATACTATATCACAATTCCTTTGGCTTATATCAAAGTCTTCACTTTGATAATCCCATCACGACTAAATCGTGATTCCTTGAACTCTTGAAATTCTTCAAAGATTTCTCTATTTACCTTATTAAGTGAACACACTAGCGTCAACTTAGATCGTTGGTAAAAGAGAATGATCAACCTATTATGGATCAATGATTTATAACCTCGATCTCCTTTTCAACCAAAAGGCACGAGACATCTTGCTTTGAATACAAGATACGCATATACCATTAATAATCTAATGGTTTCAAGAGTACTCGTTAACTCTTTGCGTTCATCATTTCAAAATTTTAAGGTTTAATCTTGGGTTACCAATTTGAGTCTTGTATCATCTTCATGATATATTATTCTAGTTTGGTTTAGAATATAATCACCTTGATGATGGGCTAGCCATACATCAAATCATGGTGTATAGGGTCACAAAAGTGAAACCTCTTTTGTATCTTAACAAGTTTGTATTCTTATTTAGAGTTTATGTACTTAATAGTCACAATTAAGTACAACTCCAAACCCAAAAACTAGATTTAGTACACAATGACTCTATCTCTCGACATTATTGTTGCTAGTCGTCATATTCTAATCATCCTATGTATCAAGTACAAATGATGAAAACCACCCCCGGTTTCTAATATTGATTTAAGTAGTACTAGCAAAATTTATGTTTAATCAAATAAACATTTAAAGAAGAAGGTCCCATTAGATGTCCCACAACTAAATTGTTGATTCTTCAATAATTTGGGGTAGTTTCCTTTCTATTGTCCAACATTTAAGACAATGGAAACTTTATCGGTCGGGATTGATAGGTTTAGTATCGTCATTCTCAACAACTCTACCTTTAACATTACCTTGTATCAATTCCATTATTCTCTTTACTTCTTGAACCTCGTCCTCATCTTAACGGTTTAAGAGAATGCTCCCACTCATTTCAATGAGTCTTTGCTTTGAGAAGCAAAATTGAATTCATGAAGATTTCTCTTCATTTGTTCGTTTTAGTCTTAAAACTTTCATTGAAGTGGTTGCGCTATTTTAGTCAATTACGAATTCTGACAAAACTAATTACCAAAACAATTTATCGCTTCAAGGTACTTAATTCAATTAAGTATATGAAACATAATCCATTGTAAGTAGAAGTGTTAGTCATGAATCAAAAACCTGTTTGATAATGAATAACTTTAATCTATACTCTTTACAAGAGATCCTTATCAATGGTTCATTTGAGGTTTTAGAAGCAAATTCATATTTGTCTTTAGTTACGATGTTTTAAGGAGATTTGAATCAAAAATCGAAATGATATCGTATATGAATTGTGGTAAAGAAATAGAACAATAATAACGGAATAGTGGAAAACTTAACATTTATCGTTATAATAATACTTGTAAATAACAAGTAAAGCATTTACATAGTGACTTCTACCCAACTATGATAAATGATTCCAAGACCCAAATTCATATCAACTTAGGCACGGGGTAGCCGATGCAACCTTTATCAATATAACTCGGTGGATTAACCTTTTAATCGATTCTACTTTTAGAACTCTTGGTCGATAAAATTACTCTAATGTTTATCTATAGCCCAAAACACATCAACAAGGGCACGGGGTAGCCGATGCAACCCTTATCAATAACTTTTGTTGAGTTCAATCCAAATTTCGAATAAATGTGTCCATGATCCAAACCCACATTAACTTGGGCACGGTGTGGCCGATACATCCCTTATCAACATAAATTCGGTAAATAGACATTTATCACCCACTTCCCCTACGTAACAAGGTTTGTACCCCGGTGGGGCCGAGCGCACTCCCTCGCGAAATAGGTTTTCATGGTTTCTACTATTTGGTAAGGCTATGTCTCAATTGATTGTTTTAGCGAGAGGTCTTGTCAATTTATTATCTATCACGTTTTAAGTGAACTAAAGCGGTGAACTACGATAATTCTAATTGACACGATCGATAAACTCGATAAAATGACAATGCATGTTTTAGTTATGGCAATTTAGCGATGCATGCGACATATAAATAAAATGCAAAGCATAAATTTAAATAAATCCTAGTATGGCCTTTCCTAAAATAGAAAAACCATTTAACTATTACATATTCGGAAACCAACTCCATTGGTCCCTTGAACTTCGGTTGTGGCACGCATCTCGAGGTAACACCGTCTTTATGTATCGCCATTCTTGAAGAAATCCGTCTTTGGGAACTCCGGAATGAATAAAATTACATAATAAATTACATAATTTCCTATTATACATTTGTAACTAAAATAAAATAAATCTATTAAATTACAAAACGGTGATACGAGATCACAATAAAAATTACAACCGAATTGATATTCCCATACATTTCGGGAAATACCAATTAAAATCTAAGGCCATACTAAGTAAAATTACATAATTAAAAATATGACAATCATAAAGAAAATGCAGCATTATAATATGTATGAACATGCCCAATTTTATGCTAAATCGCCTTTAATTAGCCAATATCGTATATTACTTGGTTTTTACGGATTTGCGTGATTTCAACATTTTACAATCACAAAAATACATAAATTCGTATTTATGCATAAGTTAATTACCATAACCTCTTAGGACTCAAAATTTAGTCTTCACTAATTATTTGACCATAATTAACTCATATTAATAAAATTGTTCATTAATGGACTAAAATTACCAAAAATAAGCTATAAACTTCAAATAAATCACAAAATTTCAAATAAATTCAAAATTTGAAATTTAAACTCATGAACATTCTGGAAAAATACCATGACACTCATAATGTTCAAAATCTTAGGTTAAAAATTTCGAAAATTTTCCGGAAAAACAATGTTGCGGTTTATCGATTTTTTAATAAAATAATCATAAAAACATGGAAAAATTATTTTCACTAAATTTTCAATTTTAGATCTGAAAAAGATAATAAAATGCAACATTAGACGTTTTTCCTAAGTCATAGATTATGTTTTATTAATTTTCCACTAATAATGTCACTATTTATGCTATTTTTCTTCAAAAATCCATAAATCATGCAAAAAGACTTCTTTATAGCCAATTATTTTACACACATCTTGTAAAATTGCATGTGACAACATATTAATTTTCTATGACCAGATTCGAAATTTAACTCATATTAACCTATTTTTCACCTAAATCCGAATTTAATAATGAAAAATTCATTTTTCGAGCATAACAAGTCCAAAAATTATGAAAATTTACAGGTTATCTCAACATACTATATGTGACAACATATCCAAAAATCAACTGAAAATTATAAGTATAGCTAATTTTAGACCGAAAATGACATTTTTGCTCATAAAATCATATTTAAATGCCATTATTGTAAAAAATGAACAATAAAAATCCGTAAAATTAACCAAAATATCCTAAAAAATTTTAGGACCAGAAATATTAACATGCATGGATTAATTTCGTGATATATCATAATAACACAAATTTTACAAGTTTTATTTGTTATTCTTATAACTCGGAAAAACCTTTAACCGATTTGCATGCAAACAACCGTGGCTCTTGATACCGATTGAAGGAAATGTAGATCTTTATACTAACATATTCATATATGTTTTAATTTAATTTGTCATAAAATTAAAGTTGGATTTTATGCATGCAAACTTTAAAACAAAATAAGGAAGAAGCATTATTCTTACAAATGTATTTTCGGTTTATGGGCACAAGAGAGATCACCTTTCTCTCTTGTTCTTGAGCTTTCCAATAATGGATGAACATACAAAAATCCCAAAGTAGAGATTCTCCAATTAGTAGCACCCAAGACAATCCCTTAATCCCACAAACTAACATGTACTAGATGTTTATATTGTGGTTTACCTTAAATTTGATTACTAACACTCATATATTACTTTGATAATTTTAGTAATCTTTTGAACAAATTTGGATTAAAATCTCATCTTTTTGATGAAGATTAAAGAGAGAGAAGAGAGAAAAGCATGAACCTTTTTGCATGTTATGTAAGAATGAATTATCTCATCAAATGAATGTGTGTAAGGAAAATAAAATAACCAACAACCCTCAAAAGAGAGGGAGTGTCACGGTTGGAATAGCCAACATTGGCATCATTTCTTTTCCTTTTACTCTTCTCAAAAATAGTAGGTGTGTAAGAGGTGTAAGACTAGTAGTAGGTAGGCATCATTATGTTTATTTTATCAAATAAAATAAAACAACCAAAACCCACTAACACACCCTCCATTTTCGGTCCATATACTTAAAATGGACTACCATTTTATTTTGTCAATTTGTCATTTGTCACACAATATGTCATATGTAGCATGATACATGTTATTAATTAATTTAATGCATATTTATCACATAAATATCATTTTATGAATTAATTAAGTTACTTTCAACAAATTGACTAGTGATACTTGATCACGTAAATAAAATGGGTCATATAATTATAATTCACAATGTCTTGTAATTATAATCAACCATTCATTCTTATCTTTATTGTTTCTCAAACAATAAACAATTTTAGTAATAAAGCATTTTATTTACTAAAATAAATCTTATTTAATCCCATTATAATAAGATATCAATATTCTCTCTCACAAATTGAATTTGTTCAATTTTTAAGGAATTAATTAATCTGTATCGGTATACAATTAATTAACCTTTTTAATTAAGAGAACCGTCCTTTAGGTGTGACCTCGAGGATCAATCGATCACCCAGTCGCACGACAGTAATGTCAAACTCTAGCCAGTCAATCATTACCGATATGTGTGGACCAGTTGACTATATATATGTAATGTATCATCCCTTCCGTATTCTTGAAATGAGATTTAATAATGATATTTAAATCATGTGATCGCACTATTGTTGAGGACACATTTCCCAACACATAGAAATTCAAGATTGTTAAATACTCCATATTCAAAGAAAAGTCATATATGTAGACATGTAGAAATGTCATTTACTCACACTTTTAATCTTACACGGAGGATAAATTATTGCTTCAACTCCCTGCAAAACATGATAACCAAGCCCAGAAACATAAGCATATGAAAGCTATTCATATAATTGTATGAATACTCAATAGTGTATCTCAAACCTTGTCCTATTCCATATAGCCATCATATGACTCGTCTTAAAATTCTGAAGAAAAGCCAATGTAGGCTATTTATTATTTACCTTTATTTGTGTTTCTTTGACTTGTTTGTCAAAGTTCATGCAACCTACATACCCATGCATGTAAATCCATCACTGAGTCGATCCATACACAAAGTTCGTGGATGTTAAGTTTGTGTTTTGAGATAAAGCCCTTCATCTCTGCATCAAAAACATAAATATTCTGAAAATCTACGACAATAACAATAATATCACTTTCAAATTCTTTATTGAGTTAGTCAAACAAATAACTACTTACCAGTTCATTTGATGCCCTATTTCATTTTATTTGATGGAGAATTCTTCTCCGGCTCGTCTTCTTTTGAACCATTACAACTGAAATTAAAAACAAAAAAATGAAACTAAACCTTCTGAATATGCCATTTGTTGCTTAAAACCGACCAAAAAAAACTATGAAATAAGTATGCAATTTTTGTTACCTAAATAAAGTTACCAGATTGATTCCATTATATTGCAATAAAAGTTTTAGATTGGGCAAAATCTCAGCAACATTCTGATTAAAAGTTTAAAGGCATGCTTTTATGATATTGTTACCATGAATGACGTCTTAGAATATTCGGTTTACTCAAATATCTTTGCTTTCCAAGAAAATATTTAGGTCATAATTTCCGTAGAAATTGCATAAAGCAGACCATATTTTTTGTTGATTTGTTGCGTGATTTTTGACAAAAATAACTTAATTATGATTGAGGCAAATTTAAAATTATTTTGATTGAGATTGAGGCAAATTTAGGGAAATAAAAATATTTGCTAAGATATACAATGAAAGTTACTCAAAAAACAACTTACAAATATACTGTGATTCTTAACAATTGTCTTGATTGCTTGTAATGATTAGTGTTTTAAGAACTTTACCTACGACGGTACTCAAGTGTGAACTATACTGTGATTTCAAGGAGTATATTAAGATCTATATATAGTCTAAATTTGCATGATAGGGTATTTTGATATACTCCGTATAAACTAAAATATTTTGACAAACTTACCAATGTAAGATGATATTTACACTATTAAAATGATCATTTTAGCTACTTTGTACTTAAATAACCCTTAAAAGATAATAAAACAATTTTTTAAGGGCCATTCGCTTAAATTAAAAATATTTATTGAAAACGGTCTTATATAAACTTAATTATTAATATATTACAATATGGTACTATAATAAATATATTGATTTTTTTCAATTAGGCAAGTTGTTGATAACTTGATATGTATTTATTCTAGTGCTTTTAAGTAATGTTTCACCTTATCCTAACTAAAAAGATTCGACAGCTTGCAAATAAGGTTAGCTATAATTTACATCATAATTGTAAGCTTATTATGCAACTAATTTATTGCTAATGATTGATTATGTGACATTTATTCTTTATTAGAAAATATTTTAAACAGAAAAGGTAATATATTATGCAAGTGACACGTGGCAATTGATTGTAGCGTTGACCTGTGGCAGATGGTTTCTGCTTTAATATAATATATGATTCTAATAAAAGGTACGAAAAATATTTATCTCCTAAAGAGTAAATTTCTCAAATCGCGTAAAAGGTGGGATCAGAGGGCCTCACCTGTTGCCACTCTACTTGGTTCACTAGCACAACCCGAAAACCTACGTTTGCTATAACGGAATTGTAGGATCAATATCTTTCTTTTATTTTTATAAGTGCTTGAGTAGGCGGTAAAAATAAAGATCAGATATTTTATCCCTTCTGTTTTCAAATATGTCGTATTTAGTACAGGTTAAAAGTATTGATTTAGGTGAATATTGGTGGGATAAGTTGGTTATTTTTTTTTCGGTAAGAAGAAGCGGAATTAATCCAAACTAAAAAAATGAAATAACAAACTACACTAAAAAGCATAAAAAGGAACGACACGAGGCCAAGCTACTCATCCCATGTCTTGCTAGATTAGGTAAAATAATTGATTCGACATGTTAGAATGCTCCACTTTGAATAATTGTCGGGGGCTGTTTCTTTCAAGTGCTATAATTAAACCACGTCGCAACGTTATGAGCTCCGCTCTTGTGACCGTGGCTGACCGTGGCCACTCCTAACTTTTCGGCAAGAGCATTGATCACATGGCCAGCCGAGTCACGGAATATTCCACCTGCATCTGCTAAGCCCGGGTTACCATTCAAGGTTCCATTAATATTTTAGTTGATAAACAATGAAACAAGAAGATGATTGAAAGATTAATTCTCATTGCATATTACGTCCAAACTCTTCTACATATATACATTGCATACCATCTAAACATATCTTATAGTAAGGCAACTAATCTCTATAAACATGGAAAACGATATCAAATCTTTTGACTACGATATACTCTACTTGTGTTAGAAAAATAACAATATACATCGAATAATATCTTTCGATATTATTCTCATACTCCCCCTCAAGTTGGACCACTTGGTAGACCGAGTCCCAACTTGCACTGTAGATGATTAAACGCTTCACCTCCGAGTGCTTTAGTGACTAAGTCAGCAATTTGCTTCTTGCTTCGAATGTGAAACGTATTGATTGTATTATTGACAAGATGTTGCCTTACAAAATGACAATCAATTTCTATGTGTTTGGTACGATCATGAAAAATGGGATTCTTTGCAATATGAATCGTTGCTTGGTTGTCGCAATATAAATGCATGGGTTTTGCATGAAATACTCCCAATGAGGCAAGAAAAGCTTTCAACCAAATTAGTTCACTTGTTGCCCCTGCCATTCCACGATATTCGGCTTCCGCCGTAGACTTTGCGACCGTTACTTGTTTCTTAGCCCTCCATAATACTGGGCACTGACCGAGTAACACAAAATAACCACTTAATGACCTCCTCGTCAATGGATAACTCACATAATCCAAGTAACAATACTCGCGTAATTGCAAATCAGAATCTTTCCTCAAAACAATTCCCTTACTCGGGTTCATCTTAATGTATCGAACAACTCGTAAAGCCGCCTCCCAATGTTCTTTTCTCGGCTCATTTACGAACTGGGATAACGTGTGCATCGCATAAACCAAATCAGGTCTTGTGATAGTAAGGTAGACCAATCTTCCAACGAGCCTTCAGTACTTCAAACATCTTTTAAAATGTAACTATTAGCCAACGCAAGACGATGATGCTGCTGCATTGGTGTTTGTACTGGTTTCGCTCCTTTCATTCCCGTCTCTTCCACAATTCCTAACGCATACTTCCGCTGGTTGAGAAACAGTCCTCTAGATCCGTGTGCCACTTGAATAACCAAAAAAATACTTGAGACGCCCTAGATCTTTAATCCCAAAACTCTTGCCTAGAAAGCCTTTAAACACGCCACATGAACTACTATCATTGCTTACGACTATCATGTCGTCCACATACAGGAGAACTCCAATAAAAATTCCATCTTTATTGTATGTAAATAACGAGTAATCTGCCAATGGCTGGACGAAACCATACCTTTGCAACGAAACGGCCAGCTTCGAAAACCAATTACGGGAAGCCTGTTTCAGCCCGTAAATTGATTTCAATAATTTGCAAACCTTGTTTCTCCCTTTCTTTCATAGCCTTGCGGTATTCTCATGTAGACTTCCTCGTCTAAGTCGACGTGCAAAAATGCATTATTGACATCGAGCTGCTCAATGTTCCACTTCTTGACCACCGCTACTGCCAACATACATCGCACACTAGTCATCTTGGCAACCGGCGAGTAAGTTTCATGATAATCGACTCCTTCAACTTGCGTAAAGCCTTGAGACACGGGCCTAGCTTTGTATCTCTCAATAGTGCCATCGACTTTGCATTTGTCTTTATACATCCATTTGCATCCAATGGGTTTCTTTCCATCCGGTAGAGGAACGATCTTCCAAGTTCTATTCTTTTCTAGGGCATCAATTTCTTTACTCATCGCTTCTCGCCATTTGGAATTTTTCGCTGCCTTATGATATTTATTTGGCTCTCGAATTTCATCCACTGATGCTAAGAATTTTCTGTGGGAAAAAGAAAAACAATTGGTAATAACATAATTGGCTAAAAGATAGTGAGTACCTGCCTTCGGAGACTTCGTTTGGGCGTAAGGAGCATCACTGACCGGTTTTATTACTCTTGTTGACTTGCATACATAATCTTTTCTCCATCGAGGTTCAAACTTTTCCCTTGCTCCTCGTCCCATTCCTTCTTCCTCTATCTCCTGTATTTCTTCATCCACGGAATTTGTTACCGTTTCATTCATAACATCAGCCACTTCTATTTCCACTTCATTGTCGTTATTAATGGGGAATGTCCCTCTCAGAGTTGCTCCCCCTTACGACATGGGATGGTTCTGATTCTATATCGTGCACATCCATTTCAGATAACTCGGGACTGTCTATCGCGAAGTCATCGATGTAACACCCCCATACACCAAGGTGCCTTACCAAGACCACCTAATGCACCGAAGCGCTACTATCTCGGTTACCCGAGGCATAGTAATCAAAAGTGACCATCATGAAACATAATTCAAGCATAAAGTTTAAAGTGATTACATCAAAACCAACTGTAAAGTAAAGTACAACTGTTCTAAAACCAAACTACAACAAAAGCAACAAAAAGTATTATGATAACATAGCGGAAGACTACTATCAGACTCGTGGCGACTCCATCCCCAGCTAATCCCACGCGCATCCATAGGGTACCTGCTAGACAACTGCTCACCACCCCTGAATGGATCACCATAGTTTTTAAAACATTTAAACGGGGTCAGTTACTACATAAACAATATAAGATCAACAATAACAGATACACAATCACAATCTCCAACACAGTCACATCTCTACACACCTTACTACACACTAAAGTGTGTAGCCCTGCCAGAATATCCATCGCAACAGATATTCCATGCTGCCAGTGGGGGACCGCAGCCGTACCCACCAAATCCCCGCTCATCTATTCCGAGCGAAAACCCAAGTTCCTTAATGTGCACATCCCCTCCTGTGGCGTGTTCCACAGAAGGCGAATCAAGGGAGTGAAGCCACTCCCGCAAGTGACTCCACTCAGCCGAGGACGCGTCGCGCGAACCACAGACAAACACATCAAACCAATTATACAACAACAATAACCAATACGATAAGATCAACAACAGTAAACAACCAACAACAATCCACCATCAACACAATGTAATCAATGCCAATACCAATTACGATATAATCATCATACCAATCAACCAGACAACCATCTTATAATCATTTATACAATAACTGAGTAGGGAAACCCTACCTGGAAAGGTAATCACCAAGATCGTCACAATTAGCTAATCAGAAAGGTTCCTCTACGAAATCACCTCCTATCAAACACACAATCATATAATCACAATCTAACATCAACAATACTCCCAAAATCCCCAAAATACCCAATTAGGGTTCCAACCAAAATCAATGAAACAACATAAAAAGTTTAGGTTTTAGGAAAAAGTAAAAAGCGCTGATGTAGAAGCTTTATATATTATTTCACGCATTGCTACCAAAACCCGGCAAAACCCGTATAAAACCCGACTTACTTGATCGAGTACCCCCTACTCGATCGAGTAACCCACTTACTCGATCGAGTACCCATCAGCAGTACACTATTTCGCACGCAACACTCACTTACTCGACATAGTAAGCCCTACTCGATAGAGTACCCAACAGCACATAAAACCGTAGTATTATAGTCTTCCCTCCTTAAAAACGAACTTCGTCCCCGAAGTTCAAACCCAACCTATGAAACATGAACTCTAAACACCAACTCCACCAACTATGCCTACCTCCACAACATGGTTCATGATATCATATCAACTACATTATAGTCTCTCGACACTAACTCCATACACTACCAAATACCATCCACAAACGCCGCTAGCTCCTTCTCACTAACATATTATCCAATAGAAAAATCCAATATCAAGACAATCCACCAAGCAAGAACAACCACCAAACAGAATGTTATATTCTACCACCCTTAAAAGGAACTTCGTCCTCGAAGTTTACTCACACTCATAAACATCATGACCCAACTGCCAACACTATCGAAATATTTTTACACTCATAAACGACACACCACTACAAGCACTGCCATTACCTTTAATAGTATCAACTACAACATAAATCCATCCATTATTCTACCCCAAGGATTAAACTTCCAAATATACCGCAACATTTATAACCAACAAACTCTCTTCGTACCATCCTACTCCTCTTAAGATAAAAGTTACGTCCTTGTAACTCACTAATACTAGATCCTTTGCTATACCTCCCATAATTCTCATTACCACCGCATGTCAATGATAACCCGCTATAACCTCAATACCTACAACCATTCCTATATTCAGGGCTCCCTTTCTCTAACAATCCTCATACCTAAATTCAGTATGCACTCCATTAACTTATACCATAAAATCCTCAACATAACCACTACCCCAACTCTTCAACATTACCTCAAAACTACATACTTCTATATATATACACTCATCTCCACTCATAACTCACGATCCACAATCGTTACACACACCACATTAGCTTCTCAAGTTTATTTCTTTTATTACCACAGAACTTACCCATAACTTAACATGATAATAAGTCCCAACACTTCGTACTCACTGTCCCAATAAAAGGTTATAAACCACCTGTAGTTTCCAGTTCAGTACCACACATGTTCCACAAATCACTTGGTAGTATTATGTCAATCAATGCCTCCTCTAAAACAAGAGCAAAAGTACTCCAACAACCTCTCACAAATGTGTCCCATTAACAGAATATTACTATACCATGACAACAACGGAAACATAACCAACCCTCTTTCATATCAAACTCTACCCTCACTCCCAAGCCGAAACTCACAGGAAACAGCAGTAAACAAAACAACAATCTATATATCTCGTATACAGTTTTGAAAACTCGACTCGTAATCATCTCGCCTACTCCACCACAACCGATGACGGCATTGCAACACCGCCACCAACTGCCGCCCCGCAACGCGAAAATACCCGCATCACAACACGAAGTACCGTGCCCGGATCACCACCCGAGGCACAACAACCACATCGATAGTCATCGCAACTTATACCATCCCATAAAGACTAACTCAGTATAACTTCCTTAAAACCGCTTTACTTGATTACAACGCAACAAATCATATTGAAAAAACAGATAATAACCTTATGAATGTCATCCATACTATCACTCATGGGGTCGGAACATCACACTATCACTTACATATATCATGATACACATACAAGTATAACTAGCTATGCCAGATCTCCCAAATTATCACTTTTGAATATCATCCCATTAGGTTACCGTACACAACATATATTACGGAACATTCAGATAACAACTTTATGACTATCGCATTATACCACCATGCGTGAGGTCAGAACTTGACATAAACACTTACACAAATCATAGACCTATAATCGAATCGAACTAACCAATTTTGATCACGTAAGTTACCACCTGATAACAGTCACCTCTCGTCCGCGCTTAACTCGTATGCCCCTCATAACACATTCTCCCATTCGCGTAACCATCACCTCTTGACAAATATAACCATGCCATTAATACTCAAATACTAGAAACCGCCCCCTATAACCACATCTTATACTATCTCAGAACCATATATATCAATCCGGCCTCTACAAAATCAACCTCTTTAGAATGGCTATCTTTCCTATTAATCATCACCCTTAACCACTAGTGACAACACCACAACACCACCACTGTTCGTACAACAATCTCTTACACTCACCTCTAAATATCACGGTTCCTTTCGTATCTTCGGTTAACATCCTAAATATCGAACATCAAATCCATCAACAAAATTTACCTGAACATTCATTCCCATTCTATCCTTAATTGTATCGTCACCCAACTCACCACCAAAATCTCTGATGTGACTCATAATTGCGCACATTTAGTCCCCTAATTGAACCTATTTTGCATACTAATATAGCATTTTATGGTCAATTTATCCGTCAAATCCTTCCTATTTGGTTTTCCTATTACATTGTATATGTTTTGTAGGAAAGAAGATAATGAGGCGGAATTCCCCCTCTTCCGTGCATATTTGGAAGCTTTTTGATGATATTGGATGGACTAGTATGAAGAGGAGGCAATAATGATGACCAATGATGTAGGAATAAAGAGTATATAGAAGGGTCATAGGCTTAAAAGCAAGGACGACGAGAAGGAAGCCATTGCAAGAAGAAATTACTCAGAACCCAAACCAAAAGTTAATTTTTTGGCTCTGAAAGTATTCTGGATGAAACGGCGTCGAAAAATCAAGTGGTCTAGGCTTTTGAATCACTCTAATAGGAGTCCGGATGAGAAAATGACGTCCGTTTTACAATCCTAGTTCAAATAGACAAGCTGTTCCGGGATTCGCGCGTCCCGAGACCAATCCGCTCGTCCCAAGCTGCAGCGCCATTTTCAGAATAGTCTGGTTGTGGATATGCACATCCCGAGCTTAGGATGAGCATCCCAGTCCTAGGATATGCGCATCTCCTTCGAGAGGAGCATTTCCCTACTCAACACTTAGCAATGTTATTTACTAATCTACCCTTGCTTAACCTAATGATGTACCACTATATATACTCCATTTGTAATAATCAAAGGATCAAGCTTTTTAGATTAAATCAACTTTCCTTAGATTAGATTAGGAGTAGATTAGAATAGATTATCCTTTAATCTTTCCACAAAATTAAACATTAATCTTTCCTTAATTATTGTTCAAGTTTATTATTGGGTAATTATAAGGTTATTTGGGTTTATTGGGAGACTGACAACCTTCCATCAATCATCAAGTACTGCTATTATTCTTTACATTATTATTTTGGAATCTCCATAGATATAATTCTCTTAATCCTTGTTTTAATTATTGTTAATCTTTCTTACTTGTTCATCATGTTTTGCATTGTTAATATGATTGACAACCTTGTTAGCATGTTCAACTTGATAATGAGTGAGTAGTCTCTTAGCTAGGATTAATAGGTAATTAGGGGAAACCAACATGGGGATTGATTTATGCTTAATCTAATATGTTCACATAATTTATTTGCTTGCTTGTTGTGATTTCAACTTATGCGCGTTATGTTTGATGAAATGCGAGCCTATGAATCCTTGCATTTTTTACCCATCACTTATCTTTTCAATGAGACTTGTAAGACATAAACCAACTCGTGTCTCATTAGACCATTCATATAGTTGAACAGGAAAGACTAAGTCGACTTGTAGGTGTTGTACAATCTAATCGATACGGCTTTGGGACCCAAACCTTCTTAGGGATTGTAAGATATACACTAACTCGATCCGATCACAACAATAAGTGCTTGCATATAATTGAGAACATGTTTGTATGATCAACTCCCATGAATCCCCTATGAACCCATGATATCCTAGCACTTTTAGTCATTTGTTTACATCCTTCCTTTAATTGCTTGTTTTACTCCATTGCTTTCATTAGACTAGAATCTTCAACCTATTACAATTGTGACAACCCCTAGCACAAACATAATTAGATTGAACAATTTGTGTACCCACCGTCCCATGGATCGACCTCGACTTAACCACTAACTAGTTGTTTTGTTGAGAATATAAATGTGTTTGACTGAGAGCCCCAACGACACTCTCATCAAAATGGCGCCGTTGCCGGGGACGGTGTTGTGTATTTGAATCGTTCTTTTGTCTAGTTTCAGTTGTGATTCTTTTTCTTGAGTTTTATTGTACTTGTTCTATTTCACATGCTCAACATGTCTACATTCACTTTTTGGCAACATGAAAATGAGTATTTTGATAAGTACATTGCTAGATTTGAAGATTATATGACTCATGCTTGGAATCATGGTTTTACTCTTTCAAATTATGAAGCATGTCGTGTTGTTTATAATGGCATGAACCATGAAACCCACAACTTGGCATTTCAGTTGAGTGGTGGTAGGATATGTGAGATGAGTTGTGAGGAATTGTGGGATTTTGTTGAGTTCAAGACCATCCAATGTCTCAAGCAAACTATACATGACATATTTGAAAGTGCCAAGGAAAGTATGTAAGCGATAAAAACCACATTTCAAAAATTCATTGAGGAAAACTATGATGAAAATGAGATTTGTGAGAATGAGAAACCTTCCTATAACCTTAAGCCAACCCACTATGTTCACAAATTTGCTCCTCCTTGGGAAGATGGTGTGATAGATGAAGAGAGTGATGATGAGGAGGAATACATTCCTGATTTTGAAACCAATGCTTGGATACCGTCACCTTACTCTTCTTATGTACCAATGAACCCAACTTCTATGGAATTTGATGTTAATGGGCAAAGTGTGAGTGATATGGATGTGAGCTTGAGTTAAAACTCACCCTTTGGGGTGACATATTAGAGGGAGACAATTATGTTGAACTTGGTGAGCCTTGTTATGACAACCCCTTTGATAATGGTCCTTGTTGGGATGAGGAATATGAGGACATTTGGGAACCCCAAATAGACACCATTAAAATCACCTTAGAGATAATGAGAGTACTTGCATTGAATGTGGTGATTTTGACTATTTGGAGGAAGAGTTGAGTGAATTGCCGACCAACTACCCATTTCACGTTCCTACCATCCATCACATCTCTTATGATTTTTGTCATAACATTCTTCACATGCTTGTTCGGTCTTTTACTTGGGCATTTTTCAATTGCATAATCTTGTGTTGTTATCCATGCCTATTTATATCTCACTCCCATGAATTTGACCGACTTCTACGTGCTTTCAGTGCTAGTGATAATTTTCTATGAAATTGTTAATTGACAATCTTTGGTTTGATGGAGTTCCTCAATAACCATTAATTTGTATATATGCATTTAGTGTAATTTTGCATTCATTCGTTAAATAAATTGCATGAGAGATGAAAGGGAGGGATCTCATATTTTAATTGAGCTTTTTGAAGGAAATTAATGAAATTGAGAAGATGGAAAATGTAAAGAAATGAAGAAAATGGAGAATTTGGGCTTGTGAGCAACTTTGTTATCATTAAAAAGGTGTTGGGTCGAAATTTCTCGAAATATTCTCATCCCGAGTCCAATCCGCGCGGATTGAAAGACAAAAAAAAGAGAAAAGCTCCCTGCCTGAGAATCCGAGCGGATTCTGAAGAAACTGAGCGTCCCCAGAAGGAATGCGCTCGAGCTAAGCTTGATCCGCGCGTCCTGGTACAGGTTGGCAAATTCAGGATGCACTGTGTGAGAATCCGAGCGTCCCGTGTTGAATCCGAGCGTCCGTGCATCAACTCGAGCGGATCAAACTTGATCCGAACGGATTAATGCTAAAATCTCACCTTTTCTCATTTGGCCCACGACATGGCTATGTATGCATCCTATCTACCATCTTCATCTCCTACAAGGATTGTAAGAACGGTTTCTTTCTTTATCTCTCAAAGTATACTTGCATTTATGTAGTTACCTCATGATTAAACCCCTTTCTTCCTACATTAGCAATAGTGTTTAAAAATGGTTTGGGGAGGTTAAACCATGAAGTGGCATACATATATCATATAGTTTAGGCTTGCATTTGTATTATATTGCATTTAAATTTGTTAGTTCATATAGTATAGTTTGCATTGTAATATATTTCATATGATTCATCTAGTTAGTTGCATATAGACTAGAATTCATACATAGTCACTAATGATCCAACCTCATTTCTCTTACACTAGAAATAGTGCTTATATCGGTTTGGGGAGGTTTGATCATAGGTGAGAACATGCATCATCTAGTATAGTGTAGATTGCATTCATTTGTTATATATATATATATATATATATATATATATATATATATATATATATATATATATATATATATATATCATATAGAATTGCATTTAGTTAGAGCGTGCATTCATTCATATCATTGCATTTATTCAATAATCCAAAAAACATGTACTTTCTTTTCATTCCTACTCCTACATGTACATTGAGGACAATGTTTAAAATAAAGTGGGGGATATGAATTTATATTCCAAAAACACATAAAAATTGAAAATCTTTGAAAAATACAAAAACATGTCTTTTTGTTTCATAAACATAAAACCCATAAAAATTTGAAAAATTGAAAAATCAAAAACATGTTCATTCCTTTATAGTGTAGTATTGTATATATTGTATATACTTGTTTGTTTGTTTGTCTATCCTTTTTCACATTGATCGACTACGCCACATTCGAGACATGAGGATATTGAAGACCGCATGGTATGATCTTTCCAATCTCCTTTTTCCTCTTTAGGTTAATGACTATGTGGCTTTATTTTGATTGATGAGGTATAAACAATGTGAATTTAGGATTGCATTTAGATTATTTGGCATACTAGTTGGTAGAAGCATATGCATTATGTTGTATAAATGTTAGTTGCATCATGGCATGTAGTTTGCATGGTTAGAAAATTTTGTGAAGCCATCTATTTGAGAAACTTGACAAGTGTATATAGGCCCTTGTAGATACTTTTTCTTCTTGAGACTTTGCTTGTTAGAATGCTTGTAAAATACCCTAGGATGTGTCATGCTAGTATCCTTTGACCCATGGATTAAGGCATAGTCAAGAGTACCTTGTGGTGTGATAACTCCTTAGCTACCGTTTATTCCAAGGCGACCCTTAAAACCATGCAACCATCATCCATATTCTACCACATTTTGTCATCTAAATTGCTCAAAATTTGAGTTCAAGAAATGAAATGAAAAGTAAAAAAAGTTTGCAAATTACATCAAAAGAAAAGAGGAGCAAAAATAGACTCCTAAAGCTTCAAAAATAAGCACCCTCACTACAAATGGGGTGACTTTGAAAATGTTCAAAAGAAATGCAAGAAAAAGTTGAAATTGTCAAGTGTTGAAAATGCCAAACATCAAAGAAATGGCAAAAGAAATGTTCTCAAGATGTCAAATGCCACAAGAAATTGGGGGGAAAAACAACAACTAAAGCAAACTCCCAAATGAAACTCAAGTTCTATTGATCCCTTTTCCATCGTATCCACTTTTGTGCATGGTAGAGAGGGGACGACCCTTTTTCTTGTCTAGGCAAGAAGGGGAATTCCGCGATCCTCCAGTGTTTCTAACACCATAGGGAGTCTACTCTTGACAAAACCATTTAACGATTGAGGACAAAGGTACCCTAGCTTGACACAACTTGGAGGTGATTTATTGGTATCCTTCTAGGCTTAGTAGTTTGAAGAAACCGTATCTATGATGGAATGTGTACCCTTAGATTATTTCCCTTATAGATAATTTCCGCCACTTAGATGAGGAAAGTGGCTATTCGTTTTTGTAGATGCATCCATTACTTGTTTTGTGTGCTTTAATGCTTGGATGTATCACCATTTTGGCAAGCCCCACCTTGCGTTGTAAGAAGGCATCCTACCTCATGGTTGTCTTGTTGTGAGTTGAAGGGGTGGAGTGAGACCCGCTAATTGTCTCACATCGGCTATATTATTAGGATAGTTTAAATAAAGGTCTAGTTCTAGTCATCTCTTTACTCGGGACGAGTAATGGTTCGGTTTGGGGATATTTGATGTGACTCATAATTGCGCACATTTAGTCCCCTAATTGAACCTATTTTGCATACTAATATAGCATTTCATAGCCATTTTATCCGTCAAATCCTTCCTATTTAGTTTTCCTATTACATTGTATATGTTTTGTAGGAAAGAAGATAATGAGGCGGAATTCCCCCTCTTCCGTGCATATTTGGAAGCTTTTTAATGATATTGGATGGACTAGTATGAAGAGGAGGCAAGAATTATGACCAATGATGTAGGAATAAAGAGTATATAGAAGGGTCATAGGCTTAAAAGCAAGGACGACGAGAAGGAAGCCATTGCAAGAAGAAATTGCTCGGAACCAAAACCAAGAGTTTATTTTTGGCTCTGAAAGTATACTAGATAAAACGGCATCGAAAAATCAAGTGGTCTAGGCTTTTGAATCACTCCAATAGGAGTCTGGATGAGAAAATGACGTCCGTTTTACAATCCGAGCTCAAATAGACAAGTTGTCCCGGGATCCGCGCGTCCCAAGACCAATCCGCTCGTCCCAAGCTGCAACGCCATTTTCAGAATAGTCTGTTTGTGGAAATGCGCATCCCGAGCTCAGGATGAGCATCCCAGTCCTAAGATATGCGCATCTCCTTCGAGAGGAGCATTTCCCTACTCAACACTTAGCAATGTTATTTACTAATCTACCCTTGCTTAACCTAATGATGTACCACTATATATACTCCATTTGTAATAGTTAAAGGATCAAGCTTTCTTAGATTAAATCAACTTTCCTTATATTAGATTAGGAATAGATTAGAATAGATTATCCTTTAATCTTTCCACTAAATTACACATTAATCTTTCCTTAATTATTGTTCAAGATTATTATTGAGTAATTCAAGTTTATTATTGGGTAATTAGAAGGTCATTTGGGTTTATTGGGAGATTGACAACCTTACATCAATCATCAAGTACTTCTATTATTCTTTGTATTATTATTTTGGAATCGCCATAGTTATAATTCTCTTAATACTTGTTTTAATTATTGTTAATCTTTCTTTCTTGTTCGTCATGTTTTGCCTTGTTAATATGATTGACAACCTTGTCAGCATGTTAAACTTGATAATTAGTGAGTAGTCTCTTAACTAGGATTAATGGGGAATTAGGGGAAACCAACATGAGGATTGATTCATGCTTAATCTAATACTAGTTGAGATCCCATGCTAAAGCACGGTATTTGAGAGCTAAAGAATGATATTTGTGAGTTTTTCTTATATAGTGGCCATTTAAGATATTTGTATAAATGAGTTGTACTTATTATAAGTTCTAATGTACGTTATAATGTTAGTGATATATTTAAAAAAAAAGTGTACTATTTAAAAGACTTTTAGATTAAATTATTTTTGTGCAAGCCTTTTTTTATTATTACATATAATGAAAACCGATTATTATTCAAAAACATACTCTATATACGGTCACTACTAATAAGGGATATGATCATTGAGTTAAAAGCAAAATGTAAGTATAATCTCGTAGTATATATAGGATATATATATATATATATATATATATATATACATATATATATATATATACATATATATATATATACATATATATATATATACATATATATATATATACATATATATATATATATACATATATATATATATATACATATATATATATATATACATATATATATATATTATCATACTATATAATATCACGTAGCATATAGTCATAATAAATAAGTATATATATTATAGGATATTCATAAATCAATATACACGTGATATTATAATTATCTCAATTAATAATATATGCACGTGATATTATATTAAATATATCACGTGATATTTTATTAAATATGGGATAAAGTTGTGAATCTTTCTTGCCAAATATTTTATTTGTGGCAAAGATTGAGTCAATATTTTAATTTTAAATTTGATTTTATTAAAGATTTGTAAGATTTGTATGTAACGTATGAAGAGTTCATTTGGATGGAAAAATATCAGTTGGGCAGATTTGAAATTTGGGCCATTATTAGAATAAGTATATGGGCTGATTTGATACGTTGAAAAATTAGGCCCTTTAAGAAGGTGTAGACGATTGAGCGGGAAAAAACATAAGATTTCTTATTCTTTTAGTTATAGGGGGATGTTCACATAATTTATTTGCTTGCTTGTTGTGATTTCAACTTATGCACATGTTATGTTTGATGAAATGCGAGCCTGTGAATCCTTGCATTTTTTACCCATTACATATCTTTTCAATGAGACTTGTAAGATATAAACCAAGTCGAGTCTCATTAGACCATGCATATAGTTGAATAGGATGGACTAAGTCGACTTGTAGGTGTTGTACAATCTAATCGATTCGGCTCCGGGACCCAAACCTTCTTAGGGATTGTAAGATATACACTAACCCGATCCCATCACAACAATAAGTGCTTGCATATAATTGAGAACATGTTTGTATGATCAACTCCCATGAATCCCCTATGAAGCCATGATATCCTAGCATTTTTAGTCATTTATTTTCATCCTTCCTTTAATTGCTTGTTTTACTCCATTGCTTTCATTAGACTAGAATCTTCAACCAATTACAATTGTGACAACCCCTAGCACAACCAAAATTAGATTGAACAATTTATGTACCCAACGTCCCATAGATCGACCTCAACTTAACCACTAACTAGTTGTTTTGTTGAGAATATAAATGTGTTTGATTGAGAGCCCCAACGACACTCTCATCAATCTCATATCGTGTCAATACTTTACCAACTTTTTACTCTCCTTAATTCCTCGAAACTCATGGCTAACATGTTGTCCTGAAACTCCTATATAACCATTAACTCACACCCTCTCATGATGCTATCATATATCTCCATAATTTCTTACTTTCATGCTCCTTAACTTCGTTCAACGTTCTCTTAGTCGACTCCCTTCATTTTTTTTCCCTTTACACTCGACAAAATCAATTAACAATTCAACTCCTTATTTATTCTACCTAACTCTTTAGTGATTCGGTTACCTTCTCATTCCCCCAAAACTCAAATCCTATTATTTCATATCAGTACCATCTCACTCTTTCTTACCATGGATCTTCTCTCATCATGTTATCACTCACACTTGTCACCAATCAGTCCACACAATTAACGTTTACTCTTCAACTAATTGCATCATTTTATTTTTGCATCTAGAAATCAAATTTCATTTCATACCGTTAATTGGCCAAGGAAATCACACACGAGTTTCACCCCTTGATGATATTATTCCCAAACTCGGCCTCTACCTACACGTCGCGGCATAACTCGATCTCACTATACACCATTCACTTCCATCCCTCTGTAACGACCTACCATCACATATATCCTTAACCAATACAACCCTAACCATCTCCCACCATAAATCCTTACACACCCCCAATTTTCCACTACTCGCATCCCTCATTTCAATCTTTTTATCCTCACATTCCTTAGACTTACATCATCCCTTGCCCATATTCACTTACCTTTACATCACTCAAACTCGCGATTATATCACTCAACACATCTCCGAAAACATGCTCCTCGCTTCGATAAAATAATAAATCTTCCCTTTCCTTTTCCACCATCCGTCACAACCACATATACTCATGTCCTCCCCACAAAACTCATACCCATCATAAGATGCCACTCCCCTCATTATAATATTGGGTAACTTACGCATCAGAACTAACACATACGTAAAACAATGCATATAGAAGCAAAGGAATACCTTTGAATTAAACATGATATGCGACGAAGTCAAAAGATAAGCATATGACCCAAAACAAGGGTTACTAGACCGAGTACAACCTACTCGATCGAGTAGGTGAAGGTCAGAAGCACGCACAACAAATTACCAGGGCTACTCGATCGAATAAGCGGTACTCGATCGAGTACCAAGAGGTGAACTCGATTGAGTAAGGACTACTCGATCGAGTACCCTACGCATTTCTCAGCACGGTCCAATTTTCGTAAAACGGTCATATCTCACTTGTTTCTTGGTCACTTCGGGCATGTGACCTATTGTTATAATCATAAAAAGAACAAGCTATTACCTCTAAGTGGAATCACATCAAGCTAATATATGAATCTCAAGTTATAACAGTTTAAAGACAACTTCTCTGTAATCGGACAACATAACTTCTTGATTCTTACTTCCAAACAACTCAAACAACAATAATGTAAACAAAACCAATTCGATACTCGTAAAACCAATATCTCTAACCTCATGTTACTATCTACAAAAGCAAAACAATAACATCCATTATGATCATATAGTATTCAACTTACCAATCGCAGTCTTCTCGCATGCTTTTATTCTATAAGTTTTCGCAACAATATATATATATATATATATATATATATATATATATATATATATATATATATATATATATATATATATATATATACATACATCAAGCGCAAACATTCTATTCACATGTTACTATAATGCCACATTATAAACCAGCTATCATGCAACATGCATATTCACAACACTTTATCATATATCCACTTCATCTTCTTTCACCACATTCCCCATTCCACCACAATCATTTTCCAACATTTCCATACAACACATCATCTAACATACACAATAGAACATTAGTAAACACATAGCGATCCCATGACACCCCATAGTGACCGGTTCAAAGTTGTAGGGCGAGTTTGCGACTTTAGGATGTCTCCCAAGTCTTTGCATTAGCTTCTAACAACTCCTACCCGGGTTCATTTTTAGTTTGACTCCCTAGATTAACTGGGTTCATTAGTTACAGGTTCCAAAATCGTTGCTCTGATACCACTTTGTAACACCTCCATACACCAAGGTGCCTTACCAAGACCACCTAATGCACGGAAGCGCTACTATCTCGGTTACCCGAGGCATAGTAATCAAAAGTGACCATCATGAAACATAATTCAAGCATAAAGTTTAAAGTGATTACACCAAACCAACTGTAAAGTAAAGTACAACTGTTCTAAAACGAAACTAGAACTAAAGTAACAAAAAGTACTATGATAACACAGTGGAAGACTACTATCAGACTTGTGGCGACTCCATCCCCAGCTAATCCCGCGCGCATCCATAGTACCCCTGCTAGACAATTGCTCACCACCCCCGAATGGATCACCACAGTTTTTAAAACATTTAAACGGGGTCAGTTACTGCATAAACAATATAAGATCAACAATAACAAATAAACAATCACAATCTCCAACACCGTCACATCTCCACACACCTGACTACACACTAAAGTGTGTAGCCCTGCCAGAATATCCATCGCAACAGATATTCCTGTTGGAAAATGTGTCCTCAACAATAGTGCGATCACATGATTTAATATCATAATTAAATCTCATAATAAGAATACGAAAGGGATGATAAATTAACTAGTCAACTGATCAACATTAATCGGTAATGATTGGCTTCTAGAGTTTGACGTTATTGTCGTAGGACGGTTGTTGTCAGTTGATCCCTTAAGGTCACACCTAAAGGATGATGCCCTTATCAGTAAAGTTGATTAATTGTATGACGATACAAGTTGATCAATTCCTTGAAATTGAACAATTCATTTGGGAGAGAGTATATCTTATTGTAATGGGATTAAATAAGATTTATTTTAGTAATTGAAATACTTTATTACTAAATTTTTTTATTGTTTGTGAAACATTTGATATGAGAATGAATGGTTAATTATAATTACAAGATGTTGTGAATTATAATTATATGACCCATTTTATTTATGTGATCAAGTATCACTAGTCAATTTGTTGTATGTAATTTAATTAATTCATAAAATGATATTTATTTGATAAATATGCATTAAATTAATTAATAACATGAAACATACTACATGTGACATATTGTGTGACAAATGACAAATTGACAAAGTAAAATGGAAGTCCATTTTATGAGGAGAAACCGGTTTTGGGTAGGATGAAATGGCTTTTGTTTGTTTGCATTTGTTTATATTGTATGACATATGTGATTAGAACTCTAGCCTAGTCTTAAACCTAATGTTTAGATAAGAACAAATGAGAAAAGTGAAAGACCATATATTGGTCCTCCATCCTCCCAAAACCGGTACACCTCCTTTAACATTAGAGAATTTTTGTTCTCTAATTATTCTCCTAATGCACATTCATTCATACATGGATATATCTCTCTTACTTAGTTCATCTTTTTCTATCAAAACTTGAGAAATTTTGATTCAAATTGTTCAATGAGATTACTAATATTATTAGTGTAATATATGAGTATTAGTAATCAATTTTAAGGTAGACTACTAAATAAATATCTAGCAAATATCTTTTAATAGTGATAAGGGTTATATCTTGGGTGCAATCAAGAGGCGAATCTCTACATTGGGATTTTTGGAGGATCATCCAACATTTTAAGCTCAAGAACAAATAAGAAAGGTGACCTTATTTGTGCCCAAAATTTCGAACCATCCTACAATGTAAGGGACATTATTTTTCCTTATAAATCTCTTATTTTGTTATGCATGCACTAGATCTAAAACACAAATAATTAAGAAGTTAATTAGTTTACTATTAGAAGAATCTAATAATAGGTAGATGATCATAACAAGTGGTATCAGAGCATAGGATGTTGTATGCATAACCGGTTATTGTTTTTCCGAGTTAAAATGTTAACATATAAAACTAAAAATTTGTGATTTAAGAGTAAGTCAGGAAATCATAATGCATGTTATATATTCCGGTCCTAAAATGTTTTTAGGTCATTTTTATGATTTATGGTAATTTATTACTCATTTTTATGATTTTTAGTGAAATAATTACATTTTTATGAGTAAAATGAACTTTTATTCACTAAAATAATTTAACCATCACTACTGGCCGTGATTTTTTAGTATGACCTCACGTGAATATTTTACGTATTGTATGTAAAATTTTATATTAATGTGATTAATATTTCATGATTTATGATTTTTATGTGATAAAAATGGCATAAATGGAGGTTAAATGACTAAAAATTGTTAAACTTAGTCTCTGACCTTGATAATTTTATATGACCTCACATGCATATTTTAAAAGTTGTGTGTAAAATCTCGTATTAATTTGATTATTAGTGCATGTTTTATGATTTTTATGAGATCAAAATGGATTAAAAGAGGTAAAATGGTTTAAAATAGTTAAACTTCGAACCAGGCCATGAAACTTTAATATGTTGTCAAATGCATGATTTACACAGTGTATGTAAATTTTGAGATGAATTGATTTCATTTTGCATGATTTAGGAATTTTTAGTGTAAAAATTGCATAAATAGTGACTATTTTAGCATAAATAGCTAAAACGAATTACATGGCATGAGAAAATTATTTTAGGTTTCGTAAATATCCCAATTATCAGATATAAATTTGTAAAATTGATTGGATTAATTTTTGGATACTTTAGATGTTTTATGAGATAAAACCGATAAATTGCAACTATATTTTCTCGAAATAAATTCGAAAATTTTAACCATGATTTTTGACATTATGAGTGTCATGGAATTATTCCAGAATGTTAAAAAATTTAAAATTCAAATTTTGAAATTATTGTAATTTAATTTGGATTTATTTCATAAATGTTATGATTTTAAGGTCGAAAATGAGCATAAAATTAAATCAAGTTGAATTATTGTCAAAAATTGAGTGATGACTAATTTTTAAGTCCTAAGAGGATTAGGATAATTAACTTGAGCTTAAATGTGATTTAAGTGTTAATTTGTGATTTTAAGAAGTTATGATCACATTTCCATAAAACCGGGTTATATTAACGATACAAGTTAAATAGGGCGATTTGGCACATAATTTGGCATGGTAGATACATATTATAATGCTGCATATTTCAATTGTTGAATGTCTTTTATTTATATAATTTTGAATTATGTAATTTTATCTTAGTATGGCCTTAGTTTTAATCGATATTACCCGTAATGAAAGGGAATATTGATTCGATTGTAATTTAATGTGATCTTGTATCACTTTTATTTTTAGTAGTTTTTCATATTACAAATGTATAATAGGAATAGCTTTTTATTTTTATTATTATTTGTAATTATGGAGCTTCTTCAAGACGGTGCCATTCGGAAAGGCTTCCCGACAAAGACGGTGTTCTTGGAAGGCGTGCCATTTGAAGATTCAAGGGACCAAATGAGTTGGTTTCCGAATATGTAATAGATTATTTGATTTTCTATTTAAGTAAGGACATACTAGGAATTTATTATTATTGCTTTGCATTTCTTTTAATATGTTACATACATTGCCAAATCGCCATAACAACACATGCATTTCATATCGAGTCATCGACTGTGTCAATTATAATTATCGTAGTTCACCGCTTTAGTTCACTTAAAACGTGATAGATAATAAATTGACAAGACCTCTCACTTATAATAAAATTGAGAATTAGCCTTACCAAATAGTAGAAACCATGAGTCCCAATTTCATGAGGAAGTAGGCTCGGCTCACCGGGGTACTAAACTTGTTACGTTGGGTAAGTGGGTAATAGAATGTTATTACATTGAAATTTAGATTGAGCTCAACGGAAGTATTCGTGACCGTAGTCGCATGTGGTCCGGGCTAAAGATAAATATTAAAGTAATTTTTATCGACCGAGAGTTCTAGAAGTAGAATCGATTAAGAGGTTAATCCACCGAATTATATTAATAAGGGATGAATCGGCTCACCGTGCCCGAGTTAATATGAATTTGGATCTCAGAATCATTTATAATAGTTGGGTAGAGGTCACTATATAAATGCAATACTTGTTTACAAGTATTATTAAAACTGTAGATGTTAATTATTTCCTTCATTTCCGTTTTTGTAGTTATTTATACGCAATGGATTCATCTAATACTGTTATACCAATCACCATTAATTCATGGCTCCAATCATTTGATGAAAATTGCTTCGAGTATGACAATGATACGATTAGAGAATTACGCATTGGCATTGGTCAAGATGGAAATATTTGCTACTTTACCACTTCCACACCACCCACTCCGATATTTATGCCTACCTCTTTAGTAAGAAAACCTTGTGAAGAAAATCTCACTAGAACCAAGGCATCCTTGTTTGATGAAGCAAGGAGAAATATCAAATTGAGTGGGAGTTCTAGCAAGAATGTCCTTGTTTGATGAAGCAAGGTGACCTTATTTGTGCCCAAAATTTCGAACCATCCTACAATGTAAGGGACATTGTTTTTCCTTATAAATCTTTTATTTTGTTATGCATGCACTAAATCTAAAGAACAAATAATTAAGAAGTTAATTAGTTCACTATTAGAAGAGTCTAATAATAGGTATATGATCCTAACAATTCCACGCCGCCAGTGGGGGACCGCAGCCGTACCCACTAAATCCCCGCTCATCTATTCTGAGCGAAAACTTAAGTTCTTTAATGTGCACATCCCCTCCTGTGGCGGGCTCCACAGAGGGAAAACCAAGGGCGTAAAGCCACTCCCGCAAGTGACTCCACTCAGCCGAGGACGCGCCTTGCGAACCATAGACAAACACATCCAAACAATTATACAACAACAATAACCAATACGATAAGATCAATAACAGTAAACAACCAACAACAATCCATCATCAACACAATGTAATAAATGCCAATACCAATTACGATATAATCATCATGCTAGTCAACCAGACAACCATCTTATAATCATTTATACAATAACTGAGTAGGGAAACCCTACCTGGAAAGGCAATCACCAAGATCATCACAATTAGCTAATCAGAAAGGTTCCTCTACGAAATCACCTCCTATCAAACACACAATCATATAATCACAATTTAACATCAATAATACTCCCAAAATCCCCAAAATACCCAATTAGGGTTCCAACCAAAATCAATGAAACAACATAAAAACTATACTAGGATCTTACCCACAATACGGCGGTCTCATCGGTATAAAGAAGAAGAATCGACGTTGATTTGTTTTCTTTGTAAAAAGTTTAGGTTTTAGGAAAAAAGTAAAAAGCACTGACGTACAAGCTTTGTATATTATATCACGCATTGCTATCAAAACCCGGCAAAACCCGTATAAAACCCGACTTACTCGATCAAGTAAGTCACTTACTCGATCGAGTGCCCCCTACTCGATCGAGTAACCCACTTACTCGATCGAGTACCCATCAGCAGTACATTGTTTCGCATGCAACACTCACTTACTTGATAGAGTAAGCCCTACTCGATAGAGTACCCAACAACACTTAAAACCGTAATATTACAATCGATGTGTTCCTATTTATTTGGCTGGAAACCTTGCGAGGCAGTCGTTGTGGAAAAAGGAAATACATTCTCAGAGAAATTGACGTCTCGGAAAACAAACATCCGTTTCGCCTTTAAGTCATACACTTTCCACCCCTTCTTGTAATGAGGGTACCCTAGAAAAATACATCTCTTCCCCCGTTCTCAAAATTTGTCTCGAGGCTTGTCTTTGCTATGGGCATAACAAAGTCACCCGAAGACCTTAAGATTCGTTAAATCAGGTGCCGTATTATATAACATTTAATACTATGTTTTTCCTTAAAGTAAAGGTGTCGGGGTTCTATTTATCAAATATGCCGCTGTCAAAGCACACACTCCCAAAAAATGGAGAGGTAAATCGGCTTGAAAACGTAAAGCTCTAGCCTTTTCAAGTATGTGTCTATGTTTTCGCTCAACCCGTCCATTTTATTGTGGTGTGTCAACATTACTAGTTCGAAAAATTATTCCATTTTCTTCATAAAAATATTTCTTGGGCCCTGATAAATGTTCCGTTCCAATATCGCTTTGAATAATTTTAACGGATTTTTCAAACTGTGTTTTGACCATATGACAAAAGGTTCTTATCAACTCCTCTGCTTCACTTTTTTTTTTTCATAAGATACACCCACAATCCCCTACTATGGTCATCTACGATGGTAAAAAATAATGCGCATGAGACAAGCTTGCAACTTGGTATTGACCCCAAATGTCACAATGAATTAAACCAAATAAAATACGGCATCGTTTATTATTAAGGTGAAATGGAGAACGTGTTTGTTTAGCCCTACAACACGGGCCGCAAGCATTGCTAGAATTCCAATTTAAATTGCAACCAACTAAAGGGAAAAATTGAGACAGTATACTACTTGACGGATGTCCGAGTCGTGTGGCTCACCGCGTCCAATCTCCGTCCTCGTAGACCGGTCCTGCATAACACAATATTCGGGATAGAATGTTATTACGCAATTATTTTCTTGTATTATTTTTTTAACTGAGATTAAGTCACATGTTAATGAGGGTACAAATAAAACGTCCTTGAGAACGAAGTTTTGGCTCAAAGTAATTTCGCCATGCTCCGTTGCTTCAATCCATCTCCCATCAGGGAGCCCTGCAATTGACGGTGTTTCTTTCTAAACATTATTGAGGTATTTGGGTCTTCCCGTCATGTGATGCGAAACCCCACTATCAATTAACCATTCACTGACAAAATTAACATTCATACCTGTAAGTTTCTCACTACCTTCCGGACTTGCCATCAAAAGACTACAGATTCGCTCAATCTTTTCGTTGCTGAAGGGTAAATTTTGTTTCCAAGCTTCTCCTTCCCTTGACTCGGATGAGTTTCCCACGACATTAGCTTGGAAATTGTGCTGCTGTCCACGTCCTCCCGAGCTTCCTCTTCCTCATCGTCCACGGCCTCCCTCAGGACCTTTGACAACTTCATAGCCGTGTTTATCAGAGCAATTTTCTTCCACATGGTAGTATTTACCACAATAATTGCGTTTAGGCGATGGCTGCTCTTCTTCATCCGTTTCCTGCCTTGAGAAACCTCCCCTGCCTCTTCTAGCACCCAATGGTTTTACTGCCATTGCCACTTCGTTCTTTGCTTCTTTAATCTTCGTGATGCTTGAATGTCTCTCTTCTCTCAACATCAAGGCATATGCTCGAGTAAGCGATGTAATCGGATCCTCCATTAACAAGTTCGTACGGACAGCACCATACAATGTCGTATCGAAGCCCATCAGAAATTGATGGACAATTTCCTCTTCTCGCTCCTTTGCCATCATTGCTGCTTCGCCGCAAGTGCACTTAAATATCTTGCTATAATTAGACAATTTATCTTAAATTGTCTTTAATCTGGTGTAATACGCCACCACCGATTCCTGTCCTTGCTTGCATTCATTGAGTTCACTCTTCAATTGATGCACTCTTGGAGCGTTTCCTTACGAGTAATGATCCCTTAACTCATCCCAAATATTTGAAACTGTCACCGTAAAAGTGATGCTTGGATGCAATTTTGGGTCAATAACATTCCGTAGCCCTGCTTTCAGCATCGCACTACATTGTGACCAAGCCCATAATTCAAGGCTGTCATCCCCTTCGACACATTGTGGGTTTTTGACCTCCCCTTCAACGAAACCCAATTTATTCTTCGCATCCAGACCGTTCTTAACAGCGTCAACCCACAAATCATAATTTTTGCCGTTAAAAATGGTTTGCGTGAGCATTAGGTTAGGGTTGTCTGATGGATGAAGGTAGAGAGGCGAGGTAATTGGAATGGTTTGCTTTCCATTGATTTTTCCTTTGTTTTTGGAATCGTCTTCTGTCATGATTGTAATGTTGGTGTTTTTGTGTTTTTTTGCTTGTTTTGTTTGTTTTTTGTTTTGTGGAGAAACAACTCTGCTCACGATACCATGATAAACAATGAAACAGAGAAGATGCTTGAAAGATTAATTCTCATTGCATATTACGCCCAAACTCTTCTACATATATACATTGCATACCATCTAAACATATCTTATACTAAGGCAACTAATCTCTATAAACATGGAAAACGATATCAATTTTTTTGACTAGGATATACTCTACTTGTTTTAAAAGAATAACAATATACATCGAATAATATATTTCGATATTATTCTCATACTAATGTAGGAAAGGAAATGTATGAATTTGCGTGTTATATTAGTAATTGCATTTTGGAATAAATGAATTATAAGAGTGCTTTTGGTTTGGTGTTGTTTGTCGAGGAGTGGCAGCTGAAACTAGTCCAATACCTTGGGCTAATATGAAGAGCAAAATAGATGTGCAGATGAAGCCTACAAGGCTACAAGTGATGAGACATTCTAAGGATTTAATGGGTCTTGTGGACTTGGGCTAGCATAATATGAAGGGGCAAATAGGTTGTTCATGTTGTCCTGCCATCAAGAAACACCGATAATCAGTTAATGATAAGCCTGGAAGTTAATGGGTTATTTTATGGGAATAATCCAACCTATGCCTCTCTTTCTCATATTAATGCATACTATACTTTAACTCAGAAAAATCCGAACTATTCCATCATTTATCTTGCATTGAACCCGTCCATATTTAACCTGATATAGGAGGTAATTTCTCACGTAATTTCTAAGTAATTAGACTATGGGTCTTATTTTTCTCTGTCTTCCTGATCACCATTACAACTCCCATTCGCCCACTACAACTCCTCCAACCTCACCATCCACAATAGCCCTATGGCCCTGCCTAGGCCCATCACCACCACTCAACAACCTCCAAAATCACCACCGTAAAAAACACCACCACACCTCCGCTTAACTCCGACAACTCTTCAAAACCAGCGCTACTCCGACATCACGAATTACGCGGTAGACGTGTAATAAAAGATACGGTATTAAAGGAAGAGGACACTCACCGATGTTAGGCGTTAAAGGTGGTGATGGTGCCGAGGAGTTGTCGGAGAGCAGGGAGCACCTCCACCTTCGACTTCAAGTTCTTATCACCACCATCACTTATCCTGTAATTCTAAACCCACTGTCAAAAATTAGGTTTCAATTTTTTTTCAATTTCTATTAGCAAATTCGACACTTGGTTCTTGGTCCAAACAAATAATATCAGACAATCAAAATTCCCAACCATAAAAACTCAACTAAAATCCCAATTCTTTTTAAAAAATTATGTGAATCAAATTAAAATTTGGATTTGCTTTGAAATTCTGGGCTTAATTTGGTTCGAATTTGTGGGCTTGATTTTGGAAGAATTTGTGGGTTTATTAGTGTCAATTTTGCTGCATATGACCTATAACTTTTAGTTGTTGTTTATTTCCTAATCTTAGCAAGAATGGAATAAGGCAATTATGCCAATTATGTAAGTTGTTTTTAGGCAAGTATTTCCTAATATATTTTAGTAAGTTTCTAAGAGTCTTATGTCGGCTATTCTAGTATAAATAGAGGCCTTTTGAGAGATTAATACAAGTTTTCTTGTTGTTCTAATTGCTTGCGAGTTATTAGAGTTATTATTCCGTTCTTGCGAGGGTGAGATAATACATATTCATCCTTGCAAGGTTGATCGAGTGCTAGTTGTGAGTTGTCACGAATTTCTTGCGATGAAGGAGAGCAATTCGCTTCATATCTTTTGTTTTTCATTCAAATCATACAAAACAACTAAACATACACACTTTAATTTCGCTGCAACTTTATTACTCTAAATCCAACAATAAAAACGACCAAGTTTTACATCAATTTGGCTTCAGAGCAAGGTTTTAAATTTGTTGTTTAACAAATTTATCTTGGGAAATTTCTGATCATGGGTAACGATGGTAATGGTGATAAAACTCCAAAGACTTGGCAAGACGGCCATGACGAGCTAAAGAAGGAGTTGGCTCAAATGTCCTACGTTTTAAAGGGTATAGCTAACATGTTGAAAGACAAAGAGAAGAAGAAGGGTGACTCCAACGGCAATTCCGAGTCAGAGACAGATGAAGCACGTCCAAGAGTTAAAGCAAAGGACAAAAATGTTGACGATCATGGTTTGACGCTTGATATTCCGGATTTTAATGGTGATATGTATCCAAAGAAGTTCATGGATTGCATTCGACAAATAAAACGGGTTTTCGAATACAAGGACGACGATGACAAGAATAAATTCAAGGTTGCTATTCTTAAACTTACTTATGCTTCTTTATGGTATGAAAATTTAAAGAAACAAAGAAAGAAGGCTGGAAAATCCAAAATCGAGTCTTGGAGAAATTGAAGAAGTACTTAATGAATCATGCCTAGAGATTATGAACAAGAGAATTATTTAAAGTTATAATCTTTATCACAAGAAGGCCTATCTATGACTGATTATATTAAGGAGTTTGAGAGGATGTTGATTCTTTGTGATGTTGATGAGAAAGAAGAGCTTAGAGTGGCGAGATTTATCAAGGGCTTAACACCTTCGCTTGCAACGCTAGTTGAAATTCAAAGTTGTGAAGGATTTCACGATCTATGCCGACTTGCACTCAAATCAGAGAAGCAAGATAGAAGCAAGGTCTACAGAACCCGTGAATGGAATAACGAAGCAGACTTTGTGTACGAAAGCTAGTTCAACTATGAATCCGAGTGAGCCACGAAAAGAGGATCCTAGGGACAAAGGGAAAGAGGTGGCTGCTGCAACTAAGGATGTTCGGTTAAGGAGATGCTTTATGTGTCAAGGATATGGGCATATAGCTAACGAGTGTCCTCAAAAGCGTGCTTTGACGATTCAAGAGCTAAGTGACCTAATTCCAAACTTTGTACTACGACAACTAGATCCGAAGTCATTCAAGGTAGATGACGAAGGAGAGGTTGAGGAGGTCCATTTCATTGACCCAGTTGAGTGACGATGAACAACCAGAAATGGTGGTTCGCAATTTACATCTTCAAGCTAGCCCGATTAAAGAAGAAAAGGTTGAGTTTTTCAATACAGATCACGAAGAAGATGGGCATGAAGAGGATGAAGTTGAAGAGGACTTGGTTGATGAGCTAATGGTGAATGAGAACGAAGGAATTCCGAATCTGTCCAATGGTGAGTCCAATGATCCTAGCCTATTATCGATCTTAGGTGACGAATTACTACACGGTAATGCTTGCTCGGATTTTCATATAAAAGAGCCTTATGGATCACCACTTTATATATCCATCGACAATAAGCTTTATAGTGGGAACTACCAATGTTACTTCTTCTTAAATGCGACTATATATAGATGTTCAAGGTGATCTCGTAATGCAAAAAAGTCTGGGTTGTAGACACCTTGTTTCTGCACCTCCCGTCAATCACCCAGTGATGATTGGGCCGCATGTTTAATCACGCAGAGCGATTTATGACATTTCATAAGTTCGCCGATACATGATAGCTCTAATAGTCGAGTCAACCTCATGGTCGTCATTTACGCGCCAATACGGTCATTTTGACAGTAATTAGAGTTCATTTGGAGTCCGGGCCAAAAACCGCTTCCATTTTCTAAAACTGTCTTAAAACCGAGTCGGAATATTCTAGAAATTCCGGAGTATTATTCCTAAATTTTGTCTTTTATCACGAAAATATCTACCTGGTCGGGACTATTTCGGATGCTATATTCTATTTTTCGGAACAATTGTCGTTGGAAGCACCTAGACCAAAACACAATTTATAACTTCACAAACAACTCTACAATAAGTAAAGAGGCAAGTAAAGGTCGGATCCCAAGGGACGGGAATTGAGATGAGATTTCTATTGAAACTAGTGGTGTCTTAGGGGTGTCACAATTTGGGTTGATGTAGAAGGTCACTAAACTAAATAGCAATGAAAGTAAATAAGCAAAATGAATTAAAAGGGTTGTAAACAATTGATAAAAAGCACTAGGGTGTCATGGGGTCATAGGGGATTCATGGGAATTGATCATACAAACATGTTCTCAAATTATAAGCAAGCAATTATTGTTGTGATGGATTGAGTTGGGTTATATCTTACAATCCTAGGAAAGTTTGGGTCCCGGAGCCGAATCGATTAGATTGTACAACACCTACAAGTCGACTTAGTCTTCCCTACTCAACAACATGCATGGTCTAATGAGACTCGAGTTGGTTTATGTCTTACAAGTCTCATTGAAAAGATAGATGATGGGTAAAAAATGTAAGGATTCATAGACTCATATTTCATCAAACATAACATGTGCATGAGTTGAGATCAAAACAAGCAAGCAAATAAACCATGAAAGCATATTAATTTAAGCATGAATCATTCCCCATGTTGGTTTCCCTTAATTACCCATTAACCCTAGCTATGGAACTACTCACTCATTATCATGGTGAACATGCTAGCAAGGTTGTCAATCATACCAACAAAGTGAAACATGATGTACAAATGAAAGTAATTAGCAATAATTAAAAAGGGATTAAGAGAATTAAACCTACTAATGATTCCAATAATAAAGCAAAGAATAATAAAAGTACTTGATGCTTGATTGAGAGGTTGTCAATCTCCCAATAATAACCTAAATAATCTTCAATTACCCAAAATAAAGGATGAACAAAAGAGAGATTAAGGAAATAAAGCTTGTATTAAAACTTGATTAATTGTTGATTACAAAACTAAAGAGAGATTTGATTGATATTAACTACTCTAAGATTTGATAAGAAGAACATGCTCTTCTAATTAGACTAATGGGGTATTTATAGTGGAAATTAGGTGGATCAATTAGGGTTAACTAAGGGCTTAAATGACGATTAAGTCCCTACTTAGGGAAACGCCGGTATTTTCTGAAGGAAGGACATCTTTCTTGAAGCTTGAATAAACGTATTTGCGCTGTCTTGGAATCCGTGCGTCTTAGGCACGGGACGACCGGATTGAGGAGTCTCTGCCCGGGCGGCTTTGGGAGAAGACGGGCGTCTTCTGGGTGCTGCTGCCCGGGCGTATTTGGTAGAAGACGCACGGATTGTGGTCCTGGGGGACGGGCGTCTTCAGGGGAAGACGGGCGGATTGCTGCTCAGCCGTGTTTCTTCTTCTTTTCTTCCCTTTTCTTCATAAAATCCTTGGGGATTTCCTTGGGAATGCAAGGATCTTTCCTCATCATTGCGCAACTACTATAATATGTACAAATGCCTTCTAATCTTGTCTCTCATTGATGCTTGGTCATTGGATTCAATCAATTTAGTCTCATTTTGCCATGAAAATGCAAGGTTTGCACTCCTTTCCTACCAAGGACACAAAACCTCAATGAATATGCAAAACAAAGAACTAAAGATAATAAATGACCCAAAAATGCACTAAAAAGCAGGGGAACAAGGCTAATTCGGGGACTAAATGTGCGCTAATTATGTTCACATCAAATATCCCCAAACTGAACCTTTGCTCGTCCCGAGTAAAGAGGTGACAAAGACTAGGACCATTATTTAAACTAACCTAATAGCATAGCCGATATGAGACAATTCGCGGGTCTCACTCCGCCCGTTCAATTCACAACAAGACAACCATGAGGTAGGAGGCATTCTTGTAAGGCAAGGTGGGTCTTGCCAAAATGGCGACACATCCAAACATTAAGCACACAAAATCAACCTTATCCCTAAAGCTGTGATCAAGCGAATTGAAGCTATATGTAGAAACTTCCTTTGGGATGGGAGCTCTAACTACCATAGGGTCCCCCTGGTTACTTGGGACACAGTTACTCTACCAAAGGAGGAGGGAAGTCTAGGGATGAAGAAGGCAGGAACTTGGAATGTAGCTATTGTAGCTAAATTAGTGGATTGGATTTATGGGAAGGTGATGGCTCGGATCGATGGATTAATCAAATTTATCTGAAAAATGGGGACTGGCATAGCTATAAACCACCTGCTGATGCTGCTTGGGCTTGGAAACAAATTTGCAAAGTGAAAGAATTGATGAAGACTGCATATATACACAGTCAATGGACACCTGACCCAACTGGATACACTGTTAGGCATGGGTATGAATGACTAAGACATACACAACCTAAGAAAGACTGGTATAATGTAGTTTGGAACAAATGGATTGTGCCAAAACATACTATAATTACCTGGCTATATATGAATAAGGGTCTGAATGTCAGAGACAAACTGCATAAAATTGGATACTGTCAGGAGAAGGCATGCTGCATTTGTGAAGATGCTGATGAAACTGAGGAGCATCTATTCTTTAGTTGTGAGTACAGTAGGCAGCTGCTGCAATGTTTAAAACACTGGTGTGGTTTCAAAATAGATGTTAACATGAATATTACAGGGAGAATGGGAGTGAAATCTCAAGCTCATGCTATGATTTGGGCTGCTTGTTGCTACTACACCTGGCAGCAGAGGAACAATGCGAGAATGAATGGAGTCCTGGTTAAGCCAGCTGGCCTGGCTGAGAGAATGATAAAAGAAGCTAAGCATAGAATCAAGAGCATGGTTGGCAGGAATATGCAGAGAGGAGAATGTGAATGGCTGAACAAATGGGGTTGTATAAACTCTATTGTTGGGCAGCAGACTGGATAGGCTGTGGATTTCTTTGTATATTTGTTCTTTTTTTTGGTCTGAGTTATACTTGTATTAACGGCTTATGTTAATACTTGTTATAACTATGTGTGGTTGTAAATTTTGACATTTTGTGTTTTTTTGATATATATATTCTCACATTTCACCTAAAAAAAAAAGCACACAAAATCAAATAAAGGATGCATCTACAAAAGGATTAGCCACTTCCTCATCAAGTGGCGGAGGCAACTAAAAGAGAACAAATTTAAGAGCATATATTCCGTCACAAATACTAGTTCAACAAATTACTAAGGCTAAGAGGATGGCACTAAATCACCTCCAAATGGTGTTAAACTAGAGTACTTTCGTCCTCAATTTCCAAATACTTTCGTCAAGAGCGATCAGATGGTTATGGAATGTTGATCCCCATGATGCTAGTAGTATATTACATGATAAGTCTCGAGTTCTCTACAAAAGTAAAGGTCATGGATCGTCCCAAGCTCGACCAAGTGGCTTGACAAAAAGGCTTTTTGGGGATGAAATGCTTAAATCTTTATAAACAAGGGTGGATATGACTAGTATTCAAAATTTGACCTCATTCAACTTTCACATTTCAAAAATTAGAGATGGGGTTTGTCCCTTCCGTGCTAATGTCCTTTGCTTTCGCCAATCGCTTATTAGGCAACCGGTTAACCTCAAGACTACAGCTTTTCGGGATGATAGTCACTCTGTCTCTGGGCGGTTGAATTCACAACCGTGTGGGGGCCCAATTCAATGGATCCCTCTCCAAAACACATCGAAGTGGTACGCCTCCATCAAAACAACTAAAATTCTCAATATTTCAACATTTCATAACATTTGAGGTTTCCTTGGCAATAAAACGTTTCCACATACAAAATATTTGAAATGAGCACTTCAAACTTATTGATAGAAAGTATTTTTAGGTTGCCGTACCACAAGGTCAATCAAGGTCACCTAGACAATTTAACCAAGTCCACATCGCATCACGGGGTTGGATAGGTGACTCACATGCAAACCCTTGACTAGGCTTTGGGTCATGGGTCAAAAGACACTAGTATGACACTATCTAGGGTGTTTTACAACCATCCTAGTAGGCGAAGTCTTAAGTTGAAAAAGTATTTGTAATTGTAACACCCCTAATTTCCGTAATATAATTCTTTAATTTTATTTTCCCATATTTTATATTTTATTTTCAGGAAAATATCCCTTTGTCGTCTTTTGGGCTCGTTGGGCTCGAAAAACGATGAAGATCCGTTCCCTCCTTGAGTCTCACGTGAATCTTAGTGTTGATGGGTGAGTTTTGGGCCTAAACCTAGAATAAACCCATGAGCTTCTCTATAAATATGAAGGGAACCCAAACCCTTGCTCTTCTTTTCTCATAATCTCACAAAACCCTAAACCTAATTCTCTCCTCCTCTCTTCCTCCCTGTGCCGCGCGCCACCCTACCTAGGGTTTCGTGCCATCCTCTTTTCTTCTTCGTTCTTCATCGTTCTTCGTGCGTAGATCGATCCTACTTCTTGGATTTATCTATCTTCTTCGTAAGTTTTTATGTTTTCGCATAGTTTTATAGTTTTTATAGTTTATATATATATAGCTAGTATATTTATTAGTTTCGTTATCTTTGGCACGTGGATGATTTTATGAAGGCGTGGAAGTTGCTCCTGGAGAGGACGTTTATATCGTTGAAGACGATCTCTAGGGTTTATTTTCTTAATAAGGTAACTAGGTGTTTTCTTTTAATTGTGTTTATGCCAATTGATGTAATTAACATGATTTAATGATTGGTTTGTGTGATTGGTACATGTTTGATTGTTTATTGTCATGGTTAATTATGTTTTCGTATGTTTGTATATGATTTAATGCTTTAAATATGTCGCGTATACTGTTTACATGTTTATTATGGGTGTCATGAGCGTAATTAGGGTTTCCGAATCAAACCCTAGTGGCGGCATGATAGGCGGCCAAGGGTGCTCTCCAAAGTTATAGCTAAAGCTAGTATAACCTTGATGATGATTCATGTGTTATGGCTAAAGTTAATACAACTTTGGGTAGTTACTCTAGTTATGGTTGGACCTACTATAACATTGAGGTGCGAGTCAAGGTTATAGCTGTAACTAATGTAACCCCGAGATTATGGCTCAAGGTTATGGTTATTGCTAGTATAAGCTTTGAGTTTCGTGTCAAGGTTATGGTTGAGGTAGTATAACTTCCGAGTTATATTTACTAAAGTTATAGTAGAGGTTACTATAACCTCGCATCCAGAGTTCATGTTATGGATAGGGTTACTATAACATTGAATGGTTAAATGTTAAAAGTTATAGCTGGAGTACTATAACGTTGAATGGTTGATACTTGCTCACATGTTGTGTTGTGTTCAGTTACTATATGACATTGTGTTTGTATATCTTTGGTTACTCTTGTTCATATGATAAGTAGGATGGTCAGTTATACTATCCTATGAGTTGAGTCGTGATGTTGTTCACGCATGTTAGTACAGTCGGTTATACTGTGCATTTGTTTGTTGGCTAGTTTGAATAGATTACGGTAGTTACGGTTATGTGCTATCGGAATGAACCAAAGCCACCCGTTGATGCGGGATTTATTTCGTCTATGTTCGGGATTGGACAGAGGCAGTGGTTATACGCTCTGTTCCCCGAGTGTCGTTCGGTTTACCGAGAGTCTGGCCCGGTCTTAGACATATAGGCAGTGGTTATACGCTATACATAGTACCGTGGAGGCAGTGGTTATACGCTCCACACGGATGGAGGCAGTGGTTATACGCTCCGTCAGCTAGAGGCAGTGTTTATACGCTCTGGCAAGTTAGAGGCAGTGGTTATACGCTCTAACGGGCGTTCGCTCTATTCGCTATGCTTGATTGCTAGCTTTGTGCCTTCTGTTGCTGTGGATTGTGTGTCACCATATTCGCTATGCTTGATTGCTAGCTTGTGCCTTAGGTTGTTGTGGGTCGTTTGTTGCTACTGGTCTTGTAAGTGTTCATGGTCTAGTGGTTGCATATGGTCTAGGTTTGCATGTTTGCATCCGTTTAAGATTGATTAAGTTATGGTAAGTTATGTTGGGTTTTCATGAGTATAGATGATCTCGCATGTTTACTGGTTTTACATTTCATTTTTCAATGATTGTTAATTATATTCAATTGTTGTAAACATGACTGGGAGAGCATCTAGTTACTCCCGACTGAATTGTCGACCCCCTTTTCAGGTTGTTCAGTTTGATGCTGTTTGGTTGATGCTTGCTTGGGGAATGTGCGAAGCGAGCTTAATAATAAATAGGAGTTTGCTTTAAGTTTTAAGAACCTTTTGAATAATATATTAGTTGTTTTAGATTTAGTAGCGAATCAGATTGGTCAGGTGTTTCCGCCACCTTGACCCTTTTATCAGTATCGTACTCTGATATTCATTTTATATAAGTTTTTCCTTTGTTTTATAATCCGGGTTGTTACAGTTGGTATCAGAGCGAACACGCTCCCAACTCTCGCTTAGTTGATGACTAAAATAAATGACCTAGTTAATGAGTGAGAGTAAATGGGGTAGAAGCCAATAGGATTCGTTGGTTTTCTTATGTTTGTAAAGTGTATGAGTAGTTGTTTGGAGTGGTACTTAGGTTCTACCACTTATAATGATATTTCGTTCTTGCAGATGGTGCGTAACGCTAATGGTGAGACCGATGCTGACTGCATCAGGAGACTTGAGGCCGCTTTGGCATCTATGGCTGAAGGGTTCACCAACCACCCCAACAACAACAACAACAACAACAACAACCATCCGCAACCGACTGTGTTTGGTCGCTTCGCTCGTCACCGTCCTCCGACGTATGATGGTGCGAATGATCCTACTACTTTGGAGGCTTGGATTCGAGAGATCGAGAAGTTGTTCCTTGCTACTGGATGTCCTGATGATCAGAAGGTGGATATCGCCACCTATTATCCGAAGGACGAGGCCGACTTTGGTGGGCTCTTGCTAGAGCTGGTGCGGGAGTTCAACCAGGATATGGTTGGGCTCTTTTCTCTCGAGGCTCGAAGAAAAGGTTTTATCCGAGGAGATGCGTTTGCGCGAAGGAGCAGGAGTTCCTTCGTCTGACAAGGTTCCATGACCGTCGAGGAGTACACCAACAAGTTCGTGAAGCTTTCACGTTTCGTTACTTCTGTAGCTATGGACGAGGTTTCGAGGACTCGTCGCTATGAGAAGAATCTAGCTCCTAAGGGCCGGACTGCTATGTCTGACATTCCTTCAACTTCTTTCCAGCAGGCTTATGATCGTGCTCTTAGCATTTATGATTCGGTTCTTGCTACCGAGGCTGAGGAGAGTGCAAAGAGTAAGTTCGTGAAGAGGCCTTATGTTGCTCCTACTGCTTCCTAGAAGAAGCAGAAGTTCGAGGCTCGTCCGTATGCTTCCCGTGATCAGAACCAGTTCAAGAAAAACGAATGGTGTTTTCGTTGCGGAAAAGCTTACCACCCGGGTACGAGTTGTGCTCCTGGTACTCCTATCACATGTTTCACGTGCAAAGCTCCGGGACACAAGGCTGTTGATTGTCCCCAGAAGCCTAGGTTTGATACTCCTAAGGTTGAAGCCCCGAAGACTGGTCGAGTGTTTGTGATGAGTCGTGCTGAAGCAGATGCTAATCCAGATGTGGTTACGGGTACCTTTCTCGTTCATTCTTTATCTGCTTTTGTTCTTTTTGATACGGGTGCATCGATGTCTTTCGTATCCGAATCCTTTTCCGTCCGTGCTGGACTCTCTTCCTCATCATCCGTTCATACCTCTATATCCCTTCCTACGGGTGAGATTGTTTCTTGCTCCGTTCTTTTCAAGGACGTACCTGTTAGTATCGCAGGGGTGATCCTTCCTGCCGATCTCGTCCAATTCAAACTCGGAGAGTTTGATGTGATTTTGGGTATGGATTGGTTATCTCGCTATGACGCTAGGTTTCTGTGTCGTGATCAGAAGATCGTGCTTAAGACTCCTACAGGTTCAAGGGTTTCTTATCAGGGTGTTAGGGTTACACCTACGGTCAAGTGGGTTTCTGCTATGAAGATGGTTAACATGGGTAGAAAGGGTCATCAAATCTATCTGTGCAGTGTCCATGGTGTTTCAGTTGAACCTAAGCTAGAGGATATCCCTGTGGTTAGGGAGTTTCCCGATGTCTTTCCTGAGGATCTACCTGGTATTCCTCTTGAGCGAGATGTAGAGTTCTCGATTGAGTTGCTACCTGGAACTGGTCCCATTTCGAAAGCTCCATATCGTATGGCACCAGCTGAGTTACAAGAACTTAAGAAGCAACTTGAGGAGATGATCGATAAGGGTTTTATCCGACCGAGTGCTTCGCCGTGGGGTGCTCCGGTTTTGTTCGTCAAGAAGAAAGATGGTAGTATGCAGTTGTGCATTGACTATCGTGAGCTGAACAAGGTCACTATCAAGAATAAGTATCCTTTGCCGAGGATTGAGGATTTGTTTGATCAGCTCCGTGGTGCGAGTGTGTTCTCGAAGATCGACCTGAGGTCAGGTTATCATCAAATTCCAGTTAGGAATGAGGATATTCCTAAGACTGCTTTTCGTTCAAGGTATGGCCACTATGAGTTCGTGGTGATGCCGTTTGGGTTGACGAATGCACCTGCCGTTTTCATGGATCAGATGAACCGCACTTTCAGCGAGTATTTGGATAAGTGTGTCGTGGTGTTCATAGACGACATACTGATTTATTCGAGAGATGAGGCTGAACACGAGAATCACCTTCGTGTTATCTTGGAGACTCTGCGTAAGCAAAAATGGTACGCTAAGTTCACAAAGTGCGAGTTTTGGTTAAAGGAAGTTACCTTCTTAGGACATGTGATATCTGGCGATGGAGTTATGGTTGATCCGTCGAAGATTCGAGCCGTGGTCGATTGGGAGAGTCCAAAGAATGTGAAGGAAGTTCGGAGTTTCCTTGGACTAGCTGGGTACTATCGTCGGTTTGTTCATGATTTCTCTAAGATTGCGAGACCGATGACTCAGTTAATGAAGAAGGAATCCATGTTCATTTGGACTGAGGCTTATGAAGCTGCATTTCAGGAGTTGAAGAAGAGGTTGACTACCGCTCTTGTGTTGACTCTACCTGAAGAGGGCGTTGAGTTCGATGTCTTTTGTGATGCGTCGGAGTTTGGGTTGGGCTGTGTCTTGATGCAGAAGGGTAAAGTTGTGGCTTATGCTTCCCGACAGTTGAAAGTTCACGAGACGAACTATCCGACTCACGATCTTGAGTTAGCAGCAGTGGTGTTTGCACTTAAGCTGTGGCGACACTACTTGTATAGAGTCTCTTGCAACTTTTATACGGATCATAAGAGCTTGAAGTATATCTTCACTCAGAGAGATCTTAACATGAGGCAGAGACGTTGGCTGGAGTTGCTTAACGACTACAAGATTGATCTGCGGTATCATGAGGGTAAGGCAAACGTGGTTGCCGATGCTTTGAGTCGCAAGGTGTGTCATGCTATAAGATCTGTGTTGGTATTACCCGATGACTTGAGTCGAGAGTTCCAGAAGATGAGCCTTGAGGTAGTTCTTCCGGGTACTTTAGATTTGAGTGCGATGGTTGCTGAACCCGAGATCCTGCATGAGATCCGAGTTAAGCAAAGAGAGGATGAATACTTAGAAGGAGTTCGAGTCGCCATAAGCGAAGGACGTGCCAAAGACTTCGACGTTGGACCTGATGATGGTCTACGATTCCATGGACGTTGGTGTGTGCCTAGCTGTGAGGTCTTAAAATATAAGATCCTCAAAGAGGCTCATAGTACTCCATATTCGGTTCATCCTGGTGGTGATAAGATGTATAAGGATCTGAAGCTAAAGTTTTGGTGGCCTGGTATGAAGAAAGAAATCGCCGAGTTTGTGAGCCGTTGCTTGGTTTGTCAGAAGGTTATGTTCGAACATCAGAGACCTGGTGGTCTACTGCAACCTTTGGAGATTCCCACATGGAAATGGGATTCGATTTCGATGGACTTTGTTATGGGTTCGCCGAGGTCGTCGAGGGAAATGAATGCGATTTGGGTCGTGGTTGATCGGTTGACTAAGGTCGCGCATTTCATTCCGATGAAGGAGACTTGGAGTCTCGAGGAACTAGCGAATGCTTATCAGCGAGAGATCATTCGTCTTCATGGGGTTCTTAAGGATATCATCTCTGACCGTGATCCGAGGTTTTGTTCTCAGTTTTGGAAGAAGCTTCAGTTAGCTTTGGGTAGTGAGCTTAAGATGAGTACGGCTTTTCACGCTGCAACTGATGGTCAGACTGAGCGTACGATTTAGACGCTTGAGGATATGTTGCGAGCTTGTGCTTTGGAGTTCCAAGTTAGTTGGGAGAAGAGTTTACCGCTTGTGGAGTTCTCCTACAATAACAGTTACCAAGCTAGTATTCAGATGGCTCCGTTTGAGGCACTTTATGGAAGAAAGTGTCGTAGTCCTTTGTGTTGGGATGATTCTAGTGAGGCTGTCGTTCTTGGCCCTGAGTTGGTTCAAGAATCGATTGAGCAAGTGAGGTTGATCCGCGAGAAGCTTAAGGCAGCCCAGGATCGACAAAAGACGTACGCAGACTTGCGGCGTAGGCCGATTGAGTTTGAGGTTGGCGATAAGGTTTTTCTTAAGATTTCACCGATGAAAGGCGTTAAGAGGTTTGGGCTTAAGGGCAAGCTTAATCCTAAGTACATTGGGCCGTATGAGGTGCTCGAGAGAGTTGACGAGGTAGCCTATGGGTTGGCTTTACCTCCGAACTTGGCGAAGGTTCATTATGTTTTCCATGTGTCGCAGTTGCGTCGTTATCGCAGTGGTCCTTCTCATGTTCTACAGGCTGATGTTATCGAGGTTGAGCCTAACCTGACTTATGAGGAACGTCCTGTTCGCATTTTGGAACGTCAGGAGAAGAGGTTAAGGAATAAGGTTGTACCTTTGGTTCGGGTTCTGTGGAGGAGTCAAAATTTTGAGCAAGAGACTTGGGAAACCGAAGCGTCTATACGAGAGAAGCATCCACATCTTTTCGAGTGAGGTAGTTCTCTTATCAAGTTTCGAGGAAGAAACTTCTTTTTAGGGGGTTGGATTGTAACACCCCTAATTTCCGTGATATAAATCTTTAATTTTATTTTCCCATATTTTATATTTTATTTTCGGGAAAATATCCGTTTGTCGTCTTTTGGGCTCGTTGGGCTCGAAAAACGATGAAGATCCGTTCCCTCCTTGAGTCTCACGTGAATCTTAGTGTTGATGGGTGAGTTTTGGGCCTAAACCAAGAATAAACCCAAGAGCTTCTCTATAAATATGAAGGGAAACCAAACCCTTGCTCTTCTTTTCTCATAATCTCACAAAACCCTAAACCTAATTCTCTCCTCCTCTCTTCCTCCCTGTGCCGCGCGCCACCCTACCTAGGATTTCGTGCCATCCTCTTTTCTTCTTCGTTCTTCATCGTTCTTCGTGCTTAGATCGATCCTACTTCTTGGATTTATCTATCTTCTTCGTAAGTTTTTATGTTTTCGCATAGTTTTATCGTTTTTATAGTTTATATATATAGCTAGTATATTTATTAGTTTCGTTATCTTTGGCACGTGGATGATTTTATGAAGGCGTGGAAGTTGCTCCTGGAGAGGACGTTTATATCGTTGAAGACGATCTCTAGGGTTTATTTGCTTAATAAGGTAACTAGGTGTTTTCTTTTAATTGTGTTTATGCCAATTGATGTAATTAACATGATTTAATGATGGGTTTGTGTGATTGGTACATGTTTCATTGTTTATTGTTATGGTTAATTATGTTTTCGTATGTTTGTATATGATTTAATGCTTTAAATATGTCGCGTATACTGTTTACATGTTTATTATGGGTGTCATGAGCGTAATTAAGGTTTCCCAATCAAACCCTAGTGGCGGCATGATAGGCGGCCAAGGGTGCTCTCCAAAGTTATAGCTAAAGCTAGTATAACCTTGATGATGATTCATGTGTTATGGCTAAAGTTAATACAACTTTGGGTAGTTACTCTAGTTATGGTTGGACCTACTATAACATTGAGGTGCGAGTCAAGGTTATAGCTGTAACTAATGTAACCCCGAGATTATGGCTCAAGGTTATGGTTATTGCTAGTATAAGCTTTGAGTTTCGTGTCAAGGTTATGGTTGAGGTAGTATAACTTCCGAGTTATATTTACTAAAGTTATAGTAGAGGTTACTATAACCTCGCATCCAGAGTTCATGATATGGATAGGGTTACTATAACATTGAATGGTTAAATGTTAAAAGTTATAGCTGGAGTACTATAACGTTGAATGGTTGATACTTGCTCACATGTTGTGTTGTGTTCAGTTACTATATGACATTGTGTTTGTATATCTTTGGTTACTCTTGTTCATATGATAAGTAGGATGGTCAGTTATACTATCCTATGAGTTGAGTCGTGATGTTGTTCACGCATGTTAGTACAGTCGGTTATACTGTGCATTTGTTTGTTGGCTAGTTTGAATAGATTACGGTAGTTACGGTTATGTGCTATCGGAATGAACCAAAGCCACCCGTTGATGCGGGATTTATTTCGTCTATGTTCGGGATTGGGCAGAGGCAGTGGTTATACGCTCTGTTCCCCGAGTGTCGTTCGGTTTACCGAGAGTCTGGCCAGGTCTTAGACATATAGACAGTGGTTATACGCTATACATATTGTAGGGAAATATCCGTAAAATTCCCTTAAATTTGAAGGATTATAACGCAAATTTACATGTGAATTATGGTCATAAAACATAAATACAAGAGAAACGATAAAGGTAAAGAATCAACCTCGGGTCCTTTGATGTGCGGCGTAAAGAACAGAAATCAAAGTAGATTTCCTCCTAATCGTTGCACCCAAGACCGTCTGAGACTATGCCCTTGTGCTAGAAATGCTCTCTAATTGACTTCTAATATTGAGAGAGCTATTGTGAGGTTATTCGATGTGAGATCTAGAAATTTCAGAGAAAAATATTCTGAAACCCTAATATTTTTGTCAAAAATGAATGATTAGATTACAAAAGGAGAGAAGGCTCTCCTTTTGTGGTTCGGCCAACCGTGAGGTCTCATGGGGAAGTGGGCTTCCACTTCCTCTTAATTTTAACTCGTAGTCCGGCTCGAAAATGCTAAATTTATATGACGCGGTTTTATTATAAATCGTCATCGGTTATCGGTTATTAAAACATCAACTAATAACTCGGATTAGTTGAAATATTAATACATGTCCGACAAAGACAATATTGTATAATTAATTCAATATACATTAATTAAATATAATCGTTTATATTTAATTTACGAATTAACTGTTTAATTCGCCTTAGCCCATTTTATTTAATCCGTATTAAACAAAATATCTCCACATCGCATTTTGACTAATTACTAGTCAAATAACTCGGACTAATCGCTTAGTCAATTTTCGGCATCAACATGATCTGTATTTTCATACCGTCACATCTCTCAAACGTATCCTATAGGTGTGACTTTTAGGGACCAGTTGATCACCGCATCCGTATGACAATAACGTCAAACTTATCTAGCAAGCCAACCGTTATTGATAAACGTGGACCAACCGATTATAATACAAAAGTATACCCTTTGATCCTTTTAGAGATTTATAAGTCCTTGCACTAATCGTAAAGGACACCGGCCCTAACAAGCTCCCACTTGTCCGTACAAGTGTATGTGCAATGACGTTATCCGCACTAACTGGAGGACACAGCTCCAACAAACTCCCACTTGTCCGTACAAGTGTATGTGCGATAACCGATTCTCATATTCATTTAAAATTTCTCCCACTCAATGTAAAACAATTTGCAGATCCGGATCCGCAAAGGTCGTATTTTACAATCGACCGTATCTAGAGTGGTTTCCCGACTAGAGAGTAACTCAACCGATAAAACGAATTCGTATTCGAGCATGGCCATGCATTTCGATTCTGACTCCTCGAGTGGCCCGAGAAATATCGAGCACGATAAAGGCTGAATATTTCCTTCAACTCGACTCCTTCCGATCTAAGCACATCATGAAATGACCCAGAAAAAATCTACTTGGCCCCCTGTTACGGATGACCGTGAGAAAGAAACCAAAGTCACCCAATATCTGCCTTAGTCTCAAGAGACAGTCGATAGTCAAAAGAATCGACTCTTAGGATCACCATGGAGGTCCTATCCACGACCGGGCACCGAATGTTGTAAAACATTTAGGACTCCACGTCGATGTCACAATTGTGTCCTACGAAATATCCGTATAAATCGCCTCGTGATTGGTCGGTCAACCTTTTGACTTATGGCTCGTTGAACCCACCATCAACCAACGTCACAAAATAATTACCTTGAGTTATCAGCTCACGTGGGCAATTAAGGACCAAAAATATAATGTTTGTTCAGTTCACTTTGTGGTGTTCAAAATTGTCGTACAAAACCACATGAAAAACAAAATATATAAATATCAAAACGATGATGTCGTATAGAGTACATAAGAGAATGAATCTAATCCATAAAAGAGTACTACAACTTGGGAACACGTTTAATTCCCATGGAATTAACGTGCCCTTCATGCTTATCTTGTCGTAATGGTTTAGTGAGAGGATCTGCTATGTTATCATCTGTAGCAATCTTTTCTATCACTACTTCCTTTTGCTCCACGTAATCTCGGATTAGATGAGCTTTCCGTTGTACATGTCTAGACTTGTTGCTAGACTTTGGCTCCTTAGCTTGGAAGATGGCACCTCTATTGTCGCAATAGATGGTGATCGGGTCATTCGAACTAGGCACTACAGATAGTCCTTGTAAGAATTGACGCATCCATATCGCTTCCTTTGCAGCTTCAGACGCGGCATAGTACTCGGACTCAGTCGTAGAATCTCTTGTAACACTTTGTTTGGAACTCTTCCGGTGATCGCAGCACCATTAAGAGTAAAACCGAATCCGATCGAGATTTTGAGTCATCTCGATCCGTTTGGAAGCTAGCATCTGCGTAACCGGTTGCGCATAGCTTTTGATCGCCTCCATAAGTCAATGCCCAATCTTTAGTCCTCCGTAGGTACTTAAGAATGTTCTTGACAGCCATCCAATGTGATTCACCTGGATCTTTGTTGGAATCGACTTGTCATACTCAATGCATATGCCACGTCCGGACGTGTGCATATCATGGCATACATGATTGATCCTATAGCCGAGGCATAAGGAATCCGTGTCATGCGCTCTTTCTCTTTCGGTGTCTCTGGTGCCTGAGACTTGCTCAAATGCACCCCTGGAGCCATAGGAAGAAACCCCCTTTTGGAGTTAGTCATGCTGAATCTCTCTAGGATCTTGTCTATGTAAGACTCTGATCGAGAGATAACATCCGTCGTGATCTATCTCGATAGATACGGATGCCCAGAATTCTTTGTGCCTCACCCAGATCTTTCATCTGGAAATGGTTTTTCAACCATACTTTCACCGAAGTTAAGAGAGGTATGTCATTCCCAATCAGGAGTATGTCATCGACATACAATATTAGGAAGACAATCTTGCTCCCACTCGACTTGATATAAAGACATGGTTCCTCGACCGATCGAGTAAATCCATTTTCTTTTATCACTTGGTCGAAGCGATGATTCCAACTCCGAGATGCTTGCTTAAGTCCATAAATGGAACGCTTAAGCTTGCATACTTTCTTAGGATGTTCTGGATCGATGAAACCTTCGGGTTGTACCATGTACAACTTTTCCTCCAAATAACCGTTTAAGAAGGCGGTTTTCACATCCATCTGCCAAATTTCATAGTCATGAAAAGCGGCAATCGCTAAGATAATCCGAATGGAATGCAGCATGACTACGGGTGCAAAACTTTCATCGTAGTGCAAACCTGGCACTTGGGTGAAACCTTTAGCAACTAGTCGTGCTTTATAGATATCTTGTTGACCTTCCACAGAATGCTTTATCTTGTAAAGCCATTTGCATTGAAGGGGACGAACCTTAGCAGGTAAGTCAAGAAGATCCCATACGTTATTCTCATACATGGAGTCCATCTCGGATTGCATGGCCTCAAGCCATAGCTTTGAGTCAGAACTAGTCATGGCACCTTTATAGATTGCGGGTTCACTACTCGTTAAGAGTAGAATATCATCTATGTCATGTTCCTCGACCATACCAATGTATCGGTCCGGAGGAATAGAGACTCTTCCCGACCTCCTAGGTTCCTCAGGAATATTCACCGTAGCCGGGATTGAAGGAATTGGTTCCTCCAATAGTTGCTCGGTATTTGGTTCTGGAACCTCCGACAGCTCGAAGGTTCTATCACTCTTTGCATTCTCGAGAAATTCCTTCTCTAAGAATGTCGCACTGGCCGCAACAAATACTCGTTGTTCGGTTGGCGAATAAAAGTAATGACCAAGTGTTCCTTTAGGATAACCTATAAAGTATGTCTTGACCGATCGCGGGCCGAGCTTATCCTCGTGTCTCCACTTGACATAAGCCTCGCAGCCCCAAACCCGTATAAAGGACAAGTTAGGGACCGTTCCCTTCCATAGTTCATTTGAAGTCTTGTCAGCTGACTTTAGACGGACTTGATTTAAGTATTAGAAGTGGTGTGAGAAGAGCATAACCCCACAATGAGTCGGGTAATACGGTGTGACTCATCATGGATCGAACCATATCAAGTAGTGTTCGATTTCTCCGTTCGGACACACCATTCAACCGAGGTGTTCCGGTGGAGTTAAGCGTAGGGCAATCCCACAAGTCCTTAAGGTGTTGATCAAACTCGTGAGAAAGATACTCGCCACCACGATCCGAACGTAGTGTTTTAATCTTTCTACCAAAGAGGTTCGTGACCTATTCGGTATTCTTTGAATTTTTCAAAGGATTCACTTTTGTGCTTCATTAAGTAGACATAGCCATATCTACTTAAATCGTCCGTGAAAGTGATGAAATACCTATAGCCTTCTCGTGCGGTGATTGACATAGGCCCACATACATCCGTATGTATGAGTCCTAATAGGTCAGCAGCGCGCATTCCAACACCTTTGAAGGAAATTCCAGTCATCTTACCGATGAGACATGATTCACACGTGCCAAATGATTGAAAATCAAAGGCCGAGATAGCTCCATTCTTTATGAGCTGTTTTACGCGTTTCTCATTAATGTGTCCCATACGGCAGTGCCATAGATACGTTTGATCTTTGTCACCAACCTTTAACTTTTTATTCATTACGTGTAATATTTCGGTGGTCTGATCTAAAACATAAATTCCGTTCATTGAGACTGCCTTGCCATAAATCATATCGTGTAATGAGAAAATGCAAGTATTATTCTCTATTACAAATGAAAAACCAAGTTTGTCAAGTGCGTAAACCGAAATAATGTTTTTGGAAAGACTGGGTACATAATAGCGAGTTATATAAAAATAACTCAAATCCGCTAGGAAGTCGGATCACATATGTTCCCCTTGAGACGGCAGCCACTCGTGCTCCATTCCCAACACGCAGGTCCACCTCACCCTTTACGAGGGGTTCGATGTTTCGGAGCCCCTGCACATGATTACACAGATGAGAACCACAGTCAGTATCTAGTACCCAAGTTCCGTAACTTGCGTGGTTAATCTCAATCATATGAATAAAAGTAGAAGAAGAAGACATACCAACAGGTTTAACGCGACCTGCTTTTATGTCCTCATGATAAACAGGACATGTACGCCTCCAATGCCCAGTCTTGTGGCAATGATGGCATTCCATGTTTTCGGTCTTGCTCTTTGTCGCGCCTGATGAGTAACTTGCCTCACCAGGCCCACTCTTACCCGACCACGACTTCTTGAACTTCGGTTTGCCCTCGCTAAGTCCGCTTGAGCTTTGCCCTTACCCTTGCCCTTGTTTGTCACAATGAGAACATCTTGTTTCATGCTCCCACTGAACTTTATGTCCTTCTCGGTGCGTACGAGAAGGAGTGCGATTCATGGGGACTTTTCTTCAAATCATTCATATAGTAATTGGCTCTAAAGAGCGCAAAACCATCGTGGAGTGAATGAAGCATGCGGTCAATCACAATGTTCTTGCTGATTTTACAATCAAGCGCCTCCAGTCTCTCGACATTCTCAATCATGCTGAGAATGTGTGGGCTAACCGGTTGGCCCTTCTGGAGTCTCACATCAAAGAAGCGAGTGGTATGCTCATAGGTCACGATTCTCGGTGCTTTCGAGAATTCCTTAGTGAGCGTGGTGAAAATCTTGTTTGCACCTTGGGCTATGAAGTGTTTCTGCAAATTGGATTCCATTGCAAAAATGAGTACGTTTTTAATCGCACCCGCTTCCATGACGAAGTCGCTATACGTGGAGACCTCGTTAACTCGAGCCGTGGGGCCTGAGGCTGGCGGGAGGGGCTTAGTCAGATACTTGAGCTTCCCGTCGCCGGTGGGTCGCATTCCGTAATCCGCCTCCCATTCCGCGAAGTTTGATCCATCATTCTTGTCTAGTAGACCGATTCATCCGATTCATAAAGATCCGAAGCCAGGACTCACGGTCCAATGTGGCACTTGGCATTGGGTCATCGAGGATGCCAGCCATTAAGTTATTAGCAGTTTAAAAAACGTGATCTACGCTGAAAAAGAAAGAAAAACAAAATCGAAATAAGCAACTCATCGAGGTGATTTAAGTCTATTTAAAATTCATTTTAACGTGTAGACTCATAGCACTTGCATAATTGATCTCCCTCAAGAATAATACAAGTGATCCCAAGACTCAATTTCCGTAAATTGATAAGCCAACTGTTTAGCTAGTTCTTCCGTAAGAACTCTTGGTCGATAGATTTCCGTAAATCCTATCTATAGTCCACCATAATCACAGGATCGTACGAGTGACCATAGTGTTGAGATAAAATAAGTCAATCAGTTCCAACTTACCCGACGTAGAAGGGGTCATATTATGCCTACCGACAAAGAAGGGATTCATTGGAGTTTGACCTATAAAGACTATTCTCAATTTTTGGTTATACGAGGAAGATCCCATCAACTTAGCTTGAATTCATTTTAAGTGAACGAATAACTAGCATTACATGAATGAATTAACTTAGGTGATGGCCTAAAAAAAACGTGTGACATAAGAATGTCAAAGAAAACTAACGCGTGACCTCTATATGAGTCAGTTTTCATGCAATTATTAGGTGGTTTGGTTTTTAGGCGGAATATGATGCATACTATCGTTACAAGAAAATAAATAAAAGAAAGCAATACGTAAATAAAATTCCTAGTGTGGCCTATCCTAGTAAAAAGAACATAATACAACTTTGGAATCCACCGTTGGACCCGAGAAGCTTGTCTTGATGTTCCATCTTTGTCCATGCAGCGGGAGTGAGCATCCGATCTCCATCTTTAGTCTTCTCAAAATTACAATTAAAATTTACAAAATATAAACCTATTTACATTCTAAATAAAAACTGTAATTACAAGGGAAAAATAAAAATGGAGATACGAGATCTCAAAATACAACCAAGACCGTGTTCCATCATTACGGTAACACGTTCTACTAAGGCCACACTAAGTTACAACTGATTGTAAAATAAATAAATACGTAATGTAAGCATTCAAAACATTCAAAATAACGATAAATGAAATGCATCAACTAAAAACAAATTTATTCGTGACATAATTCCGTAATTATGTTAAATTTATCCAAACCACCTTTTGATGATTAAAATTATGTGATAAAACCGCTTCTATCAGTTTAATTTTAATCCATTACAATCCGTTACTTTAAATATGCTTTAAAATAACTATATGGTACGTGAGTGAACCGTTTCACTATCAAGCGAGTGTACAAAATCCGTATGATGTACATTTTATGGCCAAAAGAGAATTTAAAACAAAAAGAATAAAATTCAATGCTGCCAAAACGAAATCCCTCGATCCAGGGACAAAAGTTCTCGATCGAGGAACAAAAAGGGTCGATCGAATGAAGCTGCCATTCGATCGAGAGGTTGCCAAACAGTAAGTACTCGATCGACAGGACTCGAGGTCGATCGAGGACTCATATTAGTAATACTGCTCGATCGAGTACGAGGACTTCTCGATCGAGCAGTGGGGTTTTAAAATAGTTCGATCGAGTTAAACATGTACTCGATCGAGTAAAAACATGACAGAAAAGTTCTCGATCGATAAGAAATCCACTCGATCGAGACAAAATAGTTCTGACAACTTAAAACCCTCGTGAAAACAGATTTGTCGAAACAAAACCATTTCAAAAATGATCTAATTCGTGTAAAATTAAATCAACAAATTGCAAAACTTTAACATATTGCTATAATGATCGAGTAAAATAACAATATGCAAAAACAAATCAGCCGTGTATCACATGGCACGGTTTTCAATGCACAAAAATTCAGCCGTGTAAAAAAATATATACCAGCCGCACGGTTTTTATGCAAAAACAAAATCGTTTCAAATCGATTTATGAAAAATCACAATGAAAATTTACGTGGCCTCGCTCTAATACCACTTGTAGGGAAATATCCGTAAAATTCCCTTAAATTTTAAGGATTATAACGCAAATTTACATGTGAATTATGGTCATAAAACATAAATACAAGAGAAACGATAAAGGTAAAGAATCAACCTCGGGTCCTTTGATGTGCGGCGTAAAGAACAGAAATCAAAGTAGATTTCCTCCTAATCGTTGCACCCAAGACCGTCTGAGACTATGCCCTTGTGCTAGAAATGCTCTCTAATTGACTTGCAATATTGAGAGAGCTATTGTGAGGTTATTCGATGTGAGATCTAGAAATTTCAGAGAAAAATACTCTGAAACCCTAATATTTTTGTCAAAAATGAATGATTAGATTACAAAAGGAGAGAAGGCTCTCCTTTTGTGGTTCGGCCAACCGTGAGGTCTCATGGGGAAGTGGGCTTCCACTTCCTCTTAATTTTAACTCGTGGTCCGGCTCGAAAATGCTAAATGTATATGACGCGGTTTTATTATAAATCGTCATCGGTTATCGGTTATTAAAACATCAACTAATAACTCAGATTAGTTGAAATATTAATACATGTCCGACAAAGACAATATTGTATAATTAATTCAATATACATTAATTAAATATAATCATTTATATTTAATTTACGAATTAACTGTTTAATACGCCTTAGCGCATTTTATTTAATCCGTATTAAACAAAATATCTCCACATCGCATTTTGACTAATTACTAGTCAAATAACTCGGACTAACTGCTTAGTCAATTTTCTGGCATCAACATGACTGTATTTTCATACCGTCACATCTCTCAAACGTATCCTATAGGTGTGACTTTTAGGGACCAGTTGATCACCGCCATCTGTATGACAATAACGTCAAACTTATCTAGCAAGCCAACCGTTATTGATAAACGTGGACCAACTGATTATAATACAAAAGTATACCCTTTGATCCTTTTAGAGATTTATAAGTCCTTGCACTAACTGTAAAGGACACCAGCCCCAACACATAGTACCGTGGAGGCAGTGGTTATACGCTCCACACCGATGGAGGCAGTGTTTATACGCTCCGTCAGCTAGAAGCAGTGGTTATACGCTCTGGCAAGTTAGAGGCAGTGGTTATACGCTCTAACGGGCGTTCGCTCTATTCGTTATGCTTGATTGCTAGCTTTGTGCCTTCTGTTGCTGTGGATTGTGTGTCACCATATTCGCTATGCTTGATTGCTAGCTTGTGCCTTAGGTTATTGTGGGTCGTTTGTTGCTACTGGTCTTGTAAGTGTTCATGGTCTAGTGGTTGCATATGGTCTAGGTTTGCATGTTTACATCCGTTTAAGATTGATTAAGTCATGGTAAGTTATGTTGGGTTTTCATGAGTATAGATGATCTCGCATGTTTACTGGTTTTACATTTCATTTGTTAATGATTGTTAATTATATTCAATTGTTGTAAACATGACTGGGAGAGCATCTAGTTACTCCCGACTGAATTGTCGACCCCCTTTTCAGGTTGTTCAGTTTGATGCTGTTTGGTTGATGCTTGTTTGGGGAATGTGCGAAGCGAGCTTAATAATAAATAGGAGTTTGCTTTAAGTTTTAAGAACCTTTTGAGTAATGTATTAGTTGTTTTGGATTTAGTAGCGAACCGGATTGGTCAGGTGTTTCCGCCACCTTGACCCTTTTATCAGTATCGTACTCTGATATTCATTTTATATAAGTTTTTCCTTTGTTTTATAATCCGGGTTGTTACAGTAATGGCTTAGTTGCTCTTGTCAAAGTTCTCAATTAGGCACTTTTTCAAAATATTTCATCTAAATGCAACTAAATGCCATGATGCAACTATTATATACATCCTAATGCAAGTGATTCTACGAACTAATATGACATATAAACTAAATGCAAGTCCTAAGTTCACATTGTTATACCGCATCAATCAAAATAAAGCCACATAGTCATTAACATAAAGAGGAAAAAGGAGATTGGAAAGATCATACCATGCGGTCTTCAATATCCTCATGTCTCGGATGTGGCATAGTCGATCAATGTGAACAAAGATGGAACAAACACAATATATACAATAATATATACTTGACTACACTACAAAGGAAAATAACATGTTTTTGGTTTTTTAAATTTCAAATTTTTATGGTTTTTTCGAAATTTTTCAATTTTTTTGGATTTTTTGAATAAAAGTTAAGTTAGAATTCCCCATCCCTACACTAATATGGGCATTGTCCTCAATGGCCAAAATGATGGGAAATCGTGCAAGCATGATGCATGAATTCTACACTAAATGCAAGCTACACTAATCTACACTACATGATGCATGGTTTTTGTTTATGACGGAGAGGATAATTTAGATTACCTCCCGTTGTGTATGTATGTACTTCCCCAAACCGAGCTAGACATTATTGCTAATGTCCTAAGGTTGGGTGTAGTTCATGCACACACTATGCAATGCATGAAACTAAATTTGTCATTTTGGATTTTAAAAAGTGGGAACAATAAAATAAGAACACCTCAATGGGGCCGAGGTGTTAGTCTTCTATGGTGCTAGAACTACTCCAACAATGATCAAGATTAATAAAATACAACAAAGAGAGAAGTAGACAAGCCACAAGAGGGTAGAAGCCTCCATAGTTGGCTAATCTTCCATCATATCATCACTATCATCATCTTCCTCACTAGAAGTGGACTCATCACCACTTCCCTCTTCACTTTCTTGTTCACGTTGCTCATCATCCTCTTCTCCTTCTTTACTAGCTTCTTCATCAATGTTATCATCAACAACCGCATCAACCGCATCACCAACAACCTCATCATCACCCGGAATACCCCTAGATGCACTCGGAAAGAAGACCTCCCTATCCGCCCAACTAGGCAAAGGACATGAAGGGTCAAGTAGTCCTTGCCTAGCTAAGTGAAGGAGGGGTAGATATTGTGCTAAGTAAGCATCTTCCCGGTCCTTGAAGGCTTGCTTGTGCATCTCTTGCATAAGATGAGTCACATAATCTTTGCTTGCTACAACACCTTCGGGCTTGAACTCTTGGTACTTGAAAGGATAGGGTGGTGTGACAATGGAAGAGGAGGGCATTTCAATTTCACCCTTTTGTTGTTGGATGATGTACTCGGCCTCTTTTGAAAGGGGAAGGAGATAGTTGGTCCGGTGGACACTTAAACGACAAATCTTCGAAGGCAAAGTAAAAGATCTAGCCTCACTAGTGAGCCACCCATACTTGGTGTCAAGAGGGTTATGAGAGACCCACTTGTACTTGTTTATCATAGTATCAATATCAATGAGATGACCACCCTTCTTTGCCTCATACTTGCTATCCTTGTTGAAGTCAGGATCAAAGTATTTAGCCAAAAGAGTGACTAGACCTCCATTCACAATGACGGTAGTGCCTTGCTTCCCACAATCAACATTTAGCCACCTATCCACCAAAAGTCTTAGAGAGTTGAAAGGCTTGTTGAATTCCCTTCCAATGTTCAAGGCCGACTCAAGAAGAACAAAATCGAGTTTGGTGAAATGGTTGGTGTCTTTTCTTGCAATGATGGTGTTCCCTACAACCTTGTGCCACACTCTAATGCCCAGATGGTGGACTAATAGAGCGCGACTAGCATGAAAGCTCTCAAATTTCCTTCCGGAAATCGCCTCCCAAAGAGGGTCGGGGTCATATTTGCCAACATTCTTGAAATAACTCGGTGAATCACTAAGACCCAAAGCTTTACCCATTTCCTCAAAGGAGATGCGCCTACTAACATTAGCTAGGCGAAACTCGATGGTTTCCATAGTCTCAACCTTGTTAACTTTCAAAGAACTCAAAAATTCTAAGGTAAGGGAGGGGTATGTCAATTCTTTTGTTGTAAACAATTTCTCTAACCCCATGGCTTTAAAGAAGGCTCTAGTTTGCTCAAGGACACCCAACTTATCTAAGGCATCTTCACAAATAAACTTGGTGGATAGAAATGATTTACTAGCAAACTTGGCAAAAGTGTCCCTATGGGATTTGGAAATGAAAATTACCTCCGGATAATTCGAAAGTTGAGCAATTTCCGGAGTAGTAGATGTTGTTGCTTCCATGGCAGGTTGTTGTTGTTGCACCTCCAAGTTTGGGCTAGCTACCACCATAGCCAATACTTTCTTTGCTTGAAGACTCTTTTGTCTTGATGAGAGTGCCTTTGCCTTTGGTGCCTTTGCCTTTGTTGCTCCCTTTGTCTTTGCCATTGATGAATAAACCAAGAAAAGTGAAAAATCTTCAATTTCTAGTGCACCCAAATCGATTTAAAGATGAAAGGCTTTGCCTTTATGAATTCAAAAATCGACTCAAAGGTTGAAGATTTTGTGCTTGGTTTTGATTGTTGTTGAAACAGGAGTGATTAATTTGTTGTTAAAAGGATGTTTTGATTTGATTTTGGTGAATGTTGTTGAGGAATCTTGTTTTTGTAATGGAGAGGATGAGGGTTTTGGAGTTATGGGGTTTATGGGTAGTGTTTTGAATGAAGGAATGAGGAAATGAATGTGGGATGGGGTTTATAATAAACCCGAAAAATTTGAAATGCAGGGGGAAGAGGGGCGGCTTTCCTTCGGGACGCCCGGATTCTGTCTGGATGGGCTTCAGAATTCTCGCCTAAAGACGGGCGGATTTGAAGCAAAGACGGGCTGATTTGAAAACACGGGACGGGCGGATTTCAGAGAAGACAGGCGGATTCCTTTCCAGGGATTTTTCTTGTTTTCCTCAGCCAAAAAAACGGACGTCTTCTCTTCAGGACGGGCGTCTTTATGAAGAATGGCGGATTCCACTGCAGGACGCCCGAATTCGCTAACAGTCAAAAACAATTTCAGAAATTCAGCTCAGAAGAACGGGCGTCTTCTGCCCAATATGCCCGGATTGTCTGAAGACGGGCGGATTCTCTTGAAACCGCTCGGGTTCTACCCCTTTTACCCGGTTTCAGTTCCATCCGTGTACCTTGCATATCCCTTGTCATTTTTTATTCTTCGAAATCTCGTGTTCTTCATTGTGGGGGCACTACTAAGGCATGAATAGCCTAGGCAATTGCTATCCCCACACTAAGCTAAAGCACTACACATTAATTGAAATTATTAGTCCCTCCCTCACTTCTCTCAAACATGATAATCATCTTGATCAAGGCATAAAAAAAATCCAAAAATGACAAAAATTGCAAATTAAGAATTTAAGATGCGAGTTAGGGAGTTAGAAATATTTACAAATGGTGGTTTAGGGAGGACTCCACCAAACTCTCATTCTTGATGAGATGTCAAGGGGGCATGTCCAAGGTGTTGTTGATGTTGCGCAACACCTTGAAAAAGTAATCAAAAGCTTGTTCATTGTCGTGATAAAGTTCTTCAATAGATCTTTGCCCTTGTTGTCGGTCTTGATCGATAGCATTACCAATGGAGGGATTGAAAATCCCTTCAAACTCATCGTCCCAAAGACCACAAACTTCATCCACTTGATCACTAAAGATCTCTTGAGTTGATAGAGACAACTCGCCCAATTTCTTGTTTTGGCCAATGAGGCCATCTTCTTCATTGCTTGATTTTGGTGAGCTTTGCAAGCTCTATTTGTTACAATTCACTTGTTCTTTGAATGGAGCATCTTCAATTTTCTTCTTCCATTGGAGTTCCGACTTCTTCCTATCATCCTTCCGGCTATAATGATCGATCATAAAACATGGTTCATGTAAACGAGGAGCTCTCATAGTCTTGTCAAGATTGAAAGTTATACTCTCATCTCCCACTTCTAGAGTGAGCTCTCCATGTTTCACATCAATCACCGCACTCGCGGTGTGTAAGAAAGGTCTTCCTAGAATGATTGGAATGTTGGAATCTTCTTCCATATCAACAATGACAAAGTCCACCGGGATGAAAAATTTCCCATTTCGTACGGGAACATCTTCCCATATCCCTAATGGTGTCTTCGTCGATCTATCGGCTATTTGAAGTGTGATATTGGTGCATTTAAGCTCTCCCATCCCCAACCTTTTACTCACCGAGTACGGCATAACACTCACACTAGCCCCTAGATAACATAAGGCTTTGTTAATTGTGGTGTCGCCAATGGTACACGGTATTGAGAAGCTTCCCGGATCCTTGAGTTTTTGAGGTGAATTCCCTTGAAGTATTGCACTACTCACCTTAGTAAAGGCGATAGTCTCAAGCTTCCGGATCGACTTCTTCTTTGTGAGGATGTCTTTCATGTATTTCGCATAGGCCGGCACGTGATTGATTAATTCGGTGAAAGGAATTGAGACTTCCAAATTCTTCACAATTTCCATAAACTTTCCAAGTTGGTCATCAAATTTGGGCTTGGCTTGACGACTTGGAAAAGGAAGTCTATACACAATGGGCTCCTTCTCCTTGACCTTGTCTTCATTTTTCTTTGAAATTTCTTTCTTTGATGATTCTCCATCTTTGGAGTTTTGCACAATTTCTTCCTTATCACTAGCTTCCACAACTTCATCCTCAACTTGCTTCTTCGGTGCTTCATACCTTGTACCACTTCTCAAGTGAATGGCACTAACCGTTTCATGTCTTGGGGGATTACTTTGAGGTGGTAATTGCCCCTTTTGTCTTTGTGAGCTTGAAGATGCTAGTTGAGTTAATTGGGTTTCCAACATTTTGGTGTGAGCTAGGATGTTGTTGATGGTGGTTTCTTTTGCTTGACTATCTTTTTGCATTTGAGTGAAAAATTCTTGTTGATTCTTTTGCATTTGAAGGACCGCTTTTTGAACATCAAAACCTTGGTCATTTTGTTGATTGTATGGATTTTGATTTTGGTAACCTTGGTTTTGGTTGTAAAAGGGTCTTTGATTTTGGTTTCTCATGGGAGGTGGGGTGTATGTTGTTTGAGGGTTTTGAACATTTTGGCTTTTGTATCAGAGATTTGGATGGAATTTGGTGTTTTCATTGTAATAGTTGGAATAAGGGGTACCACTCTTGTATGCTTGGAAAGCATTTACTTGTTCATTTGTTCCCCTACATTCACTTGAGTCATGTCCCAAAGTTCCGCAATTCTCACATATCCCACTTGGGATTGATGAGGATGCCGTCATGGCATTAACATGATGCTTTGGTGATTTCGAGGCTTCTTCAAGTCTAGCCATAGCTTTTTCAAACTTCAAATTGATTGTGTCAATGTGAGCACTAAGTTGAGCACCCAATTGAGTAACGGAGTCCACTTCATGCTTTCCTCCTCTAGTAGCCTTACGAGGTCTACTATATTATGAGTTATGGACTGCCATTTCCTCAATTTTGTTCCAAGTTTGATTGTCATCAACTTCGGTGAACATTCCATTTGATCCCATGTTGAGAATGTTCCTTGAATCTTCATATAGATCGTTCCAAAATTGTTGTACCAAGAACCACTCGCTAAGTCCATGGTGAGGACATGAGCGACAAATTCCCTTGAACCGCTCCCAAGCTTCATACAAAGATTCTTCATCCCTTTGCTTAAAACCCGTAATTTGAGCTCTTAGCATGTTAGTCTTTTCCGGTGGGTAGAATTTTTTGTAGAAAGCTAGAGCCAGCTTTTTCCAAGAATCAATTCCGAGAGTGGCCTTATCAAGGCCCTTCAACCATTGTTTCGCGGTGCCAATTAGAGAAAAAGGAAATAAGACCGATCGAATTTGGTCTGGAGCTACACCGGTTTGAGAAATCGCATCACAATAGTCACAAAAGGTCTCCATATGAGAATGAGGGTCTTCACTAGGCATCCCCCCAAATTGGCTCCTTTCGAATAATTGGATAAATGCGGGTTTGGCAATGAAATTTCCGGTTAGATGTTGTGGTGTTGGAGTACCATTGGGTAGGTTCTCCTCGGTGGGTACGGAATGTGATGAAAACTTAGGCATTGTGGGTTGATTTTGTGTTGTATTTTGTGTTGGATTCTCCTCACCTTCTCTTGCAAAAGGGTTGATGAACTCACTAGTTGGTTGAATATCTACAACCTCACTAATACCTCTCAAATTTCTCCTAGCAAGTCTTCTATTGGTTGTCAAAGTTCTTTCAATTTCACGATCAAAAGGTAACAAATCACCTTGTGACCTTCTAGACATGCAAAATATCAAACAACTCGAAAACAATTAGAACAAACCTTGAGGAGTTTTACTTCCTCAAGGTAAAAGAAAGACACAACTAATAACAATATAAGAAAATCTAAATCAAGATAACACCGTCCCCGGCAACGGCGCCATTTTTGGTCGGGACTATTTGGGATGCTATATTCTATTTTTCGGAACAATTGTCGTTGGAAGCACCTACACCAAAACACAATTTATAACTTCACAAACAACTCTACAATAAGTAAAGAGGCAATTAAAGGTCGGATCCCAAGGGACGGGAATTAAGATGAGATTTCTATTGAAACTAGTGGTGTCTTAGGGGTGTCACAATTTGGGTTGATGTAGAAGGTCACTAAACTAAATAGCAATTAAAGTAAATAGCAAGATGAATTGAAAGGATTGTAAACAATTGATAAAAAGCACTAGGGTGTCATGGGGTCATAGGGGATTCATGGGAATTGATCATACAAACATGTTCTCAAATTATAAACTAGCAATTATTGTTGTGATGGATTGAGTTGGGTTATATCTTACAATCCTAGGAAAGTCTGGGTCCCGGAGCCGAATCGATTAGATTGTACAACACCTACAAGTCGACTTAGTCTTCCCTACTCAACAACATGCATGGTCTAATGAGACTCGAGTTGGTTTATGTCTTACAAGTCTCATTGAAAATATAGGTGATGGGTAAAAAATGTAAGGATTCATAGGCGCACATTTCATCAAACATAACATGTGCATGAGTTGAGATCAAAACAAGCAAGCAAATAAACCATGAAAGCTTATTAATTTAAGCATGAATCATTCCCCATGTTGGTTTCCCCTAATTACCCATTAACCCTAGCTATGGAACTACTCTCTCATTATCATGTTGAACATGCTAGCAAAGTTGCCAATCATACCAATAACGTGAAACATGATGAACAAATGAAAGTAATTAGCAATAATTAAAAAGGGATTAAGAGAATTAAACCTACTAATGATTCCAATAATAAAGCAAAGAATAATAGAAGTACTTGATGCTTGATTGATAGGTTGTCAATCTCCCAATAATAACCTAAATAATCTTCAATTACCCAAAATAAAGGATGAACAAAAGAGAGATTAAGGAAATAAAACTTGTATTAAAACTTGATTAATTGTTGATTACAAAACTAAAGAGAGATTTGATTGATATTAACTACTCTAAGATTTGATAAGAAGAACATTCTCTTCTAATTAGACTAATGGGGTATTTATAGTGGAAATTAGGTGGATGCATTAGGGTTAACTAAGGGCTTAAATGACGATTAAGTCCCTACTTAGGAAAACGCCGGTATTTTCTGAAGGAAGGGCATCTTTCTTGAAGCTTGAAGAAACGGATTTGCGCTGTCTTGGAATCCGTGCGTCTTAGGCACGGGACGGCCGGATTGAGGAGTCTCTGCCCGGGCGGGTTTGGGAGAAGACGGGCGTCTTCTGGGTGCTGTTGACCGGGCGTTTTTGGTAGAAGACGCACGGATTGTGGTCCTGGGGGACAGGTGTCTTCAGGGGAAGACGGGCGGATTGCTGCTCAGCCGTGTTTCTTCTTCTTTTCTTCCCTTTTCTTCATAAAATCCTTAGGGATTTCCTTGGGGATGCAAGGATCTTTCCTCATCATTGCCCAACTACTATAATATGTACAAAGGCCTTCTAATCTTGTCTCTCCTTGATGCTTGGTCATTGGATTCAATCAATTTAGTCTCATTTTGCCATGAAAATGCAAGGTTTGCACTCCTTTCCTACCAAGGACACAAAACCTCAAGGAATATGCAAAACAAAGAACTAAAGACAATAAATGACCCAAAAATGCACTAAAAAGCATGGGAACAAGGCTAATTCGGAGACTAAATGTGCGCTAATTATGGTCACATCACTACCTTGTGTAATAAGCAAGCACACATCTTCCCTAATTCCTAAATAGAACCGCGAAAATCTTCTCTGCAGAGGAGGAAACTGCCCAAGAGAGAACGCAGCAGGTACTGCGCCTCTTGGAAGGGTCGCAGTTCATGTTGCGCCTCTTCTTGGGCTGCTTTTTCTCCAGTTTCCAGATTTCTTCCGGATTTCTTTCCTAATCCTACTTTTACCTAAATTCCTTCACGTGATTAGTATAAGTAAAGGCCTATGCCTCACATATTTCTCACGCGAGTGTCCGCCATTCTCTTCTCCCTTTGCATTCAAAGACCGCGCTCTTGCTTTTCAACGCCTACGTGCTTGCACTATGCGACCACGTAAGCTCAGATCATTCTAAGTACCAGTCACGTTGCATAGACCGACCAATTTGACCACAAAACTTTAATCAACTCAATCAATTTGTTTTAAATCTTCTTAAGAGGACACTTTCATATTATATCGAGTTGAGCAATCACTAAAATGACAACTTAGTTAATCTCGCTTCATCAAACATATAAGTCTGAGGGTGTAAATCCTAATTTTATTTATTTTTTATTTTATTAATGTACGAATTTATATCACGAATATGCTCAAAACCGTTTTCAACATCATCCTTTCAAACCTATTTTTCAAAACAACAGTGAAAGACGATCTAGAAGAAACGCATCAGCAGATGCGCCTTCTGGAATAGTCGTAGCATTTGCTGCGCCTCTTCCAGAGGTTTCTTCTCTGCTGCTGCTCTTCGTCTTCTTCTTCCTCGAGTATCTGTTTCCTTTTGTCTTTCGTTTTCTTTCTTTATTCCTTCAATTCTCATATTTTCAGTTTAATTTTTTTTTTATCAATCCTTTTCAATAACTTCCGACTTAAATCCCTTGTAACTAATATTTGTGGGTTTTCATCACCAATTCAAACCCGGATTTTAGAGCCTCGATTCATCCAATTCAAGTCCTTGGGATTCGTCTTTTGTACATATTTCTCTTTATTTTTCTGATTATGTTTTCTTTTGGCTTTCAACCATCTCTAATTCAAGGTTTGTATATAATTCGATTCTGACATCGTAAAATAACCATAACGTGTAATGTTTCGTTTTCATCTGCTATTTTATCGCTTTATGACAGTTTCATATGTATGTTATACGATTAAATCACTTTTATTCGAGTTATATGCCAATAATTGACATTAATTAACCAACGAACAATAAGAATTTAACGAGTCTGACTTTCATAGTCAGAACCCAACTCAAGAACAGACGTACCGTCTGATGCGCCTCTTCTAAGGGACGCAGCAAATGTTGCGCCTGTTCTTAGATGGTTTTGTTGGAGCTTGTGTCCTCCACAAATTAGTGTGAAAACATTTATAAATCTCTTATAGGTTCACAAGGGTAAATTTCGTATTTTATCAGTTGATTAACGATTATCTAATAACGGTTGGCTTGCTAGAAAGTTTGACGTTATTATCATACTGATGGCGGTGATCAACTGGTCCCTAAAAGTCACACCTAAAGGATGTGTTTGAGAGATGTGATTATGGAAATGTAATCACATTGATGCCTTATATGACTAAAAGGTTAGTTCATGTAATTGACTAAACAGTTAGTCAATGTGTTGATGAGACGGTTATTTAATCTAATTAAATAATATAGCTGAGACGAATTAACTGTCAATTCGTAAATTGAATATAATATGTTATATTTAATAAATGTATATAATGTTAGCTTAAACGAATTAAGATGTTAATTCGTGATTAAATGTAACCAGTTATATTTAATTAGCAAATTATAAATATGCGATATTTATAGTTAATGTATATATTATATAATATTGTCAGTATAAATGTTTGAGATCGGTATTAATAAATCGATCGCAAGCCGTTGTGTGTGGACTTATTAATACATGTCAATATAATTGACAATTTATAAAAAGATACACATTTTTATACATTAAGGTAACATCTAAAAATAAGAGGATTTTATCCTCATTTTTTGGAGTTTCGGTCAAACCGAATTGGAGAAAAAAGGGAAGAAAATAATCTCCCCTTAATTCCTCCTCATACACGGTTTAAAGAGGAGAGGAGATTATTATTATTCCTTACTTGTTTTCTAACCTAATTCAAATTTTGACCTAGCTTTTCCCTCATCAAGAAAAACACAACAAAACCCTAAAATTAATGAGTAAATTTGGGGGATCTATTCTAGCAAGAACATATGCATATCTCATATCATCTTGGGTGCAACGATTAGGCGAATACCATTGCGATATTGTTCTTAGGCCGATTTTGCTAGGACCAAAGGTTGAATCATAATCCTTTACTATTTTGTTTATGCAATTTCTTTTATGACTAGTTTTCATATATATAATTTCGTTATAATCCTTATAATGTTAATGTAAGTATACCGATATTTCCTACAAATGGTATCAGAGCCAAGGCCACGAAATTTTTTTATATGAATTTCATAATTGAATTTAAACAATAAAATTTGAAGGATCGAAAAAAAAAAAAAAATTTAGCCGTGATTTTTTTTTTTTGCCGTTTGAAATTTTTTTCAGCCGTGTTAAGTTTCTGTTTTTTTTTTTGTTTGTTGTTTTTGTTCCATTTTGATTTAGTCATATTGTTGTTTTAATCGGTTAAGATGATAATATGATAAATTTGTAGATGTCTTGATTTAATTAGGATTAAATTAAAATGTAAAAGGAATAGTCTTGATTGATGATGATAATTTGTTTTTGCTATATAGTTTTTGGCATACAAGAGATTAAATTGTTGTTTAAGAATCATGTTTCACTAATTCATATGTTCATGGTTATGCCAATCTTGTTCTAATAGCAACTATAAACGAATTTGTTCATCAATATGTTTTGATTTTAGGGCATTTTGCCGCAAGAAAAAAAAGGGAAACTGTTGTTTTTCAGATTTGCCGAGACAAAAGAAAAAAAGGTTTCTGTTTTTTTTCCCGTTTTGCTGAAATGCCGAGAAGAAAAAAATAGGAAGAATTTTTTTTTTCTGTTTTTTACTGTTTTGCCGAAAGAAAAAAATAATAAGGACTGTTTTTTTGTTTTTGCATTTAACCGTGAGCACAAAAAAAAACAATTTTTTTTTTCGTTTTTGCTAGATGCCGTGGGCAATGTTAAATAAAAATTTCTGTTTTTATTTTGGCCAATTATTATTATCATATAATGAATAATAATTGTTGTGAAACAGTTCACAATTTTAAGATACCTTATTATTTTAAAGAAGTTTAAAATAATGTTGGATTAAATTCATATTACAAGATTAATGTGAATTAAGATTGAAATTAATCTGAGGAATTGAAGAATTGTCACTTAATTTGATCATTTAAATAGGTGGTTTGGGAAATTAATCTACATAATTAAGGAATTATGTCTTGTATGTTTAATTTTTTTAGTTGATGCATTTTTTTTTGTTGAATGAATCGTTGAATGGATTTATTTACGTATTTTTGCAATCGGTTGTAATTTGTAATACCTAGTGTGGCCTTAGTTAAATTATGTTTTCGTAATGATGGAAACATAATTTTTAATGTAATTTGAGATCTCGTATCTCCGTTTGGTTTTCTATATTTATTACGGTTTTGAAATTAGAATGTAAATAGGTTTATTATGTAATTTTAAATTGTAATTTTTGAGAAGACTAAAGATGGAGATTGGATTGCTCACTCCGGCTACATGGATCAAGATGGAACATCAAGACAAGCTTCTCGGGTCCAAGGATGGATTCCAAAGTTGTATTTATGTTCATTTTGGTAGATAGGCCACACTAGGACTTTACTTTGTTTTACGTTTTACCGTTCTTATTGCTTTTCATTCACATGCTAGTTAGTGCATCATTTTCCGCCTAAAACCAAACCACCTACTAAAATGCATGAAAATTAACTCATATAGATTGAATGTTAGTTTTCATAGACATACAGATGTCACTCAGTTTAAGCCATCACCTTAGTTTATTCATTCACGCATGCTAGATAATAGTTCACTTAAAATGAATTAAAATAAAGTTGATGGGATCTTCCTCTAAAATGGAAATTGAGACTTGTCTTTATAAGGGCAAACAACTATGAATCCCTTCTTCGTCGGTAGGCATAATATGACCCCTTCTACGTTGGGTAAGTAGTTTGTGTTGACTTAGTTTATCTCAACATTATAGTCCGAAGAGTTTCTCGTGATTATGATGGACTAAAGATAGAATTTACAGAAATTTATCGACCAAGAATTCTAACAGTAGAATTAGCCAAAAGGTTGGCTTATCAATTTACAGATAATTGAGTCTTGGGATCATTTATATAATTCTTGAGGGAGGTCAATTGTATAAATGCTTGAGTCTTCGCTTATAATAGTTTTGCATTAAGACTTAAATCATAACGATGCATTGTAGAATACGTTTATTTTGATAATACTGTTACAACAAATGGCTGGAAATAACGAAATCCCAATGCCGAGTGCCACACTTGGACGCGAGTCCTGGCTTAAAGTTTTTATGGACAACATGAATCGTTCACACGATCGAAGAATGATGGGTCCAACTTTGCGGATCGGGAGGCAAAGACTACGGGATCTTGCCATTTCATTGACGGTAAGCTCGGATACTTAATCGAGCCAATACCGGTAAACCCAGGCCCCAATGCAGAAGTTAACGAGTCACTTGCTTATAGTGATTTCGTCATGGAAGCGGGTGCGATAAAGAACGTACTCATCTTTGCAATGGAAACCAATTTGCAGAGACGCTTCATTGCCCAAGGTGCAAACAAGATTTTCACCATGCTCACTAACGAGTTCTCAAAAGCACCGAGAATCGTTACTTATGAGCATACCTGTCGCTTCTTTGATGCGAAACTCCAAAAGGGCCAACCGGTTAGCCCACACATTCTTAACATGATTGAGAATGTCGAGAAATTGGAGGTACTTGATTGCAAAATCAGTGAGAGCATAGTCATTGACCGAATGCTTCATTCACTTCATGATAGTTTTGCCCTATTCAGGGCGAACTACTACATGAATGACTTGAAGAAAAGTCCTCATGAGCTACACTCACTTCTCATACAGCCCAAGAAGGATATGAAATTGAGTGGGAGCATGAAGCAGGATGTTCTCACGATTTCCAACAAGAATAAAGGTAAGGGCAAAGCTCCGGGCCACCTAACTGTATGTAAGCCAAAGTTTAAAAAGCTAGGAAACGGTAAGAGTGGGCCTGGTGAGACTAGTGGCTCACAGGGCAAGGCAAAGAGCAAGGGCGGTGACATTGAGTGCCACCATTGTCACAAGACTGGACATTGGAGGAGGAACTGTCCCGTGTACCGTGAGGACATAAAAGCAGGCCGCGTCACTCCTGTTGGTATGTCATCTTATATTCATATCATTGAGATTAACCATGCAAGTTTCGGAACTTGGGTACTTGATACTGGTTGTGGTTCTCATCTGTGTAATCATTTGCATGGCCTAAAAAACATCACACCTCTCGAAAAGGGTGATGTGGACCTGCGAGTCGGTAATGGAGCTAGAGTTGCTGCAGTCTCGAAGGGAACATACGTAATCCAACTCCCTAGTGGTTTTGAGTTATTTTTATATAACTGTTAGTATGTACCCAGTTTATCTAAGAACATTATTTCTGTTTCCGTACTCAATAAAGACGGTTTTGCATTTTCAATAAAGGATAATAGCTGTATTTTCTCTTTCAATGTGATTTATGGCAAAGCAGTTTCCATGAATGGAATTTACATCTTAGATCAAACCACGGAAATATTACACGTGAATAATAAGAAATTAAAGGTTGGTGACAAAGATCAAACCTATCTATGGCATTGTCGAATGGGACACATAAATGAAAAACATGTAAAGAAACTCGTCGATAATGGGACTATTCCCGCATTCGATTTTTCTACATTTGGCACGTGTGAATCATGTCTTATCGGCAAAATGACTCGAATTTCCTTCAAAGGTGTTGGAATGCACGCTAGTGACCTATTAGGACTCATACATACTGATGTATGTGGACCTATGTCAATTACCGCTAGAGATGGCTATAGATATTTTATCACTTTCACGGACGATTTGAGTAGATACGGACATGTCTACTTGATGAAGCATAAAAGTGAGTCCTTTGAGAAATTCAAGGAATACCGGAACAAGGTTGAGAACCAACTAGGTAGAAAGGTTAAAGCACGCCATTCAGATCGGGGTGGCGAATATCTTTCAAATGAGTTTGATCAACACCTTAAAGACTGTGGAATCGTTTTGAAGTTAACTCCACCTGAAACACCTCAATTGAATGGTGTGTCCGAACGGAGAAATCGAACATTACTTGATATGGTTCGATCCATGATGAGTCACACGGTAGTACCTGATTTATTATGGGGTTTTGCTCTTTTGTCAACTGCTCTTATACTTAACCGAAGTCCGACTAAAGCTGTCGACAAGACTCCATATGAAATGTGGAAGGGAACGATCCCTAACTTGTCCTTTATTCGGGTTTGGGGCTGCGAGGCTTATGTCAAGTGGAGACATGAGGATAAGCTCCGCCTGCTATCGGTCAAGACATACTTTATTGGTTATCCAAAAGGAACGTTTGGTCATTACTTCTATTCGCCTACTGAACAACGAGTTTTTGTTGCGGCTAGTGCGACGTTATTAGAGAAAGAATTTCTCGAGAACAAGACAAGTAATAGAACCTTCGAGCTATCGGAGATTCAAAAACCAACAACCGAGGAACAGATTGAGGAAGTTGTTCCTCCAACTGATGATACGGTTAACATTCCTCAGGAACCTAGGAGGTCAGGTAGAGTCTCTAATCCTCCGGACAGATACATTGGTATGGTCGAGGAGAGTGACGTTTTACTCCTAGAGAGTAATGAACCCGCTACCTATAAAGGTGCCATGACCTGCTCCGACTCGAAGCTATGGCTTGAAGCCATGCAATCCAAGATGGACTTCATGTATGAGAATGACGTATGTGATCTAGTTGATTTACCTAATAAGGTAAAACCTCTACAGTGCAAATGGCTTTACAAAATAAAGCGTTCTGTAGACGGGCAACCAGATACCTATAAGGCACGACTAGTGGCAAAATATTTCACTCAAGTGCACGGATTGCATTATGATGAAATTTTTGCACCCGTAGTTATGTTGCGTTCCATTCGGATCATCTTAGCGATTTCCGCTTTTCATGACTATGAAATTTGGCAAATGGATGTGAAAACCGCCTTCTTAAACGGTTATTTGGAGGAGGAGTTGTACATGGTGCAACCCGAAGGTTTCATACATCATGAGAATCCTAAGAAAGTGTGCAAGCTTAAGCGTTCCATTTATGGACTTAAGCAAGCTTCTCGGAGTTGGAATCATCGTTTCGACCAGGTGATAAAAGAGTATGGTTTCACTCGATCGGTCGAGGAACCATGCTTATATATCAAGTCGAGTGGGAGCAAGATTGTTTTCTTGATATTGTATGTCGATGACATACTCTTGATTGGGAATGACATTCCTCTCTTATCTTCGGTTAAAGGATGGTTGAAGAACCATTTCCAGATGAAAGATCTGGGTGAGGCACAATGCATATTGGGAATCCGTATCTACCGAGATAGATCACGACGGACGTTATCACTGAGTCAGGAGTCTTATTTGGATAAGATTCTTGAAAGGTTCAGCATGACCAACTCCAAGAAGGGGAACCTTCCAATGACGTCTGGGATGCAGTTGAGCAAGTCTCAGTCACCCACGACGCCTGAAGGGATTGAGCGCATGAGTCGTGTTCCTTATGCATCCGCAATAGGATCAATCATGTATGCCATGATATGCACACGTCCAGACATGGCATATGCATTGAGTATGACGAGTCGGTACCAAAACAATCCAGGTGAAACACACTGGATAGCTGTTAAAAACGTCCTCAAGTACCTACGGAGGACTAAGGATAGGGTATTGACTTATGGAGGTGATACTAAGCTATGCGCAATCGGTTACGCAGATGCTAGCTTCCAAACGGATCGAGATGATTCAAAATCTCAGTCCGGGTTCGTCTTCCCTCTTAATGGTGCTGCGGTCAGCTGGAAGAGTTCCAAACAGGATGTTGTAGCAGATTCTACCACTGAATCCGAGTAGTCAATTCTTAAAAGGACTCACGATAGTTTCTAATTCGAATGACCCGATCACCATCTATTGTGACAATAGAGGTGCCATCTTCCAGGCTAAAGAGCCTAAGTCTAGCAACAAGTCTAGACATGTACATCGGAAAGCTCACCTGATCCGTGATTACGTGGAGCAAGAACAGATAGTGATTGACAAGATAGCTTCGGATGACAACATCGCGGACCCTCTCACTAAACCGTTGAATTATGATAAGCATGAAGGACACGTTATTTCCATGGGAATTAAACATGTTCCTGAGTTGTAGTAGTTGATTATAAATTCGATACATTATCTTTTTCATATACTATTTATAACTTCATCGTTTTATTATAATATTTTGTTTTTCATGTGGATTGTACTGACAACATTGAATGCCACAAAGTGAACTGAATTACATTATATTTGTTTTGGTCCGTAATCGCCTAGATGAGCTAATAACTCTGGCTATTATATTGTGCAGACGATTGATGGTGGGTTCAACGAGCCATAAGTCAAACAGTTGACTGATCGATCACAGATGCGAGATTATAACGATACCTCGTAGGACAATTTTTGTGACAACGTAATGGAGTCCTAAATGTTTTAAAACATTCGGTGCCAGGTCGTGGATTGGACGTCCATTGTGTTCCTAGAGTCGATTCTTTTGACTATCGACTCTCTCTTGAGATTAAGGCAGTTTTTGGGTGACTTTGGTTTCTTTCTCATGGTCTGCCATAACAGGAGACTAAGTAGATTTTTTCTGGATCATTTCATACTGTGTTTACATCTGCAGGATTCGAGTTGAAGAAAATAGCTAACCTTTATCAGGTATAGTTATTTCTCAGGGCCACTCGAGGAATTGTAACTGAAATGCATGGCCATGCTCTAATGATGATTCGTTTATCAGTTAAGTTACTCTCAAGTCGGGGAAACCACTCTTGATATTGATCACTTGTAAAATACGACCTTTGTGAATACGGATTTTGCAAATTGTTTTACATTGAGTGGGAGAAATTTTAGGATATGAGAATCGGTTATCGCACATACACTTGTGAGGACAAGTGGGAGTTTGTTGGAGCTTGTGTCCTCCACAAATTAGTGTGATAACATTTATAAATCTCTTATAGGTTCACAAGGGTATACTTCGTATTTTATCAGTTGATTAACGATTACCTAATAACGGTTGGCTTGATAGAAAGTTTGACGTTATTATCATACTGATGGCGGTGATCAACAGGTCCCTAAAAGTCACACCTAAAGGATGTGTTTGAGAGATGTGATTATGGAAATGTAATCACATTGATGCCTTTTATGACTAAAAGGTTAGTTCATGTAATTGACTAAACAGTTAGTCAATGTGTTGATGTGACGGTTATTTAATCTAATTAAATAATATTAGCTGAGATGAATTAACTGTCAATTCGTAAATTGAATATAATATGTTATATTTAATAAATGTATATATTGTTAGCTTAAACGAATTAAGATGTTAATTCGTGATTAAATGTAACCAGTTAGTTATATTTAATTAGCAAATTATAAATATGCGATATTTATAGTTAATGTATATATTATACAATATTGTCAGTATAAATGTTGACAGACCGGTATTAATAAATCGACTGCAAGCCGTCGTGTGTGGACTTATTAATACATGTCAATATAATTGACAATTTATAAAAAGATACACATTTTTATACATTAAGGTAACATCTAAAAATAAGAGGATTTTATCCTCATTTTTTGGAGTTTCGGTCAAACCGAATTGGAGAAAAAAAGGGAAGAAAATAATCTCCCCTTAGTTCCTCCTCATACACGGTTTAAAGAGGAGAGGAGATTATTATTATTCCTTACTTGTTTTCTAACCTAATTCACATTTTGACCTAGCTTTTCTCTCATCAAGAAAAACACAACAAAACCTTAAAATTAATGAGTAAATTTTGGGGATTTATTCTAGCAAGAACATAGGCATATCCCATATCATCTTGGGTGCAACGATTAGGCGAATATCATTGCGATATTGTTCTTAGGCCGATTTTGCTAGGACCAAAGGTTGAATCTTAATCCTTTACTATTTTGTTTATGCAATTTCTTTTATGACTAGTTTTCATATATATTTCGTTATAATCCTTATAATGTTAATTGAAGTATACCGATATTTCCTAGAGGTTTCTGCCTCTAAACTCATCTTGTTCAGACGTAGTTTTGGTTTAAGGCTTTAATCGAATACTAGTTTAGACCCCGTGCAATAAATGCACGGTAGATAGAATTTTTTTTTAAATAAATTACCTATATAATAGAGTCTCAATAATTGTTCTTATTTTTCGTCATTATGTTTTGTTTTGAGGAAAAAAAGTTGAAACGAAAATAAATTAGGAGAATTTAATTATGTGCTGAAAGTTAATCTAAAGAAAATAATTTTTATACCCTAAAACTAATGATTTCCATTTATAAATTCTCTCAATTTTTTTCTTGCGAAAACAAAATTAGTGATTTACAGTTCTGTTTGATAAGTAGGATGGGACAAGTCTTTATCAAATAATAGCATTAATAAAATATTTAACAATTTATAGTTTTGAATAAATTTTATAAAAATGTAATTAAAATATTATTGTTTAAAGTTTAGTGAAAATAATATAATGTCATGAAAAATTTTATTTTGATGAAAAATTAATGAAATAAATTATTATATATAAGTTGATTCCTTATTTAGTGAATGAATTTTATTGTGATTAACTTCCTTATTTAAGTATATGCTTTTTGGAGGGAAAGATACGAGTTCACCTATTCTTTTAGTAGATAGGGGATTATTTCGTATTATCACCAATATTCGACGTAGTTTCATATTTTAAATTCGTTTCTTTTATTTTCTTTTCAAACCCTTCCGTTTTCGAGCGTACTTGTGACGTAAATTCAATTTATCAATTGTAATTTATTCCATTATTTCATATTGCTCTTGTATGATTTATTTACGTGGCAATTCACTTGTAAATGAATCTAATTCCAACTTCGACCCAATTAAAGTGCTAAAAATGTTTGTTCACCGACTTAGTATAATTTCACATGCTAGAATTAAAACGTTTGATGTTGCATTGCATGCATACAACTGACAACATATCGAGTATAAACAACTTCGCTGATCATTAGTAGAGGCCGCTATCGAGGCGGGCGGGATAAGGTGTCCAATAAACGAGCTTCCTAATACGTACCCTTACCTTTTACTCAAGATATCTGTGAACATCAGTGTTCATTGGCATCACGAGAGTCATTCTAGACATAGAATGCTAAGGGTAACGAATTTCTTAGTGTTCATGTCACTACTTTGTGTCTTGACATGACGCGAAGTATTCGAACGGTTCCAATTTTCCATAAAAATTGGTGGCCACTCCATAAATGCAGGCTTCTCAAACCTTTCACCGGTTTCAATGCCTTTAAAATTGGTAACGTTCCATGACGTTCTTTGGCCCTCGCGCCGGATTTCCATGGGAGAAGTGTCGCCTCCTTGAAACCAACGCGCAGGTGTGCATGGCGCGGGTGGCTGTGTCCACAGTTTGGCGACTTCGCTGGGGATGATACACTTAAACTAAGTCTAGTGTTACTTAGGGTGAAACTTAAACTAGGTTAGGGAATAGTTTATATGAGACAGTTGTCAGTTTTCATTACTCGACCTTCTTAGGTCGTTTTAGCCAGCCTTCCTAAGTTTAACCCAACCAATTCGACCAATCGTCTCGTCTGGACGGTGCGAGTTCCTATTTGTGCCCAAGGATGGATAGCGATTGACATCTACCATACCACGATACTTACTCATGTTTGTATCAAGAGCTTTCACTACTCGAGCGAATGGAGTAGGAACCGACCCGACTCATGTTAGGCACAGACCTATCCATAAAGCAAGGTATGTGTTTGGTATGGCAACCCACCTTTTAAGCCAAAACCGTTCTAAAAGCACTCAGCATACCGTTATAATGCCTATGTTTGTGTTTGTAACTTGTATGTTATCACCTTTTGTAAACAAAACTATGACGAAATTTTCAAAACCTTTCTTCAAAATACAAAAATGTAAATCTTTCCAAATGACCTAAAAGGCTCAATGTCAACAAAATAAAGTCGAAACTCTATCAGAATTTCAAAAACCGACCATTTTCAAAAATCAAACCTCAAAATCAACACTCCTACAATAACACATAAGGATTGTTTAGGACAACATTACAAATCAACTTTTTTTTAACCCACACGACACACACATGTCCTTTCCTTTTTCAGTCATTCCACGAGTCTTTTCTTGTTCGAGTAAGTGTGTAACACCCCCATAAGTCGGGATCCTTTCCCTTAGGCATTCCCAACGCATGGAGACATTAAAAGCCTTGGTTTTCCAAGTTTCTAGTGCGAACTATCAACTAAAGAAGTTCTCAACTCAATATAAAGATAAATAAGTTGTAGATAGTTAAGTGGTTACAAGTTGGGGGATGCAAATACAATCCCAAGTTATACAACCAAATTGAAATAGGAGTTTGAATGTCAAAATCTAAGACAAGTGTAAGTAGTGACAAAAAGGAAGACCGCTCCCAAGCCCGGGACTCAATATGCACACCTGTCACACTGCTCCCCATATGGGCGGAAATCGCCATATGGTTCACCACAGACAATTCAAAACCCAAGTGTTAGCTTAACGATATAAATGTTAATTGCATGCAATACTAAACTTACCTAATCATATGACAATGCAAGATGAAACGAACAAGGTACGATGAAAGATAGGAATCACCCTCCAACATACATCTCCACAAACCGATGACTGGGACACTCCCACGATGCCACTATCACACAAGGTACTCGGAACACGCCGTGGTATCGGGCCCGAGTGCGACTCGAGTCCCCTGCCAGACGTCGTGCCTCACCACACGAGTCCCTCCATAACCCAAGTACTAAATGTGCACATCCCCCTTTGGAGTGGGAAGCTCCAAGGGTGACTTGAGCGGAAGACGGTTTTCTAACCGCCTCCGGTCTCCAAAATCGTATCCAAGAATCCTCTAATATCCTCCATTGTCAACCCAATCTCCAACAAGCCAGATACATCCAAACAAGGCACATATACAACCACATCAACAAAATAACTAAAATCATGCTCAATTCCTCATTAATCCATTTCTCTTCATTTAGTTACTTTTAACATGTTAAAATGCAAGATAATCAACATTGTGACCATTCACTATACTTACTCTTCCATAATCATCACGAAGTATCATTACGTGATAAACCCTAATTATTCAAAACATGTTACAATGCAACTAACATGAAATAAATGCATTTAATGGTAATAAATGCACAATTAAACACTCATATTATTATGTCTAAGTAGGGAAAACCCTACCTTAAGCTTGTCTTGCCAAATCCTCAAGCTAGCCACTAAAAGTGCTCCTCAATGATAAGTGCTCCTCAATGATGCTTCTTACACATTTAATTACTACATTCATTACTACAATCTATTATAATAACCATACTAATTAAACCCCATAAACATCCCCTTTAATTTCTAAAACTTAATTAAATATGGAGAAGTCTGCTAAACTAATTAAGATTATTAAGACGAGATTAGAGGAAAAAGGAGTATAAATTTACTTACAAACAAAGTAGTGAACAAAGGAGGCAAGAATCTTCTCTTGAGAATTAGGGTTTTGAGAGGATATGAAGATGGTGGTTTTTAGAGAGATATTTGGGATTGTAGAGAGTGGTGAATAGTGTTTAGGAAAGGGTTTTTGGTTGGGAAATCTGAAGGGATAAGATATGAAAGTTACATCCCACGAACTCAACTTACCGTATAAGCTATACTCGACCGGCACTCGGTCAAGTGGTCGGTCCACTCGATCGAGTGGGGCTCTACTCGGTCTAGTCGATGGTTACTCAGTCGAATGACCATCCTTACAGGCTTCCAGCCTACTGCCAAATGGCCTTGCGTCCTACACTCGGTCGAGTGAATCATCTACTCAGTCTCTACTCGGTCAAGTCTCAGTCTTTATAAATACGAGGTATTACAATCTTCTCTCCTTAGAAAGAACTTCGTCCCAGAAGTTCACACCCAACACTATAAAAGTCAAAGTTCTATATCCTATGAAATTCTCAAGGTTGAAAAGGGTGAGTCGGGTATCATGTAACCATCGTGCTATAACTAACTAAAACCATCAAGTTAAGTAAAAGAATTAATAAACTCGTGCTACTTCTACTTGCGTAATACGCCCTACCCCTCTAGAGATATGGTTATGACCTCGTAACCGACTCATACATGCTCGAAAAGGTGAAGGTATCGCTCTTTCATGTTTTCCTCGGCCTCCCAAGTTGCCTCTTCAATAAGATGGTTGGACCATAACACTTTCACCAAGACCATCTCGCCATGTCTTGTCTTCCTAACCTTTCGGTATAGGATTTCCTTGGGTCTTTCCACATACGTTAGGGTATCATCAAGTTCGATCATCTCCGCCTTGAGTACATGAGAGGGGTCGCTAATTTAGATGCGAAATTGATACACGTGAAAGACATTGTAAACTCGATCTACGGCCAGTGGAAGTGGTAAACGATAGGCTACATCCCCGACTATATCCAATATTTCATAGGGGCCAATGAACGTTTGGCTCAACTTGCCTCCCTTCCCAAATCTCACGACTCCTCTCATGGGTGAACTTTGAGTAGTACCTTGTCTCCCACCGCAAATTTAATGTCACTTCTTCTAAAGTCGGCATAACTCTTTTGTCTATCTTGTGCCGCTCTCATCTTCTCTCGGATTACATGGACTTGATCAATCATGTCTTCAATCATTTGAGGCCCCAATAGCACGGCTTCACTGCTATCATCCCAACATATTGGGCTTCGACATTTTCTCCCATATAAGGCTTCAGATGGTGTCATGCCAATGCTAGCATGGTAGCTATTGTTGTAGGAGAACTCAATCAAATGTAGTCTTTCTTCCGAAGAGCCTCCAAATTCCAAGACACAAGCTCTCAGCATATCTTCCAATGTTTGGATGGTCCTCTCCGTTTGTCCATCCGTTGCCGAATAAAAGGCCGTACTCATATTCAATTGGGTGCCCAAGGAGCTTTGAAGTTCTTGCCAAAATCTTGAGATAAATCGCGAATCTAGGTCCGACACAATGTCCTTTGGAAACCCATGAAGCTTGACCACATATTTGCAATAAGCATTAGCCAACTCTACTTTGCTCCAAGTGTCCTTCATTGCGATGAAATGAGCCGACTTGGTCAATCTATCCACAATGACCCAAATCATGTTGTTCCCCTTTTGGGTTCTTGGTAGTCCGACTATGAAGTCCATAGATATCGACTCCCACTTTCATTCTGGCACATCTAAGGGTTGTACTTTCCCTTGAGGTCTCTTGTTTTATCCTTTCACTCTTTGGCAAGTCAAGCACCTTGCCACGAATTCCGCCACTTCCCTCTTCATATTTGACCACCAAAAGGTCTTCTTAAGGTCCTTGTACAACTTATCGCCACCCGGATGCACCGAATAAGGTGTTTTGTGGGCTTCGTTCATAATCTTCTTCTTAAGTTCATCATCATTCGGTATACACCATCTCCTGTTGAACCTAAGACTTCCATCCTCATGCAACTCGAATCTTGAGGGTTCTCCCCTTTCTAGTACTTCTTTCCATTCTTCAATTTTTACATCACTTGGTTGCCTTCCCCGGATTTCATCATATAACTCGGGCTCCAAGTTCAAATCTCCCATTGTTTCCCCTTTTCGTGTCACATGGATACCCATTTTACTCACTTCTTCCTTCAACCTTAGCATGGACAAGACGGTACACAAGGAGTGCACCGACTTCCTACTCAAGGCATCGGCCACCACATTTGCTTTTCCCTCATGATAGACTATCTCAATATCATAGACCCCAATAAGCTCGATCCACCACCTTTGTCTCATGTTCAATTCCTTTTGGGTGTAGATATACTTCAAGCTTTTGTGGTCGAAAATACCTTAAAGGTTTCTCTGTACAATTAGTGCCTCCAAATTTTCAAGGCAAAAACAACGGCTCCCAGTTCTAGGTCGTGGGTTTGGTAGTTCTCTTCATAAGTCTTCAATTGTCGTGAGGCATAGGCAATGACTCTACCATTTTACATAAGCATACATCCTAGACCATTCTTTGAAGTATCAGTGTATACTTTGAAATTTTTACTCCCTTCTGGCAATGCTAGTACCGTGGCCATGGTTAGACGCTCCTTTAGGGGCAAGAAGGCCGTCTCAAAACTCCCGTCCCATTTGAAACGGTTCTCTTTTCTCATTAAAGATGTCAAGGGTCTAGAAATCTTGGAGAAGTCTTTCACAAATCGGCGATAATACCCGGCTAGGCCTAGGAAGCTTCGCATTTCCGCTACATTTTTGGGTGCCACCCACTTATATATGGCCTCAATCTTGGTAGGATCCACGACAACTCCTTCCTTTGATATTATATGTACTAGGAAAGCCACCTTCTCCAAATAAAACTCACACTTACTAAACTTTGCATAGAGTTGGTGAGCAAGGTTTGCAAAACAATTCTTAGGTGCTCCTCGTGCTCTTCCTTGGTCTTGGAGTAGACCAAAATATCGTCTATGAATACCACCATGAACTTGTCCAAGTATGGACTAAACACCCTATTCACGAGGTCCATGAAAGCGGCCGATGCGTTTGTTAACCCAAATGGCATCACCACAAACTCGTAATGTCCGTACCTTGATCTAAATGCGGTCTTTGGAATGTCTTCATCCTTGATATTCAATTGGTGATATCCCGATGATCTGACTCTTAATTGCGCACATTTAGTCCCATAATTGAACCTATTTTGCATACTAATATAGCATTTCATGGCCATTATATCCGTCAATTCCATCCTATTTTGCCTTCCTATTGCAATGTATACGTCTTATAGGAAAGAAGATAATGAGGCGGAATTCCCGTCTCTCGCGCATATTCGGAAGCTTGTTGACGATCTTGGATGGACTAGTATGAAGAGGAGACAAGAATGATGACCAAGGATGTAGAAATAAAGCGTGTATAGAAGGGGCCATAGGCTTAAAATCAAGGATCCACACGTTCGGAAGCTTGTTGACGATCTTGGATGGACGAGCATCTCAGCCTAATATCCGAGCGTCCTTACCCAGGATCCACACGTCTCAGCAGAGAATCCGAGTGTCCGGTTGCCCAGTTCGAGTGGATCCCCTCACAGGACAAGTCGTGCTTCAAGCCAATCCGCACGGATCTTCTGAGGAATTGCTACATGATCCGCGCATGTCCCTCGGGACTTGAAAAGCTCTATTTAACACTTAACAATGTTATTTAATAAACTACACTTGCTTAACCTAATGATGTACCACTATATATACTCCATTTGTAATAATAAAAGGATTAAGCCCTCATAGTGGAGGCAAACCTTCCTTATATTAGATTAGGATTAGGTTAGAATAAATTAATCTCAATCATTTCACATTAATCATTCCTTAATTATTGTTCAAGCTTTATTATTGGGTAATTGAAAATTATTGGGTTATTATTTTGGAGATTTGACAACTCTTCATGAATTAATCAAGTTCTCTTCTATTATTCTTTCATTTCCATTTGTCCATCTTAATATTGGTATAATCTCCTTACTCTTTACTCTTTATTGCTTATTTCTTCACTCTTTTATCATGTTTATACTTGTTGTGATGATTGACACCATGATAACATTTTTTCCATAATAATAAGTGAGTAGTTACTTAAATAGGATTAGTGGGGGATTAGAGAAGTTAATCATGGGACAGATTCATGCTTAATGAGTTCATATGAATGCTTGCTTATTATTCTTCAACTTATGCATATATCATGTTTGATGAAATGCTTGATTGACCACCTAACATGTTTCTCTTATCTTTTCAACAAGATTTGTAAGACATAAACCAACTTCAGCCTTGTTAGACCTTGCATATTGTTGAATAGGGAAAACCCAAGTCGACTTGTAGGTGTTGTAAAGTCTTAACCGACTCGGCTCCGAGACATAAGTTTCCCTAAGAATTGGTTTATCAAGCATGTAGTTTAATAGGAAGAATTAAGTCGACTTGTAGGTGTTGTAAAGTCACAAATGACTCGGCTCCGGGACCCAAATCTTCTTATGAATTATAAGACATGAACTAACTCAATTCCAACAATAATAATTGCTTGCATCCACATAACTCATTTATGCTATCTCACCATGATTCCCTTATGATCCCATTACATCCAAGTGCTTTTAATCATTTGTTTACATCTTTTGATTTATTTCTTGCTTTAATTTATTGCTTTCATTAGTTTAGAACTTCAAACCTCAACAATTATGACACTAGCATAGATTGAAATAGATAAACTTAGGACCCAAAGCACACCTTCCCGTGGATCGACCTCGACTTAACCACTAACTAGTTGTTTGTTGAGTTTATAAATGTGTTTGATTGATGGAGTGAACAACGACTCGATCTACATCAAAATGGCGCCGTTGCCGGGGACGGTGTTTTGTGACTAAGTTCTTGTTTGTTTGTCTATTTTAATTGTGCTTTAACCTTGAGGAAGTTTTTCCTCAAGGTCGCTTTTACCGTTTTATTGTAGTTTCCATGTTTGTAGTTGTATCTTTATCTTGGCTATGATGGTGACCCAAGACTTGGTACATGGAGTATGTGGCAGATCTTTTGAGTATGACTACAATGGGTATAGGGAGTTCGAGGAGCAAGTCAACACAAACCTACCTTACTACTCATACAATGAGAATCCTAACTACTACCCCAACTTTCCTCACCAAAATAACCACATCCAATATCCACAACAACTACCCTCCCAATACCCACTTTACAATGAATTTCAAATGCCACAATATGAGAACTTTCACACCCACCCACAACAAAAAGATGAGCCAACTTTGACATTCAAAATATGGTTCTCTAAATGATGTGAGATCAACAAAATTTCTTCAAAAAAGTGCTAGAGGAGAGCCAAAATAGGGACAGTGTTCTTTAAAGCATTGTTACCCATGGTGAGGAGTTGGCAATTCAAATTGCCCAAATGAAGGAAGCCCAAGTAACTACTCCCCACCAATCCTTGAACATTGACCATGAATGTGAATTTGAGGAAATTACTTTTGGTGAAGAAGATGTGAAGTGGGAACAACCAATCTCTTTGAGCACTTGTGAGTATGAAAGTGTGGTGTTTGATGAAGAAGATATGAGGTTGAGTAAGCCAATTACTCTTAGCCTTTGTGAGTATGAGGGTGTGTCCTTTGATGTGAATATTAAGACGGTGGAGGAAGAACTATTGAGGAGAAATGAAGCCCATATTTATGATTCATATGGAGAAAGCAATGATGACGCATCTATGGAAGAAGATGATGAGGGAAAGATTAGCTCAAATGATAAATGAAGTTGTGAAATCAATTTGCTTGAGGATCTCATCTTTGAGAAGTTTAAAGTTTGCCTAGAGGAAGGGGAGGAATGCCTTCATGAGAGCCTTTTCAAACCCACTATGGAGCCCATGATACTTGGAGATGACATTATGGACCTTCTCATGAAAGTCAAATCCTCATACAAGAATTATTTGGTGGATAAGCTCAAAAAGAGGGCTAAGAAGGAGTCTACTTGTGGAAATTTGGCACCCACTATCCCAACTCCTAAAATACCCCATCATCAATGCCATGAAAGTTCACCTTCTACTCTTGGAAACTCACCTAGTCCAAGTGTTTTCGTCATCAACTTTGGAAGAAATAGGAGCAACCGAAAAATCCCCAATGACAAGAATCTCAAGTTTGCTAATTTTAAGAGCCGGGAAGACCATCACGATAAAGCAAAAGAGGAAAAGAAGGAGTTCAAAGGGAGGGCCCTCATGGATTGGCCCTATTCTATTTTACAATGGTTCAAAACTTATTCATGATTACTTGAGGACCATTCACAAGCTTTTGACAACTTCTAAGAGCTTTGAAAACTATGGACAAAAGATTTTGACAATTCAAATTAGTTTGGTGGAGTCTTATCCCAAACCACCATTTGTAATATATTCCTTTCCACAATTTTGCATTGTATAATATTTAATATACTTTTAGAATACTTGCATTTTCCAACATGAGAGTTGTGAGGGAGGGTTACGTATCCATTCTTTGAGCATATTTTCAGAAATTGATAAGTAGGAATCACAAAAGGGTGCAAGGGAAAAGTTTCATATGAAATTTTTGAAGGATTAACGAGGAGCAGCACCAAGACGCTCGTCGTGGTAGAAGCCCGCTCGTCCCGAGGCCTGCTGCAAGCAAGAAAGATCACTGTCACAAAATCCGCTCGGATTGGCAACAGGACGCTCGTCTCAACTATGATCCGCTCGAGCCGATACCAGGACGCTCGTCATGGACAGTGCATTGAGCAATATTTTACCCTGGAAGAGAATCTGAGTAGATTCTTAAGAGGACGCGCGTGCAGACAATAATCCACTCATCGTAGCACCAGGACGCTCGTCCCCACTTGTATGCAAAACAAGAAGGCAAGCTGTAAGAGAATCCGCGTGTCTCATCAGCAGGACGTTCGGATCGACAGCAAAACGCACGGATTATAATAGATATATGGTTGGGTCACTACAGATCCGCCCGAGCCTGACCCTGACCCGCTCGTCCCAGATCCCCTTCTTCGTTATATATGCCCCCCCCCCCCCCCCCCCAACCATCCCTATTTCCTTATCTTATCAAAACAAAACCACATCTCATCACCCACAAGCAATCCCCATCACAAAAATCAAGGAAAACCCCATCACAAATCCCGACCACATCAAGCGAGGATGATGAGTCTAAGGAGCAAAAGGAAGAAAGCCGTCGATTTTGCATCCAGCGACGCAAGGGTGCTACTTCATCCACCCCACGAGAGGCAAGGGGACAAGGGAATGTAATGATACAAGGTGTTGCACAACTTGAGTATTTCCAGGAGGTAATCTTCACCAACGATGACCATCGCCGACGATTTGAGCAATTGCTAGGTAAGGACTATGAACCCACTCAATTCATCGATCGTGATGCATTAGAAGTACTTGGCATAAGGAACCAAAAGGAGGTGTTTTTCAATGGTATGGGTCTAGAGAAAATGTTCTATGCCCATGAGGACACATACTTGAGTCTCACGCTAGAGTTTTTGTGTAGTCTCCGGGTGGTCACCATTCGGCAAAGAAATGTTGGTTTGATGTTCCGTCTTTGCAATAGAGACCATAGGTTGACTCTAGACCAATTTGCAAGTATTTTTGGTCTTGAGGTACCAAGGGATGACACCGATAAGCCCGCCGACTTTAGTGTTAACCACCTTTGGGTGGCTATTTCTGGGAGAGAACTTCATTCCTACAAGCAATGTTATACCTTTGCAATCCAACATCCGGTAATTAGGATTACCGAACGGTTTTTCGCCTGGACTATCAATGGAAGACAAGTACAAGATAGGTGCACCCTTCTCGACTTGACTTTTCTAGAGTCATATTTGAATGTGCAAGGGACAAGGCCCTAAAATTTTAACACACCCCTTGAGTTGCTTACACGGTTCAATGACTTTGCACAAGGGAGTACTCATATCAAAACCTTTGTGATGCGAGGCCTAATTAGAATTTGGCCAATGAACTTTGCCCCGGGTTCAACCTTTATGGAAGCTATGAAAAGCATAAGGGGAGCACTTTGATATATGAGGATGCTATCTTCAACCACCACTGTTGGTGTACTTACAATGAGGCCGCAAGTGTAGAGTGGTTCACCAAGGGTTTCTCATCACTTAATCTAAGGGGATGGAACATACCACCCACCGAGCGCCGCTTGAGCCGGTACTCTCCAAGGCCAAGCTACCTCCTCCCCATTTAAATCCATGACAACCCACCACCAAGAGAATAAGCACCTTATCAACCTCGCGAGTTGCCGGAATGGGGTGCCGCACCACCATCTTATGTACCCATTCCACCCTACCAAACACCACATGTACCATTCACTCCTCAAGACCCGAGAGCTCCATCCATGACCGATCTGATGCAGCTCATGCAAAATGTTGATCTTGGAGTGTACAATGGGAGGGTTCACAACTACTTGGCCTAATACCCCTCCTACTACAACATGGCTCAACAGGGGTACATCAACCCTAGGGGCCCTCATCCGTCTTGGGCTCGACCACATCTCTTGTTCCCTAACTATGGCAACCAAGGAGGGAACTTTGGAGACCAAAGTGGGGGATCTTTTAAGCAAGGAGGAGGATTTGACAAAGGAGGATCAAGCGGACGTGGATACCGCGATGATGATGATGATGATGAGTAAGATGGCTAGAGGTGCTTGACCATACCACCTCCATTTGTATGATACTCTTTCCCTATCTCTCATGTATATTTACATTGTATTATATCTCATATGATTAGATTTAGTTTGCATTGTCATATATATCTCACATGATTCATGTAGTTAGTTGCATATAGACTTGAGTTCATGCATAGTCACTAATGACCCAACCTAATTTCTCCTACACTAGAAATAGTGCTTAAATCGGTTTGGGGGGTTCGATCATAAGTGACCATAGAAAACATGCATCATCTAGTATAGTGTAAATTGCATTCATTTGTTATATATGTCATATAGAATTGAATTTAGTTGGAGCATGCATTCATTCATATCATATCATTGCATTTGTACATAAATTTCTATAAAACTTTAAAAATCCAAAAACATGTATTTCTTTTTCATTCCAACTCCTACATGTACATTGAGGACAATATCAAAAATAAAGTGGGGATGGGGATTTATATTCCAAAAATGCATAAAAATATAAAAATTTCGAAAAAACTCAAAAATATGTTTTAATTTCATAAAAACAAAATTCATAAAAATTTGAAAATTTGAAAAACCAAAAATATGTTCTTTAATTTAGTAGTGTATAATTGTATATACTTGTATTTTTGTTCTCTTCTCACTTAGATACGACACTTCATTTGAGGCATAAGCATGTGAATATTAAGACCACTTAGTATGATAGCTCTAATCTCTATTGTCCTTCCATTTATTTTCATTATTCATTTGAGGAGGATGGGCTTAGATGTCAAGGAGGATGTGATGTATTTTGTTGTTGCGGTTTGTGTACCTATGTGTTGTTAGGAGTTGCATTTAGTTTATATAGCATTTTAGTTGATAGAAGCATATGCATTAGAGTTGTATATATGTTAGTTGCATCATGGCATGTAGTTGCATGGTTAGAAAATTTTGTGAAAATGGCTATTTGGGAAGCTTGACAAGTGTATATAAGGCCCTTATAGATAATTTTTCTCCTTGAAACTTTGTTTGCTAGAATACCCTCAAGACACCCTAGGATGTGTCATACTAGTATCTTTTAACCCATGGACTAAGGCCTAGTCAAGAGTACCTTGTGGTGTGATAACTCCTTGGCTATCGTTTATTCCAAGGTGACCTTTGAAGCCATGTAACCATTCTTATACTTCTATCATCATATTTTGCCAACAAAAAGGGAATGGGCACAAAAACATCAAATTGAGTTCAAGTACAAAATCAAAATCAAATGTTTGCAAATTGCATCAAATGAAAAGAGGAGCAAAAATAGACTCCTATGCTTTAATAAAAGTGCCCTTGCTACAAAATGGGGTTACTTTGAAAATGTTCAAAAAGAATGCAAAGAAATTGCCAAGTATGAAATTGCCAAACATAAATAATGTGTTCTCAAAACGTTTAATGCCACAACAATTTTAGGGGGGAAAATAAATCAAAGGCAAACCTCTTGCTTAACCTAATGATGTACCACTGTATATACTCCGTTTGTAATAATCAAAGGACTAAGCCCTCATAGTGGAGGCAAACCTTCCTTAGATTAGATTAGGAGTATGTTAGAATAAAGTAATCTCAATCATTCCACATTAATCATTCCTTAACTATTTTTCAAGCTTTATTATTGGGTAATTGAAGATTATTGGGTTATTATTTTGGAGATTTGACAACTCTTCATGAATTAATCAAGTTCTCTTCTATTATTCTTTCATTTCCACTTGTCCATCTTAATATTGGTATAATCTCTTTACTCTTTACTCTTTATTGCTTATTTCTTCACTCTTTTATCATGTTTATACTAGTTGTAATTATTGACACCATGATAACATTTTTTCCATAATAATAAGTGAGTAGTTACTTAACTAGGATTAGTGGGGGATTAAGGGAGTTAAATCATGGGATAGATTCATGCTTAATGAGTTCATATGAATGCTTGCTTATTGTTATTCAACTTATGCATATATCATGTTTGATGAAATGCTTGATTGACAACCTAGCATGTTTCTCTATCTTTTCAACAAGATTTGTAAGACATAATCCAACTCAAGCCTTGTTAGACCTTGCATATTGTTGAATAGGGAAAACCCAAGTCGACTTGTAGGTGTTGTAAAGTCCTAACCGACTCGGCTCCGAGACGTTAGTTTCCCCAAGAAGTGGTTTATCATGCATGTAGTTTAATAGGAAGAATTAAGTCGACTTTTAGGTGTTGAAAAGTCACAAATGACTCGGCTCCGGGACCTAAATCTTCTTATGAATTATAAGACATGAACTAACTTAATTCCAACAATAATAATTGCTTGCATCCACATAACTCATTTATGCTATCTCACAATGATTCCCTTATGATCCCATGACATCCTAGTGCTTTTAATCATTTGTTTACATCTTTTGATTTATTACTTGCTTTACTTTATTGCTTTCATTAGTTTAGACTCATCAACTTGAAACCCCAACAATTGTGACACTAGCTTAAATTGAGATAGATAGACTTAGGACCCAAAGCACACCGTCCCGTGGATCGACCTCGACTTAACCACTAACTAGTTGTTTGTTGAGTTTATAAATGTGTTTGATTGATTGACTCATCACCCGATCTAAGGTCAATATTTGAAAATATTTCGGCTCCACTAAGTTGGTCAAACAAATAATCAATTCTTGGTAGAGGGTACTTTTTCTTGATGGTGACGTTATTCAACTCCCTATAATCGATGCATAGCCTTAACGTCCAGTCCTTCTTCTTTACAAAGAGAACCGGTGCTCCCCATGGTGAAACACTCGGTCTAATGTAGCCTTTATCCGCCAACTCCCAAAGTTTCTTCATTAACTCTTCTAATTCCTTTGGACCCATCCGGTATGGGGCCTTAGAGATTGGTCCCGTACCCGGTTTCAAGTCCACTCTGAATTCCACCTCTCTAAGTGGGGGTAACCCGGGTAATTCCTCCAGAAACACATCTTCAAAATCATTCACCACCGGTATATCTTGTGCATACGGTCCTTCCATACTAGTGTCCCATACATGGCACAAGTGCATAGGACACACCTTCTTCAAACATGTCTTCAAGGTCATCACCGAAACTAGCTTTATCTTTGGTTTGACTAAGCAACCTTTGTATGACACCCTAGTACCCTTGGGTCCTCTCAAGGCGGTCTTCTTTTGGTAACAATCTATGTTGGCTTTGTGTTTACTTAGCCAATCCATCCCTAGGATCACTTCAAACCCCTTTAGAGGGAACTTAAAGAGATTTGACGGAAAGTTGGTCTCATGCACCATGACCGACACTTCTTTATATACTTTTGAACATAAAATTGACTCTCCCGAAGGTAAGGACACGTAGTCAGGCTAATTCTCCCTCTCCAAATCCTAGGGTCGACACATGACTCTTAGACACGAAAGAATGAGTAGCCCCCGAGTCAAATAAAACGAAACAAGGATGAGAATTAATAAGGAATGTACCGGAGACAACGTGGGCATCCTCCTCGGCACTCTTCTTATCCATGGCAAAGAGCTTTCCCCTAGACTTGGGTTCACCTTGCACCGTGCTTGCCGATTAGGTTTGCCTACTTCCCGACGCATTGCCTCCCGTGAAGCTAGTCGCTCTATATGGAGCTCCCCGGTTGAAATTTCCCTGCTTGTTGCCGCCATTGAAGTTGGGGTTGGCGTTCCTCGGGTTGCTCCACGCCCCCGTACTCCGGTTGTTGGTCCCACTTTGAGAAGGAGTGTAGTACGAGTTTCCTTGCACGAACCTCCGGTTAAGCCCTCTTGGGGTGCTCGTGCACTCCACTTTATTGTGACCAAGTCCACCACAATTATAGCATCGAGGTCCTCCTCTTTCACTCACGGCCCTTTCGGTGTAGCTGACCGACTTCACGTAGCCACTTGTAGGCGTTCCTCCCGAGTAGTATCTAGTTTGATTGAAACTAGTCTTCTGGGGTTGGTAGCCTCCACTCTCACTTTCGACTTTCCTCTTCTCCCCCGATCTTTCCTTAGCCTCTTTGGCCATGCCGAGTAGCCTCTCCGTGTTCCCGGCCCTCTCATAGACCTATTTCACACTTGACACATCTCCGAGTTAAAGCTTCTCTAAGATCTTGACGGTAGTCCTCCTTAAAACTTGAGGGCCAAGTGGGATTGGCTAAGATGAATATCTTTTACGTATGTAGCTAGTTCGTTGAAACGGAGATAGTAATCTTGAACGGTCATAGCATCGGTCATGACAAAGCGATCAAATTCCGCCTGGAGTTTGCATCTTACATGCTCAGGAATGAATTCATTTCTCATCTCTACCTTGAAATGAGTCCATGATATTGCGGCCTCACCTCTTTCCTCATAAAATTTTCTCATAGCATCCCTCTCTTTATACCACCATCCCTCCGCGAGACCTCCTAAGTAAAAGGCGTCTTGCTCCACCTTAAGCTCCTCGGGGCACCTTACTACCTCGAATACATTATCCATTTCCCTCACCCAGTCGCTAAAGAGACAAGGCTCCCCAACTCCAAGGTACTTGGTGGGGCGGTGGCGCGAGATGGCGCTGCTCACGGCGGAGGCATCCATTGCCTTATCTCTCTCTCTAGTGACATTCCTAAGGGACTCGGTGAGGGCTTCATTTTGACCTATGAGTCGCTCCATAACCTCTTCGGATACGCAGGATGGAGGTGAAGGGGTCCTTGCACGGGTTCTCGGCATTATGTCTCTTCAATAAGCGTAACAATCGTCATTACATGCTCTAAATTAGGGGGCAAAAGGAATTGACCACAACACAGGTCCACTCGATCGAGTGTGGAATATCACTCGGTCGAGTGGTGTCCTACTCGGTCGAGTGACTCGGCTTACAAATAGTTTCCAGAAATCCCCCCCAAGTCCAGTCAGTCGAGTGGTCCTTATACTCGGCCGAGTGACACGCACTCGGTCGAGTGTCAAAGCTTATGGGATGTCCTAAGGGTCTGTAAATATATCCACTCAGTTGAGTGGCAAGGGCACTCGGTCGAGTGCCTTCTAGTCGACCGAGTCCATTTTTCCACTTGACCAAGTATGCATTTTAAGGGCTATTTACTCATCCCAACTCATATAAGTCCACATATAATCCTATTTGCATGTTCCTAAACGCATTCATGGGGAAAAATAGAGGCATTGATAGGACATACAACTCACATATGACGGCAATTAGTATATACTCACATTAACACATCCAACACATCCTTCATATTTGTAACATCATCAACATGTTATCACATATGATATTATCAAGGATGTAACAAATCCACAACATTAAACAAGGAATATGCAACAACCATATGCACTACACACGCCTCATTGCCCCCGCATAGTGACCGACTTAAGTTAAGAGGACAATGGGACAACATTGGGACGTCTCCCGAACTTGTTACAAGTTCTCTATGACTCAAACTGGGTTCATTTTAGATTGACTCACCCTAGCTCATTAATTCATTGGTTTAGGCTCTAAAACTGTTGCTCTGATACCACTTTACAACACCCCCATAAGTCGGGATCCTTTCCCTTAGGCATTCCCAACGCATGGAGACATTACAAGACTTGGTTTCCCAAGTTTGTAGTGCGAACAATCAAGTAATGAATTTCTCAACTCAATATAAAGATAAGTAAGTTGTAGATAGTTAAGTGGTTATAAGTTGAGGGATGCAAATACCATCCCAAATTATACAACCAAATTTAAATAGGAGTTTGAATGTCAAAAACTAAGACAAGTGTAAGTAGTGACAACAAGGAAGACCGCTCCCAAGCCCACGACTCAATATGCACACCTGTCACACTGCTCCCCATATGGGCGGAAATCACCATATGGTTCACCACAGACAATTCAAAACCCAATTGTTAGCTGAACGATATAAATGTTCAATGCATGCAATACTAAACTTACCTAATTATATGACAACGCAAGATGAAACCAAAAAGGTACGACGAAAAATAGGAATCACCCTCCAACAAACATCTCCACAAACCAGTGACCGGGACACGCCCACGACGCCACTATCACACAAGGTACTCGGAACACGTCGTACTAAATGTGCACATCCCCCTTGGAGTGGGAAGCTCCAAGGGTGATGATGTGACCATAATTGGCGCATATTTAGCCCCCGAATTACCCTTGTTTCCATGCTTTTTAGTGCTTATTTGGGTCATTTCTTATCTTTAGTTCTTTGTTTTGCATATTCTTTGAGATTTTGATCCCTTGGTAGGAAAGGAGTAAGAATCTTGCATTTTCATGGCAAATCGAGACTAAATTGATCAAATTCAATGACCAAGCATCAAGGAGAGACAAGATTAGAAGGCCTTTGTACATATCTTAGTAGAAGAGCAATGTTGAGAAAAGATCCTTGAGTCCCCAAGGAAATCCCCAAGGAATTTATGAAGAAAAGGGAAGAAAAGAAGAAGTTACCACGCTGACTGACAATCCGAGCGGATTGTCAACAATCCGCCGTCCCCGCCCTTGCACAATCCGAAGGCCCCACTGGAATCCGCTCGGATTCCCCTCAAAGAATCCGCCGGATTCCCAGAATCCGCTCGGATTCCATCGCCAAATCCGGCCGTCCCGACCTTAATCCGCCCGGATTCCTTCACAAAGACGGGTTGTCTTCTTCAAGCTACGAAAAGAGAAGCCCTTCTCTCCAAAAATACCGGCTTCTCCTTGCTCAACTTAAAAAGTGTAATTACTAGTTTAGCCCTTAGTTAACCCTAATGCATCCTCCCTAATTTTCACTATAAATACCCCATTAGTCTAATTAGAGGAGCATGTTCTTCTTATCAATAATTAGTGTAGTTAATATCAATCAAATCTCTCTTCAATATTGTAATCAAGTATTAATCAAGTTTTAATCCAAGTTTTAGTTCTTTAATCTCTCTTTTGTTCATCCTTTATTTTGGGTAATTGAAGATTATTTGGGTTATTATTGGGAGATTGACAACCTCTTAATCTAGCATTCAAGTACTTCTATTATTCTTGCTTTATTATTGGAATCATTAGTAGGTATAATCTCTTAATCCCTTTTTAATTATTGTTAATTACTTTCATTTATTCATCATGTTTCATATTGTTGGTATGATTGACAACCTTGCTAGCATGATCAACATGATAATGAGTGAGTAGTCTCTTAGCTAGGGTTAATGGGTGATTAGGGGAAACCAACATGGGGAATGATTCATGCTTAAATTAATATGCTTTCATATCTTATTTGCTTGCTTGTTTTGATCTCAACTCATGCACATGTTATATTTGATGAAATGCTAAGCCTATGAATCCTTGCATTTACTATCATCTCCTATCTTTTCAATGAGACTTGTAAGACATAACCCAACTCGAGTCTCATTAGACCATGCATGTTGTTGAGTAGGGAAGATTAAGTCGACTTGTAGGTGTTGTACAATCTAATCGATTCGGCCCGGGACCCAAACTTTCCTAGGATTGTAAGATATAACCCAACTCAATCCATCACAACAATAATTGCTTGCTTATAATTTGAGAACATGTTTGTATGATCATATCCCATGATTTCCCTATGACCCCATGACACCCTAGTGCCTTTAATCAATTGTTTACACCCCTTTAATTCATCTTGCTTGTTTATTTTCATTGTTATTCTAGTTTAGTAACCTTCTATATCAACCCAATTTGTGACACCCCTTAGACACCACTAGTTACAATAGAAATCTCATTTCAACTCCCGTCCCTTGGGATCCGACCTTTACTTGCCTATTTACTAATTGTAGAGTTGCTTGTTAAGCTATAAATTGTGTTTTGATTTGACCGTGACCAACGACCACATCTATTTACTTGTGAATACGAAACGGACCGATCAAAAAATGGCGCCGTTAATTCTGGGACGGTGTTTGTTTGATTTAGATTTCCTTTTTTGTTATTAGTTGTGTCTTTCTTCGCCTTGAGGAAGTAAAAATCCTCAAGGTTTGTTCTAATTGTTTTTGAGTTGTTTGATATTTTGCATGTCTAGAAGGTTACAAAGTGATTTGTTACCTTTTGACCGTGAAATCGAAAGAACCTTGACGAACAATAGGAGACTTGTTAGGAGGAATTTGAGAGGTATTAGTGAAGTTGTTCAACCCACTAGTGAGTTTGTCAATCCTTTCGCAATAGAAGGAGAAGAAAACCCATTACACAATACCCCACAAAATCCACCTACAATGCCAAAATTCTCGTCACACTCCGTACCCACCGAGGAGAATCTACCAAATGGTACTCCTACACCGCAACATCTCACCGGAAATTTTATTGCCAAGTCCGCCTTCATCCAACTAGTTGAGAGGAGCCAATTCGGGGGAATGCCTAGTGAGGACCCTCATTCTCATATAGCAACCTTTTGCGATTATTGTGATGCTATCTCTCAAACGGGCGTGACTCAAGACCAAATTAGATGGGTCTTATTTCCTTTTTCCTTAATCGGCACCGCAAAGCAATGGTTAAAGGGCCTTGATAAGGCCACCCTTGGAATAGATTCTTGGAAGAAGTTGGCTCTAGCTTTCTACAAAAAATTCTACCCACCGGAAAAGACCAACATGCTAAGAGCTCAAATTACGGGTTTTAAGCAAAGGGATGAAGAGTCTTTGTATGAAGCTTGGGAGCGGTTCAAGGGAATTTGTCGCTCATGTCCTCACCATGGACTTAGCGAATGGTTTTTGGTGCAACAATTTTGGAATGGTTTATATGAAGATTTTAGGAACATTCTCAATATGGGATCGAATGGGATGTTCACCGAGGTTGATGACAACCAACCTTGGAGCAAAATTGAAGAGATGGCAATCCACAATTCACAATATAGTAGGCCTCGCAAGGCTACTAGAGGAGGAAAGTATGAAGTGGACGCCGTTACTCAATTAGGTGCCCAACTAAGCTCCCATATCGATACAATCAACTTGAAGTTTGAACAAGCTATGGCTAGACTTGAGGAAAACTCAAAATCATCGAAGCATCATGTCAATGCCATGACGGCCTCCTCATCAATCCCAAGTGGGATATGTGAGAATTGTGGAACTTTGGGTCATGACCCAAGTGAGTGTAGGGGAACAACCGAACAAGTTAATGCTTTCCAAGCTTACAAAAGTGGTACCCCTTATTCAAATTTTTACAATGAAAACACCAAGTTCCATCCAAATCTCTCATACAAAAGCCAAAATATTCAAAACCCTCAAACAACATACACTCCACCACCCATGAGAAACCAAAATCAAAGACCCTTTTACAATCAAAACCAAGGTTACCAAAATCAAAATCCATACAATCACCAAAATGACCAAGGTTTTGATGTCCAAAAAGCGGTCCTCCAAATGCAAAAGAATCAACAAGAATTTTTCACCCAAATGCAAAAAGATAGCCAAGCAAAAGAAACCACCATCAACAACATTCTAGCTCACACCAAGATGTTGGAAACACAATTGACTCAACTAGCATTTTCAAGCTCACAAAGACAAAAGGGGCAATTACCACCTCAAAGTAATCCCCCTAGACATGAAACGGTTAGTGCCATTCACTTGAGAAGTGGTACAAGGTATGAAGCACCGAAGAAGCAAGTTTAGGATGAAGTTGTGGAAGCTAGTGAAAAGGAAGAAATTGTGCAAAACTCCAAAGATGGAGAATCATCAAAAGAAGAAAGTTCAAAGAAAAATGAAGACAAGGCCAAAGAGAAGGAGCCCATTGTGATTAGACTTCCTTTTCCAAGTCGTCAAGCCAAGCCCAAATTTGATGATCAACTTGGAAAGTTCATGGAAATTGTGAAGAATTTAGAAGTCTCAATTCCTTTCACGGAGTTAATCAACCACGTTCCGGCCTATGCAAAGTACATGAAAGATATCCTCACAAAGAAGAAGTCGATCCGGAAACTTGTGACTATCGCCTTCACTAAGGTGAGTAGTGCAATACTTCAAGGGAGTTCACCTCCAAAGTTAAAGGATCCGGGAAGCTTCTCAATACCGTGTACCATTGGCGACACGACGATCAACAAAGCCTTATGTGATCTAGGGGCTAGTGTGAGTGTCATGCCGTACTCGGTGAGTAAAAGGTTGGGAATGGGAGAGCTTAAATGCACCAACATCACACTCCAAATGGCCGATAGATCGACGAAGACACCATTAGGGATATGGGAAGATGTCCCCGTGCGAATTGGGAAGTTTTTCATCCCGGTGGACTTTGTCATTGTTGATATGGAGGAAGATTCCAACATTCCAATCATCCTAGGAAGACCTTTCCTACACACCGCGGGTGCGGTGATTGATGTGAAACATGGAGAGCTCACTCTAGAAGTGGGAGATGAAAGCATAACTTTTAATCTTGACAAGACCATGAGAGCTCCTCGATTGCATGAGCCATGTTTTATGATTGATCATTATAGCCGAAAAGATGAAAGGAAGAAATCGGAACTCCAATGGAGGAAGAAAATTGAAGATGCTCCATTTAAAGAGCAAGTGACTTGTGACAAGGAGAGCTTGCAAAGCTCATCAAAATCAACCAAGGAAGAAGAGGATGGCCTCATTGGCCAAGAGAAGAAATTGGGAGAGTTGTCTCCATCTAAGCAAGATATTTTCAATGATCAACTCAATGAAGTTTGTGGTCTTTGGGACGACGAGTTTGAAGGGATTTTTAATCCCTACATTGGGCATGCCATCGATCATGATCAACAACAAGGGCCACGGTCTATTGAGGACCTCTACCATAATAATGAACAAGCTTTTGATTACTTTTTCAAGGTGTTGAGCAACATCAACAACACCTTGAACATGCCCTCATGACATCTCATCAAGAATGAGAGTTTGGTGGAGTCCTCCCTAAACCACCACTTGTAAATATTTCTAACTCCCTAACTTACATTTCAATTCTTGTATTGCATTTTTGTCATTTTTGGATTTTTATTTACTTTGATCAAAATAATTGTCATGTAAGAGAGAAGTGAGGGAGGGACTAACGACTTCAATTGATGTGTAGTGCTTTACCTTAGTGTGGGGATGGCAATTGCCTAGGCTATCCATGCCTTCGTATTGCCCCCACAATGAAGAACACAAGCCTTGAAAGAAAGAATGGAAGAATGAAAAAGGGAATGCGCGGTGCACGGATGGAATCGAATCCGTGTACACAGAGGAAGAATCCGAGCGGATTCCGGAGAATCCGCCCGTCCTATGCAATGCGAGCGCCCCTGCGGTAAAAGACGCCCGTCTTGAATCGAGCTGAGTTTTGGAATTTTCTTGATCGTTAAAGAATCCGAGCGGATTCCCAAAAATCCGCCCGTCTTGAAGAATCCGGCCGTCTTGTAAAAAAGACGCCCGTCTTTGCGGTAAGAAAACAAGCAAAAATCTCGGATCTGAAATCCGTCCGTCTTTGAAAAATCCGCCCGTCCGTGTTCAAGCAAATCCGAGCGGATTGTACCAAATCCGCCCGTCTTTAGGCGAGCTTTTGCAAAGATTGAAGAAGTAGAATCCGCACGGATTGAGCCTAATCCGCACGGATTGCCCCTGCAGTTTTGAAATTTTCGGCTTCTTTAAAACCCCTCCCACCTTCATTTATTCATTGATTCATTCATAAACACTACCCACAACATCAAAACCCTCATCCTCTCCATCATAAAAACAAAAACCCTCAACAACATTCAACAAAAACAATTCAAACCACCCTTCCAACAACAAATTAATCACTCCTTCTTCAACAAAAATCAAAACCAAGAACAAAATCTTCAACCTTTGAGTCGATTTTTGTTTTCATAAAGGCAAAGCCTTTCACCTTAAAATCTATTTGGGCATCCTACATATTGAAGATTTTTCACTCTTTTCTTGGTTAAGCTCATCAATGGCAAGGACTAAGGGTGCAACAAAGGCAACAAAGGCACCAAAGGCTAAGGCACTCTCACAAAGGCAAAAGGCTCTTCAAACAAAGAAAGCTTTGGCTATGGTGGTGGCAACACCAAACTTGGAAGTGCAACAACAACAACAACCTTCTATGGGACCATCAACATCCTCTACTCCGGTAATTAATCAACTTTTGCATTATCCGGAGGTAACTTTTATTTCCGATGCCCATAGAAATACCTTTGTCAAGTTTGCTATGAAATCTATTCAATCCACCAAATTCATATGTAAAGATGCCTTGGAAAAATTGGGTGTTCTTGAACAAACAAAATCCTTTTTCAAAGCCATGGGGTTGGAGAAATTGTTTGAAACAAAGGAATTGACATACCCCTCCCTTGTCTTGGAATTTTTAAGTTCTTTGAAAGTCACCAAAGTTGAGAATAGGGAAAATATCGAGGTTCGTCTAGCTAATGTTAGTAGACGCATTACCTTTAAGGAATTGGGTGAAATTTTGGGTCTTAGTGATGAGGAAAGTTATTTCAAGAGTTATGGAAAGTATGACCCCGAACCTCTTTGGGAGGCAATCTCCGGGAAGAAATTTGAGGATTTTCATGCGTGTCGTGCTCTTTTGGTCCATCATCCGGGCATAAGAGTATGGCACAAGGTTGTGGGAAATACCATAATTGCTAGGAAAGACACCAATCATTTCACAAGACTCGATTTTATTCTCCTTGAATCGGCTTTGAATATCGGAAGAATTCACACCAAGCCTTACAATTCTTTGAGGCTATTGGTTGATAGATGGCTTAATGTTGATAATGGGAAGAAGGGCACGACCGTTATTGTCAATGGCGGCCTAGTCACGGTCCTAGCTAAGCACTTTGATCCTAATTTCAATAAGGATAAGAAGTACAAAGCAAAGGAAGGTGGCCATCTTATTGATATGCACATTATGATTCACAAGTTCAAGTGGGTTGCCCATAACCCCCTTGACACTAAATATGGATGGCTAACTAGTGAAGCTAGATCGTTCACCTTGCCCTCAAAGATTTGTCGCCTAAGCGTCCACCGGACCAATTATCTACTTCCCCTTTCCGAAGAAGCCGAGTATATCATTCAACAACAAAAGGGTGATCTTGAAACCCCCTCCTCTTCCATTGTCATACCACCTTACCCCTTTGAGTATGAAGAGTTCAAGCCGGAAGGAATTGAAATTGGGAAAGACTATGTGACTCTTCTCATGCAAGCAATGCACAAGCAAGCCCATGAAGATCGGAAAAATGCGTATTTGGCTCAATATCCACCCCTCCTACATCTAGCTAGGCAATGACTCCTTGATCCATCTTGTCCTTTGCCTAGTTGGGCGGATAGAGAAGTCTTATTTCCGGGTGCATCTAGGGACGTGGTGGGAGATAATGAGGTTGTTGGAAATGATGAAGAAGTTGATGATAATATTGAGGAAGAAGCAATGGAAGAAGAAAGAAATGGTGAAGATGATGGAGAGGAAGATGAGGAAGAAAGTGAAGAAGCAAATGACAAGGAAAGTGGCAATGTGACCACTTCTCATGAGGGAAGTGGTGATGATGATAGCATGATGGAAGACTAGCAAGCCTTGGAGACTCCTACACTCCCATGGTTTGTCTATATCTCTTTGTATTTTATTTCATTTTGATCATTGTTGGTTTAGTCCTAGCAACATCAAAGGACTCACACCTCGGTACCATTGAGGTGTTCTTATCTTATTGTTCCCATTTGTAAAATCCAAAATGACAAACTAGTTTCATGCATAGCATAGTGTGTGCATGAACTATACCCATCCTTGGACATTAGCAATAGTGTCTCACTCGGTTTGGGGAAGTTAATGCATACGCAACGGGAGGTAATCTAAATTATCCTCTCCGTCATAACAAAAACCATGCATCATGTAGTGTAGCTTAGTATAGAATTGCATTTAGTATAGAAATCATGCATCATCTTTGCATAATTTCCATCATTTTGGCCATTGAGGACAATGCCCATATTAGTGTGGGGATGGGAATTCTAACATCAATACTATATATTAATTCCAGAAACCAAGGGACTTCAATGTAATTAAAGAAAGTTATACAAATTAATTATACTATATAGTTTTAAATCACTACCACCGTGTGATGGACCCGATTAAGGGATCTCAATGCAAATATTATATAGTTTGGGTTAAAATTAAATTATATAGAAGCTTGATAATTTCCCTAAATATTTGTAAGAGACTAAAACATGGTTAATTTCCTTAAAATAAAATAATTAATTAATTAAGATGGTCAATTTCTTTAAAATAAATAATTAATTAAGATGGTCAATTTCAAGGAGAATAAAAGAAAGAAGATGATTGGTAATTTTCCTAAATATTTATAGAAGACTAGAATATGGTCAATTTCCTTAAAATAAAATAATTAATTAGTATAAACATGCACACTTATGGTATTAGTTATTATCATCATAAAATTATATATTAAATTTAAAATCTATGCAATTTTATTAAACATTATAGTTTATTAGATGTATAGAGATGTTAATTATTATTTAACATACAAAAATATAATATAAGTAGGTTATAAATAATTCAAGTTAGATTCCATAGTATATAATATTGCATAATTCTTTCGATTTGATTTAATGCATATATGTAATATATTTATATAAATATATAATTCTCTTAAAATTGCATGCATAGTAGTAAAAGTATTTCGTGAGTAAAGAAAATAATTGTAGTATCATTGACATAGTTATATGATAGTAATCACTCATTTGAATAGTAAAAGTAACAATATTATTAGCGAGATTAGTAAAGTGGTAGAAACAACGACGGGAGTAGTAGTGAAATAATCAATATTAACGTGGTAATAGTTAAAGTAACAATAATTATGGCGGGAATAGCGAAATTATCAACATTAATGCGGCAGTAGTGACAGTAACAATAATTACGGCGGGAGTAGTAAAAGTAATAATGATTATGAGCAAGTAGTGAAATTTTATTACTATTGTTTCACTAATAAGAGCAAAATATTTAAAGCGGGAGTAGTGAATTTGTCTCAAAATTTATTTCATCGTAATTCTATAATATGTCATAAAAAAATATATTAATGATAAATTTATAGATTATGCAACTTTGAGTAATTTTATTTAATGAAAAAAAAATTAATGGTAATTAAAGGTAGCCCGGGCGAAGCCGGGCACCAATACTAGTTTAACTCTTATTCAAAAACCCATAAAAATTGAAAAAATTTCAAAAATCATAAAAATTGAAAAAATTGAAAACCCAAAAACAAGTTCATTTCCTTTGTATATATTGTCTTGTATATATTGTGTTTGTTTTATCCTTGTTCACATTGATTGACTACGCCACATCCGAGACATGAGGATATTGAAGACCGCATGGTATGATCTTTCCAATCTCCTTTTTCCTCTTTATGTTAATGACTATGTGGCTTTATTTTGATCGATGCGGTATAACAATGTGAATCTAGGACTTGCATTTAGATTATATGTCGTATTAGTTGGTAGAATCATATGCATTAGGATGTTTTAGTTGCATCATGGCATGTAGTTGCATGTTAGAAAAATTTTGCGAAACCGTCTACTTCGGAAGCTTGACAAGTGTATATAGGCCCTAGTAGATGCTTTTTATTCTTAAGACTTTGCTTGTTAGAATACTTGTAAAACACCCTAGGATGTGTCATGCTAGTATCCTTTGACCCATGGATTAAGGCCGAGTCAAGAGTACCTTGTGGTGTGATAACTCCTTGGCTACCGTTTATTGCAAGGTGACCCTTGAAACCATGCATACAACCATCATTCATCCATGTTCTACCATATATTTTTGTCATCAAAGGGAATGGGCACAAAAAGAAATCAATTTGAGTTCAATGAAATGAAAAGTGAAAGAAAGTTTGCAAAAATGCATCAAATGAAAAGAGGAGCAAAAATAGAACTCCTAAGCTTCAAATACAAGCCACCCTCGTTACTAATTGGGGTGACTTTGAAAATGTTCAAAAAGAAAATGCAAAAAAAAAAAAAAAAATTGTCAAGTATTGAAATGCCAAAAATCAAAAGAAATGGCAAAGAAAGTGTTCTCAAATGTTATATGCCACAAGAAATTGGGGGGAAAACAAAAGAAAAACAAAAACGAAAGCAAACTCCCAAAATGAAACTCAAATTCTATCGATCCCTTTATTCATCATATCCATTTTTGTGCATGGTAGAGAGGGGACGACCCTTCTTCTTGTCTAGGCAAGAGGGGGAATTCCGCGATCCTCCAGTGTTTCTAACACCATAGGGAGTCTACTCTTGACAAAAGCATTTAACGATTGAGGACAAAGGTACCCTAGCTTGACACAACTTGGAGGTGATTTATTGGTATCCTTCTAGGCCTAGTAGTTTGAACAAATTGCATCTATGAAGGATTGTGTACCCTTGAATTGCTTCCCTTGTAGATAATTTCCGCCACTTGATGAGGGAGTGGCTATTCTTTTTGTAGATGCATCGATTATGTGTTTTTGTGTGCTTTAATGTTTGGATGTGTCGCCATTTTGGCAAGACCCACCTTGCCTTGCAAGAAGGCATCCTACCTCATGGTTGTCTTGTTGTGAGTTGAAGGGGCGGAGTGAGACCCGCTAATTGTCTCATATCGGCTATATTTTAGGATAGGTTAGTATTGGTCCTAGTCTTTGTCACCTCTTTACTCGGGACGAGCAAAGGTTCGGTTTGGGGATATTTGATGTGACCATAATTGGCGCATATTTAGCCCCCGAATTACCCTTGTTTCCATGCTTTTTAGTGCTTATTTGGGTCATTTCTTATCTTTAGTTCTTTGTTTTGCATATTCTTTGAGATTTTGATCCCTTGGTAGGAAAGGAGTAAGAATCTTGCATTTTCATGGCAAATCGAGACTAAATTGATCAAATTCAATGACCAAGCATCAAGGAGAGACAAGATTAGAAGGCCTTTGTACATATCTTAGTAGAAGAGCAATGTTGAGAAAAGATCCTTGAGTCCCCAAGGAAATCCCCAAGGAATTTATGAAGAAAAGGGAAGAAAAGAAGAAGTTACCACGCTGACTGACAATCCGAGCGGATTGTCAACAATCCGCCCGTCCGCCCTTGCACAATCCGAGCGTCCCACTGGAATCCGCTCGGATTCCCCCTCAAAGAATCCGCCCGGATTCCCAGAATCCGCTCGGATTCCATCGCCCAAATCCGGCCGTCCCGACCTTAATCCGCCCGGATTCCTTCACAAAGACGGGTTGTCTTCTTCAAGCTACGAAAAGAGAAGCCCTTCTCTCCAAAAATACCGGCTTCTCCTTGCTCAACTTAAAAGTGTAATTACTAGTTTAGCCCTTAGTTAACCCTAATGCATCCTCCCTAATTTTCACTATAAATACCCCATTAGTCTAATTAGAGGAGCATGTTCTTCTTATCAATAATTAGTGTAGTTAATATCAATCAAATCTCTCTTCAATAATGTAATCAAGTATTAATCAAGTTTTAATCCAAGTTTTAGTTCTTTAATCTCTCTTTTGTTCATCCTTTATTTTGGGTAATTGAAGATTATTTGGGTTATTATTGGGAGATTGACAACCTCTCAATCTAGCATTCAATTACTTCTATTATTCTTGCTTTATTATTGGAATCATTAGTAGGTATAATCTCTTAATCCCTTTTTAATTATTGTTAATTACTTTCATTTATTCATCATGTTTCATATTGTTGGTATGATTGACAACCTTGCTAGCATGATCAACATGATAATGAGTGAGTAGTCTCTTAGCTAGGGTTAATGGGTGATTAGGGGAAACCAACATGGGGAATGATTCATGCTTAAATTAATATGCTTTCATATCTTATTTGCTTGCTTGTTTTGATCTCAACTCATGCACATGTTATATTTGATGAAATGCTAAGCCTATGAATCCTTGCATTTACTATCATCTCCTATCTTTTCAATGAGACTTGTAAGACATAACCCAACTCGAGTCTCATTAGACCATGCATGTTGTTGAGTAGGGAAGATTTAGTCGACTTGTAGGTGTTGTACAATCTAATCGATTCAGCTCCGGGACCCAAACTTTCCTAGGATTGTAAGATATAACCCAACTCAATCCATCACAACAATAATTGCTTGCTTATAATTTGAGAACATGTTTGTATGATCATATCCCATGATTTCCCTATGACCCCATGACACCCTAGTGCCTTTAATCAATTGTTTACACCCCTTTAATTCATCTTGCTTGTTTATTTTCATTGTTATTCTAGTTTAGTAACCTTCTACATCAACCCAATTTGTGACACCCCTTAGACACCACTAGTTACAATAGAAATCTCATTTCAACTCCCGTCCCTTGGGATCCGACCTTTACTTGCCTCTTTACTAATTGTAGAGTTGCTTGTTAAGCTATAAATTGTGTTTTGATCCGACCGTGACCAACGACCACATCTATTTACTTGTGAATACGAAACGGACCGATCAGGTGACTTGAGCGGAAGACGGTTTTCCAACCACCTTCCGTCTCCAAAATCGTAACAAAAAATCCTCCAACATCCTCCATTGTCAACCCAATCACCAACAACCCAAATACATCCAAACAAGGCACATATACAACCACATCAGTAAAACAACTAAATTCATGCTCAATTCCTCATTAATCCATTTCGCTTCATTTAATTGCTTTTAACATGTTAAAATGCAAGATAATCAACATTGTGACCATTCACTAAACTTAGTCTTCCATAATCATCATGAAGTATCATTACGTGATAAACCCTAATTATTCAAAACATGTTACAATTCAACTAACATGAAATAAATGCAATTAATGGTAATAAATGCACAATTAAACACTCATACCTTAAGCTTGTCTTGCCAATTCCTCAAGCTAGCCACTAAAAGTGCTCCTCAAAGAAGCTTCCTGCACAATTAATTACTACATTCACTACTACAATCTATTACAATAACCATACTAATTAAACCCCTTAAACATCTTTTTTAATTTCTACAACTTAATTAAATATGGAGTAGTCTACTAAACTAATTAAGATTATTAAGACGAGATTAGAGGAAAAAGGAGTATAGATTTACTTTCAAACAAAGTACTGAAGAAAGGAGGCAAGAATCTTCTCTTGAGAATTAAGGTTTTGAGAGGAAAAAAAATGATAGGGTTTTTTAGAGAGATATTTGGGATTGTAAAGAGTGATGAATAGTGTTTAGGAAAGGGATTTTGGTGAGAAATCTGAAGGGTTAAGATATGAAAGCGACATCCCACCAACTCAACTTCCGTATAAGCTATAATCGACCAGCACTCGGTCGAGTGGTCGGTCCACTCGATCGAGTGGAGCTCTACTCGGTCGAGTGACCATCCTTACAGGCTTCATGCCTACTGCCAAATGGCACTCGGTCCTACACTCGGTCTTGTGGGGCTTCACTCGGCAGAGTGAAACATCTACTCGGTCTCTACTCGATCAAGTCTGAGTCTTTGTAAATACATGGTATTACAAAGTGTGCAAAGTAGTCGATTGTGTCTTGATTCATTATCGGTTCTTATTTTCAGTGCAAGATGGTCGGAAGAAATGAAAGTGCAGCAAGCGTCTAGGGTCAACCCGATGGTAATGGTAATAATCAAGTTTTGGCCGCACTACTTTGTCTTCAAGATAGTTAAGACGTTACCTATGCTCATCTCCAAACAATCGAACGCCGCATTGTGGCCATATAAGCTAGGCTTCCTCCTGCGGAGGGTCTTATTCTTGACATCCCTTTGCACGACGATCCTCTACCCTTCGAAAAACCTGAAAAAGATTCTCCACCTATCCTCACTGAAGCTGAAAAGCGTCTTCAATACTTAGAAGAGCAACTGATGTACCTCAAGGGCGATGACATTTACAGTTAAAATAACCGAAAGTATGAAGCAGTAAATGCCCAACTACCAACTAACTTCAACATGACTGACATCCTGAATTTCAAGGGGCACGAAAACCCTCTAAACCTCATTCGTGCTTTCAAAGATTACATGTCTATCAGAGGCATTAATCCAGATATGATTTTAAGGATCTTTCCTTCATCTCTTGATACCATTCCCAAATAGTGGTTCTACTCTCTAGACCACAAGAAAATTTCTAGTTTGGATGCCATCGAGTTCACTAAGCAATACGCGGATAATGCCGAGATTTAAGTCATCATGCACATTCTAGAGGTTCTTACATAAAACGAAAAAGAAGGATTCACCGACTTCCTAAGTAGGTGGAGGAAGACTAGTACCCAACTTGTTTAGCGTCCAGACGAGGCCACTCTTGTAGAGAAGTTCGTGGATAACCGAAGGCCTATCTATGAAAATCATATGAGGTACCAAAACCTCAAGTCTTTCAAATATTTAACGGTGTTAGGTATAAGGATCGAAGACGATATTCGCAAAGGAATCTTGTCCAAAACTGTGGGACGTGGATATTAAGGTTCAACATCAATTGGAATTCGTTCCTACGGCTACACTAGTATGACCGATGATGGTAACCTTGTCGAATCATCCAAGAAGAACAATAGACCAAGGTAGTTCACCGACATTGGTGACAGATATACAAATGCGATAAAAAGGTTAGTAAAACAAGGTAGAATCCAACCAATATGACCTACACCCAACCCAGAAAAGATGTCCAAATTATGGGATGACAATGCTTATTGTGAGTATCACAGGGGTAAAGGACACGACACAGAAAAGTGTTATAGGCTGAAGCATGCTCTCCAAGACATGATTGAAGATGGACGTTTGCCTATCCCTCCCGCGAGTAAGCCTAATAACACAAAGAATCCTCTTGGAATTCTGATGATCTCGGATGAGGAATCCACCTTGGATTGCTCACACCTTACCTCTTCAATCGAAGATGAAATCAATATGGTCGACCATGGAGAAGCCTACTATACCACCACACCAAATATTGCATATTTTGTCGCATGGGCAAGAAGTGTGAGTAGACAGGTTGCCAAACTGGAAGATGTCGTGTCATCCTTTCAAAAGTCAAACATCTCAACTCAAAGAGCCACTCAAATAGCCGTCACCCTATTCTACGAATTTACAATGCAAGAAGTCATCACGATAGTTGACGATTTGGTTCAACAGATTATCAAGCTAAAATCCGAAATCCTACGCTTGAAAGAGCTCAACACTATCAATGGCGTTTAGGCCGATGATGACGAAGTTGTTTACCTCAAAGAACATCTCTTAGTCAAAACTTTGGAAGATCTCTACATAGATCATCTAACTTGATCTAGTCGCCCATATCAAAATGTCATCCCAGTGCAAACAAATAGTTCAACCACTAATGGCAATGTCACATCTCCAACAGAGAACAATGAAGATTCGATCACTGACCAGCTAATGAAGAAACTACAGAAGACAAAGGCTGATCATTCAGTCTGGCAATTAGTAGCTACTTCATTTCCATATCGCGAAGCGTTTCTGCAAGCATTGGCTAAACTCAATGTAGCACACGACTGTAATTCATACGAAGTGTTCAACCTAGTCCTCCAGGACTCAATCAAGCTAAGTAACCCAGTTACTTTCTCAAATGAAGATTTGCTACCTTTTGGTGTCGCTCACAATCTAGCCTTGTACATCACGATCACATTTCTCAAAAAGAATATACCCATGACACTAGTAGACGATGGCTCCGCAGTCAATGTCATACCACTGAAAACAGCTTACAAACTAGGCATAAAAGAGTCAGATTAGACCCCAACTAATCAAGGTATTCGCGCATACGATGGGACGTGACGCAAAGGCATAGGTCTCATTACTCTTACTAGTGGTCAATCGAAAGAAAGGCCAAGTTCCAGATAGTGGACATCGAGGCATCTTTTAACATACTTATAAGAAGGCCATTGATTCACACTTCCAAAGCTGTGACATCCACACTTCATCAAAAGATCATCAATCTTGTAGAAGATGAATTGGCTCCTTTATATTTCAACCAATATTCTAACCTAGTTGTCAACCACATATTCAAGTGCCAGGGATACTTCCCAGGAATGGTGCTAAACCCTATCCGGAGCAACACCTTCCCACCATTCAAAGAAGGGAACTCCCAGAAGATACCACTAGGATTGGGATACGAGCCTACAATATCCGAAGCTTTCGAAATGCTCGCTCAAGTTCAATACCGCAAACATCAAGGAGTCCAAATGCGACCATATCACCCTATATTAAATGGGTACTTCGTCAAGGAAGGAGACCATGAATCTTTTCCCGGATTTCCTGAACCTTGGATGATCAAGGGAAACAAGCTAGTTGGAATCAAAGTGTTCCATGATTGCTATTTTATTCCTCAAGAAACGGTTCCTACCGTCAAAAATCGTCCGACACCTTATCTCGACGAACAAGTTGTTAGCCTTTTGTTCGAAGAAGATCGATTCGTTAAGGCAGCGCAAGATGAGATTATTACCATGATACTTCGGGATGACCGTTTCAACCCCGCAATGCTCATCAAAGATGCAAACCCAGCCAACCAGCAGAAAGGATGGAGAAAATCAATTAAATGGACCAACAATCAAGGAAGGCTCTTCAAGCTCTCAACTGGAGAAGGACAGATGTTCAAAGGAGAACCAAAAGACGATGCATCTGAGTCGGAGTCAGAAACTGAGTCTAAATCTAGGGAAGTCGTCCGAGAGTCTCTTCTTGTTGTCACTCCCCATCCCATTGTTTATCCTAGTTTAGCATCTTCTAGTAACAATAGCTCGGGGAATGCCCCAGCAACTACTCCTTTATCGCCACAGACTACCGCTCAAATGGCTTCTTTGTTTCAGCTATTTTCAAACATTATTATGAATAAATGTGATTCTGCTTACTCTTCGTGTTATCTTGATTGCAATTCTGATTATTATGATACTGAGGATGGTCCTGACCCAGACTGAATCTAACTACCTACTTACATAATTAAAGAAATACTAGAGGAGGGGAAAGAGGCACCAATTATAGAGAACACTGAACCTGCCAACGTAGGGATAGATTTAGAACCCCAAGAACATAGGATAGAGACAACCCTAGACCCAAATGAAAAAGTTCGCTTCATCGACATTCTTCACGAATTCAAAGATGTTTTCGCTTGGTCCTACAAGGATATGCCAGGAATAGATAGGGATAGTGCCAAACATCGAATCCCAATCAAGCCGGGTTTCAAACCCGTAAAGCAGAAACTTCGCCAAATGAGAACATAATGGGCTCTCAAGATTAAGAAGGAAGTGGACAAACAATTCAAAGGCGGGTTTATCAAAGTTTCTGAGTACTCAGACTGGGTGGCTAACATAGTCCCCGTACCCAAAAAGGATGGGTGAATTCGGGTTTATGTTGATTTCAGAGATCTAAACAAGGCCAGTCCAAAAGACGATATCCCACTCCCACACATCGACATACTAGTGTATAATACAACGGATCACGCACTCCTCTCTTTTATGGATGGATATGTGTGATATAATCAAATCGAAATTGCCGAAGAAGATATACATAAAACGGCGTTAGTCACTCAGTGGGGTACCTATTGCTACACCATTATTCCGTTTGGGTTAATCAATGCTGGAGCAATATATCAACGCACCGCGACTACCCAGTTGCATGACATGATGCACAAAGAAGTAGAGGTATATGTAGATGACATGATTTTCAAGTCCAAGGATAGGCAAGGTCACATCACCAACCTTCGCAAATTCTTTCTCAGATTGCGCAAGTACAACATGAGACTTAATCCTTAGAAATGTGGATTCAGAGTCACATCCGGCAAGCTATTGGGGTATGTAGTTAGTCAAAGAGGAATAGAGATTGATCCATCCAACATCAAGGCTCTAATCGAGATGCCACAGCTGCAGACAGAGAAGGAAGTTTGAGGATTTCTGGGCAAGGTACAGTACATAAGTCGTTTCATTTCGAAGCTCACTATGATTTGCGAACCCATATTCAAAAAGCTCAAGAAAACGGATCACACCATGTGGGACGACGATTGTAAAAAGGCATTTGACAGAATCAAGGAGATATTGGCCAAGCCGACAGTTCTAATGCCACGACAGAAAGATCAACCTTTGTCTTTGTACCTCACAGTCACAAAGACGACCATGTGGGCCCGAATAGATATTTAATTAATTGTATGTGATACCAATTGATTAATTCCTTAATTAAGGGAGTGTGATTTTGCGTCTTATTGTAATGTGATTAAATAAGATTTAATTTAGTATTTAAGTGTTAAATTGCTAAATTAGTTGAGGTTTTATATAAGTTTTGAGGTAGAGGTAATTGGTTATTTAAAGTTACAAGAAGTTGTAATTTTAACTAACTAGCAATTATAAGCCTCATTATATAATGATATAATGGTAGTATACTACTCAAAAGTGGAGTGTATATTATATTATTAATTGTAATATTTAAGTGTAAAATGATTACATTAATAATTAATTATGTAAGATAGTTAAACATATGACTTATAAGCATTTATGGGACAAATGACAAAAGGCAAAAATGGACCAAAATGGCTCTATAATTCCGGCCAAAAGAGAGAGCAAAAGATGCTCCTTTTGTCTTTTGTTTATTTTGGTTAGAGTGTGATAGTGACATATCACATAAACTTTAATCATGCTATTTCTTACACTACTCTACCTACACTAAACAAATAAGTAAAAATAAAAGGAAAAGATTCCCCCCATGCATCAAAACCCATCGGTTTTATGCTCTTTAAATAGAGCATTTGTTGCTCATTTTTCCTAGTTGTTGTTTACTTGCTTTCACTTATATTTTCCTCACAAGCAAATTGCTAAAAACACTCTAAATTACTAATACTCTCCAACTATTACTAGAGGTAGTAATACTAGAAATATTAGTAACATTAACGTAACATTTCTACTACATATCTAGTTAATATTAGTAGGAATTTTTGGGATTAATCTTGGGTGCAACTTATTGAAGTGTCTTCTATACTTGGAGTCTTAGGAGGATCATCCATCACATTAAGCTCAAGAACAAGTGAAGGAAGGTGACCTTACTTGTGCCCTATATTTCGAACCAACCTACAATGTAAGGGACATTGTTTTTCTCATAAATCTTTTATTTTGTTATGTATGCACTAGATCTAAAGAACAAATGATTAAGAAGTTAATTACTTCACTATTAGAGAAGTCTAAGAATAGGTATATGAACCTAACAAAACCCGCCCACGTTTTCTCTCATTTCGGAAGGGTTTCTAGTAGTCTGGTAGGGTTTTTACAAAAACCGCCCGGGTCGCCCACAAAACCGGCCGGGTTTTTGCTATTCTACCCGATTTTTCACCGACACACCCGGGTTAGTTTTGTCCGAGAAAGAGAAACTCAAGTGGTCTTCTCCATTTGGGCCTCTAGTATAAATATAGAGTTAGATTTGTTTTGTGGGTGGAACAACATTTTACAATTTGTGAAATTTAGAGAGAGAAACCCTACAATTTCCCTCTGTATTTGTGGACTAATTCTCCATCTTTCTCATCTATTGAAGCTTCAAGTATTTATTGTTCTTATTTCTTCTTCCTTCTTCCTAGGTCACATCTTTCCTCTTTTAGTTCTTTCTTATTTTGTTTATTTATGTGTAGTTCTTTAGAAAACTTTACATTTTTTTTGGGGGAAAGTTAAGTATATTAATCATCAAAAGAAAAGTTTGTTTACATCACTTTATAAACCAAAAATAGACCAATAAAGAATGAAAGAATAAGTTAGACTCCAAGAGCTTGGAACCAAGTCTGATCTTTTGTCATCAATGGACTAGTATTCTGCTCCAGGTGAAGGAAATGTAGATTCATATACATACTAACATACTCATATATGTCTAAATTAATTTGTCATAAAATTAAAACGGATTTTATGCATGCAAACAATAATATAAATAGAGGAGAAATCATGTCCTTACATTGTAGATTTCGGTTATATTGGGCACAAGAGAGATCACCTTTCTCTCTTGTTCTTGAGCTTTCCTTTATGGATGAACAAGATCTAAGTATAAGATCTCTCCCTAAGATTTATACCCAAGGCTTCTCTTAATTTAATTAATATTACAAATACTAGTATAATATTAATCAAGGTAGAAAATTGAACCAAAAATATTATTAACACTTTGAATATTTTCGGTATTAGAGAGAAGAAGAGGAGGATTTTTTATTCTCTCTTAGAACACTAATTTTTGGATGAGCAAGTGAATGAATGAAGATACAAAACATTTTGTATATTATTAGGAAAAAATATGAGAAAACCATCATAGGTTTTGTCTTCCCCAAAACCGTGTAAGAGGAGGCTTTTTAGAGAGCCAATGCATGGAAAAATTGTTCTTCACAATGAACATAGGCTTGCATGGCTAGTGACTAGTGTAATCATCATGCCTTCCACTAATTACAATCAACATATAATTAGCTCATAAACCCTCTAATTTTCGGCCCACTTGGTAATATGGATTCCATATTATTTTTGTCAATTGTCAATATGTCACATGTCATATGTGACATAAATTTTGTTATGTATTTTTAACATATTAAAAATCAACGTATTAATAAAAATACGTCACATACAAAAATCGAATTAGTAATTTCATAATTACTTGTGCCAAAATATTTTACCATTTATAAATCACAACAGATTGTATTTATAATAATTCATTCAATTTTGATTGTTTCTTTAAACAATAATTTCATCCGAGTAATGAAACAATTCGATTACTCAGACCGTATCTCATTTGATCGCATTTCAATATGATACGTAAATTTTACTTCCAAAATCGTCCGTCAATTTTCAAGTAATTTAATTAACTCGTAACGTTATACGATTAATCAAATAATCAATTAAGAGTATTGCCCTTTAGGTATGACCTAGGGGTCAATCGATCACCACCGTCACACTGCAGTAATGTCAAACTCTAGTCACCCAATCATTACCGATATATGTTGACCAGTTGACAGTAACAATATTACTTCCCAATTGTATTCTTTAAAATGAGATTTAATAATGATATTTAAATCATGTAATCGCACTATTGTTGAGGACACATTTCCCAACAATCTCCCACTTGTCCTCGACAAGTGTGCGTTACCAATTCTCTTGTCCTATTACTATCTCCCACTCAATGCAAGGTGTCTTTCAGGTCGTACTTGCAAGTGATCATATCGAGAGTGGTTTCCTCGATCCTGGAGAATAAATCGATTGACCGGATTTATCCACTCGGATACCTTCCGAGCGTGGCCACGCATTTCCGATTCATTACTCCTCGAGTGGCCCCGAGATATTGTTTTAACCCTGACAAGGGGATGGACAATTCCTATCGCACTCATTCCTTTCGACTAGCCACACCCATCATAACCCAAAATATGCCCATTTGACCCCATTTACGAAGGTCGTAGTAACACAAATCAAAGTTAATCAAATCGAGCCATCTTAGGTGAATAGTCTTTAGTCAAAAGAATCGACTCATTTGAATACTATAGCAGCTCTCGCCACGACCAGGCTATATAAATTTGCGAGAACTCTATAAGCGGTCATTAGGCCCGACAAAAAGTTCCTAACGATGCCTATGTGATCGACTAGTAATCTCACATGACTCTATGGCATTTGAACTTGCCATCAATCGCATCACACTCTAGTCACTTCGAGACGTCACCTCATACAAGTGACTATGGGCGAATACAATGTTAATCCGTGTTCACTTTAACGGGGTTCAATTGTCACTACAACCCGTTTGGATGTAACAAAGTATAAAAGGAGTTTTTAAAGAAAAACTCGAACGACAAATGCGATTATCACATATGAATAGTCAATGCCTGATTACTATTTCATATTCTATAATCTAATTTGATCTTGCATGTAGTTGTTCATTTCAATTCAATTGAAATGACATGACTCATCATGTTTAGTCTTTGAGAAGGCTTTGGTTAGTAGGTTTTATCAATTTCTTGTACCTTACTTAACCTCACTACATACTCATTTTCCTTTGTAATGTATACATTTGCATTACAAAACTTCCTGAGTACGTGTCGAGATCCTAATTAAGACATAGGCCCTCTAGCCTAAGAATAGCTCCCACTGTTTTCACAGTGTGCGGGACTCATCCTTCTTGCACATCTCATGATCGCAAGTGTACTCAATTTCCGTTATAAATATCTCTCATTGTTCTTTATTGCCTAGAACGATTCTAGAAAATCTACTTCTTAATTAACATTGCCACAATGGTATCTTAACCATCTTAATGTGTTTTGATTATGGTTTTGTCGGAAACCATGCGCAATCTCAATTGTCAATTGTCACTTGTGTAACACCCTTACACAAAATTGCATCATAAACACTTTGCATCATAGCCTTAATGCTTCTGCAAGCACTTAAGGGTAATCTTTATGGCTTACTTGGTAAAGATTACTTAAATTCGATTTTGAAAACAATTCATCATACTCAAAGAATATGAAGTGTTATACATCATTTTATTTTAATTGATTCGGCAGCGGAAGCAAATGAAATCAATCAAATATGTTCAATTCAATTGAACTAGTCATAAATCTTATCAACGTAAGACTTCTTATTGACGCTAATATCACGTGGATTTATCTTCATAAATCCGTATATTAAAGATGTATTATAATACTCCAAAAGTCTAAAATCATTCGCAATGATCAATATGTCATCCACATATCGGACTAATTAAAATTTCCGTAACTCCCACTAAACTTCATGTATAAACACAACTTCTCGACTTATCGAGAAATGTTTTATCACATGATCAAAATGTTGATTCTAACTCATTGATGTCCTACTTAAGACCCTCTCTTAAGTTTCACATTATCTTAGGATTGAAAGAATCTACTAAACTCAAGACATGTATTGAATACATTCCTTCTATTGAAGAAGTGGGTTTTAGATTCACTTGCTATGTATTTCATAACCTCATAATGAAACACAATCCCTAAGAAGATCCAAATAGACTTAAGCATTTCAATTAGTGCAAAACCCTTTGCAACCAATCAAACCTTGAAATCTCTCTTTATTAGTGCAAAACCCTTTGCAACTAATCAAGCCTTTTTATTTCGGATTTTCATGGCTCTAAGCCTTATATTGAGTTGTGACTTAAACACTCTTATGTAAGTCATATGTTCATTACTTTCCAGAAGTAATCAATCTTGAATCAAACAATTTCTTTGTAAGCTCTTTACTTTCTTAAAAGTAACATGAATTCATCATTTTTAACAAGTGACGAATTTTAACCTCCTAGGTTTTGAAGAAACAATGTCTTACACAAAACGTCTCATGTAGCCAAGAAAGACCAGTTTCTTGCGACATAACATCTTTGTGGCTCTTTGAATAATTTCTCCCACTCTGTCTTCTAAAAATAAACTTGTATTTTAGAAAGACAGCTTCATGAGCCGCAAACCCGTCGTACTCGTGAAAATTTAAAGGGAAAAATGAGCATTTGTTTCTTGTGAGAACTTACAAGCATGGTACCCTTACCATTTCATATCTCATATGTTTTGATTTAGTGGAAAAATAATTTAGACAAAAATGATAAAATCCCCAAAAGGATCAAGTGACTCAAAGTAACTTGATCGAAGTTCAAACCATATTGAATAGCGTTTGAATTCTTATCCAATCACACATTATTCCATGATGCGTGCTAAGAGAGATTAACTTGTGATACTATATCACATTTCCTTTGGCTTATATCAAAGTCTTCACTTTGATAATCCCATCACGACTAAATCGTGATTCCTTGAACTTTTGAACTTCTTCAAGGATTTCTCTATTTACCTTATTAAGTGAACACACTAGTGTCAACTTAAATCGTTGGTAAAAGAAAATGATCAACCTATTTTGGATCAATGATTTACAACCTCGATCTCCTTTTCAACCAAAAGGCACGAGACATCTTGCTTTGAATACAAGATACGCATATACCATTAACGATCTAATGGTTTCAAGAGTACTTGATAACTCTTTGCGTTCATCATTCCAAAATTTAAGGTTTAATCTTGGGTTACCAATTTGAATCTTACATCATCTACATGATATGTCATTCTAGTTTGGTTTTAGAATATAATCACCTTGATAATGGGCTAGCCATTCATCAAATAGTGGTGTATAGGGTCACAAAAGTGAGAACCTCTTTTGTCTCTTAACAAGTTTATATTCTTATTTAGAGTTTATGCACTTAATAGTCACAATTAAGTACCACTTTAAATCCAAAAACTAGATTGAGTACACAATTACTCTATCTCTCGACTTCATTGTTGCTAGTCGTCATATTCTAATCATCCTATGTATCAAACATAATGATGAAAACCACCACCGGTTTCTAATATTGACGAAGTAATACTAGCAAAATTTATGTTTAATCAAATAAACATTTTTAAAGAAGAAGGTCCCATTAGATGTCCCACAACTAACTTGTTGATTCTTCAATAATTTGGGGTAGTTTCCTTTCTCGTGTCCAACATTTTAAGACAATGGAAACTTTATCGGTCGGGATTGATAGGTTTAGTATCGTTATTCTCAACAACTTTACCTTTAACATTACCTTGTATCAATTCCATTATTATCTTTACTTCTTGAACCTCGTTCTCATCTTAACGGTTTAAGAGAATGCTCCCACTCATTTTAATGAGTCTTTGCTTTGAGAAGCAAAATTGAATTCATGAGGATTACTCTTCATTTGTTCGTTTTAGTCTTAAAAACTTTCATTGAAGTGGTTGCGTTATTTTGGTCAATTACGAATTCTTGACAAAACTAATTACCAAAACAATTTTATCGCTTCGATGTACTTAATGCATTTAAGTACATGGAAAAACAATCCATTGCAAGTAGATGTGTTAGTCAAGAATCAAAAACTTGTTTGATAATGAATAACTTTAATCTATACTCTTTACAAGAGATCCTTAGCAATGGTTCATTTGAGGTTTTAGAAGCAAACTCATATTTGTCTTTAGTTACGATATTTTAATGGAGATTTGAATCAAAAACGAAATGATATCGTATATGAACTGTGGTAAAGAAATAGAACAATATAAAAACGGAATAGTGGAAAATTTAACATTCATCGTTTTAATAATACTTGGTAAAACAAGTATAGCATTTACATAGTGACCTCTACCCAACTATGATAAATGATTCCAAGACCCAAATTCATATCGACTTAGGCACGGTGGGGCCGATACATCCTTCATCAATATAACTCGGTGGATTAACGTTTAATCGATTCTACTTTTAGAACTCTCGGTCGATAATATTACATTTAACAATTATCTTTAGCCCAAAACACATCGACAAGGGCACGGTGGGGCCGATACATCCCTTATCAAATACTTTTGTTGAGTTCAATCCAAATTTCGAATAAATGTGTCCATGATCCAAACCCACATTAACTTGGGCACGGTGGGGCCGATACATCCCTCATCAACATGAATTCGGTGGATTAACATTCATCACCCACTTCCCCTACGTAACAAGGTTTGTACCCCGGTGTGGCCGAGTGCACTCCCTCACGAAATAGGTTTTCATGGTTTCTACTATTTGGTAAGGCTATGTCTCAATTGATAGTTTTAGCGAGAGGTCATGTCAATTTATTATCTATCACGTTTTAAGTGAACTAAAGCGGTGAACTACGATAATTCTAATTGACACGGTCGATAAACTCGATAAAAAGACAATGCATGTTTAGTTATGGCGATTTAGCGATGCATGTGACATAAAATAAAAATGCAAGCATAAAGATAAATAAATCCTAGTATGGCCTTTCCTAAAATAGAAAAACTATTTAACTATTACATATTCGGAAACCAACTCCATTGGTCCCTTGAACTTCGGTTGTTGCACGCATCTCGAGGTAACACCGTCTTTATGTATCGCCATTCTTGAAGAAATCCGTCTTTGGGAACTCCGGAATGAATAAAATTACATAATAAATTACATAATTTCCTATTATACATTTGTAACTAAAATAAAATAAATCTATTAAATTACAAAACGGTGATACGAGATCACAATAAAAATACAACCGAATCGATATTCCCATACATTTCGGGAAATACCAATTAAATCTAAGGCCATACTAAGTAAAATTACATAATTCAAAAATTACATAAATTAAAATTATGACAATCACAAAGAAAATGCAGCATTATATTATGTATGAACATGCTCAATTTTATGCTAAATCGCCTTTAATTAGCCAATATCGTATATTACTCGGTTTTTACGGATTTGCGTGATTTCAACATTTTATAATCACAAAAATGCATAAACTCATATTTATGCATAAGTTAATTACCCTAACCTCTTAGGACTCAAAATATAGTCTTCACTAATAATTTTACCATAATTAACCCATATTTTATAAAATTGTTCATAATTGGTTTAAAAATTACAAAATAAGCTATTAAACTTCAAATAAGTCACAAAATTTCAAATAAATTCAAAATTTGAAATTTAAACTCATGAACATTCTGGAAAAATTCCATGACACTCATAATGTTCAAAATCTTAGGTTAAAAAATTTCGAAATTTTTCCGGAAAAACAATGTTGCGGTTTATCGATTTTTAATGAAATAATCATAAAAACATGGAAAAATTATTTTCACTAACTTTTCAATTTTAGATCTGAAAAAGATAATAAAATGCAACATTACACGTTTTTCCTAAGTCATAGATTATGTTTTATTAATTTTCCACTAATAATGTCACTATTTATGCTATTTTTCTTCAAAAATTCATAAATCATGCAAAAAAAAAACTTCTTTATAGCCAATTATTTTACACACATCTTGTAAAATTGCATGTGACAACATATTAATTTTCTATGACCAGATTCGAAATTTAACTCATATTAACCTATTTTTTAATTAAATCCGAATTTAATAATGAGAAATTCATTTTTCGAGCATAACAAGTCCAAAAATTATGAAAATTTACAGATTATCTCAAAATAATATATGTGACAACATATCCAAAAATCAACTTAAAATTCGAAGTATAGCTATTTTTAGACCAAAAATGACATTTTTACTCATAAAATCACATTTAAATGCCATTATTGTAAATTATGAACAATAAAAATCCGAAAAATTAACCAAAATATCCTAAAACATTTTAGGACCAGAAATATTAACATGCATGTAATAATTTCGTGATATATCATAATAACACAAATTTTACAAGTTTTATTTGTTATTCTTATAACTCGGAAAAACTTTTAACCAATTTGCATGCAAACAACCGTGGCTCTTGATACCGATTGAAGGAAATGTAGATTCATATACATACTAACATACTCATATATGTCTAAATTAATTTGTCATAAAATTAAAACGGATTTTATGCATGCAAACAATAATATAAATAGAGGAGAAATCATGTCCTTACATTGTAGATTTCGGTTATATTGGGCACAAGAGAGATCACCTTTCTCTCTTGTTCTTGAGCTTTCCTTTATGGATGAACAAGATCTAAGTATATAAGATCTCTCCCTAAGCTTTATACCCAAGGCTTCTCTTAATTTAATTAATATTACAAATACTAGTATAATATTAATCAAGGTAGAAAATTGAACCAAAAATATTATTAACACTTTGAATATTTTCGGTATTAGAGAGAAGAAGAGGAGGATTTTTTATTCTCTCTTAGAACACTAATTTTTGGATGAGCAAGTGAATGAATGAAGATACAAAACATTTTGTATATTATTAGGTAAAAATATGAGAAAACCATCATAGGTTTTGTCTTCCCCAAAACCGTGTAAGAGGAGGCTTTTTAGAGAGCCAATGCATGGAAAAATTGTTCTTCACAATGAACATAGGCTTGCATGGCTAGTGACTAGTGTAATCATCATGCCTTCCACTAATTACAATCAACATATAATTAGCTCATAAACCCTCTAATTTTCGGCCCACTTGGTAATATGGATTCCATATTATTTTTGTCAATTGTCAATATGTCACATGTCATATGTGACATAAATTTTGTTATGTATTTTTAACATATTAAAAATCAACGTATTAATAAAAATACGTCACATACAAAAATCGACTTAGTAATTTCATAATTACTTGTGCCAAAATATTTTACCATTTATAAATCACAACAGATTGTATTTATAATAATTCATTCAATTTTGATTGTTTCTTTAAACAATAATTTCATCCGAGTAATGAAACAATTCGATTACTCAGACCGTATCTCATTTGATCGCATTTCAATATGATACGTAAATTTTACTTCCAAAATCGTCCGTCAATTTTCAAGTAATTTAATTAACTCGTAACGTTATACGATTAATCAAATAATCAATTAAGAGTATTGCCCTTTAGGTATGACCTAGGGGGTCAACTGATCACCACCGTCACACGACAGTAATGTCAAACTCTAGTCAGCCAATCATTACCGATATATGTTGACCAGTTGACAGTAACAATATTACTTCCCAATTGTATTCTTTAAAATGAGATTTAATAATGATATTTAAATCATGTAATCGCACTATTGTTGAGGACACATTTCCCAACACCAGGAACCTTGTTTTGACTTCAGCCAGGATCAGCTGGACAATTGCATCAGGTCTCCTCACCATCATATCCACTCTTGCCTCATTTCGGACACGCCAGATCCAGTAAATTAAAGCAACATAACAGGCGCCAGCAAATCTCCTCTGCAGTTTTGTAGCCTTTCTGCCAGGATTATACCATTGCACCAAATCCTTTATCTTGTAGCTAATATGCAGATGTTGTTGCAACAATCTGGTACAAGCCTTAGCATACTCACAATCATTAACTAGGTGATCATGACTCTCAGGAAAACCAGAATAGATAGGGCAGATGTGATCTATCACTAGACCCATTTTAATGAGTCTGTCCTTAGTAGGTAACTTCCGATACAGGAATTCCCATATAATAAACGAGCATTTTGAAGGATTTAAGGGATTCCAACACAGGTATCTCCACTCAACCTTTGGCTCCTTCACCCTCAACCAGTTATAGCCAACATCAACAGTATAAGCATTGGACGAGTTAAGCCATCTATTAGTAGTGTAGGCTGGCTTAAAAGTCTGCATAATTAAATTGATCTTCTTCCATGACCAGCCACAATCTGTAGGGGCTATGTAATCAGTCCAAGCTTTATCTTTCATATAAACATAACTAACCCATCTCACCCACAAATGATCTTTTTTGTTAGCAAGCCACCATACATACTTCCCAAGTAAAGCCTTATTCCATGTCTTAGCATCTTTTATGCCTAGCCCCCCTTCTTCTTTAGGATAACAACAGACAGCCCAACTGATATTAGGGTTTTCTTATCTTCAGAAATTCCACTCTATAAAAAATTCCTATAAAAAGAGTTAATTCTATTCAAGATGCCATTAGGTATTAGAAAAATGGTAGCCCAATAGGAATGAAGGGTACCTAGAACAGAGTTAACTAGTACAACCCTTCTAGCATAAGACAAATGCTTGGCCCCCCACCCCTTAATCCTAGCCACAATCCTGTCAGTAAGTTTCATCCCCTCATTTTGGTCAACTTCTTGGAGTATATAGGGACCCCTAGATACTTAAAGGGAAGGGATCCCCTGTAAAACCCAGAAACTTTTAAGAAAGAGTCAAAAATATCAGAGCTTACACCATTGAAGTAGATGTCAGAGTTACTCTTATTAAAGCTTAAACCAGATGCAGCAGAGAATGTTTAGAATGGTCTTAAAATCCACATAATAGAAGCTTCTTTACCTTTGCAGAATAATAATAGATCATTTGCAAAAAGCAGATGGTTCAATTTGATGTGTCCACAAAGAGGATGAAACTTGAAGCTTTCCTTCTGAGCTATAACTCCCAAGATCCTTGACAAATACTCCATACAAATTGTGAAGAGCAGAGGGGAGTAGGATCCCCTTGCCTTAACCCTCTCTTCCCATGAAAAAAGCCAAAGTTATTGCCATTAACAACCAAAGAATAAGAGGGACTTGTCACACAGGCCATCACCAAATCAATAAATTTGAGAGGAAAATTCAGAGCCTTCATTATTTGCTTTAAAAACTTCCACTCCACAGAGTCATGAGCTTTTTTAAGGTCTATCTTAATTAGGCATCTAGGAGAAGCATCCCTTCTATTGTATAATCTGACTAAGTCTTGGCATATAATGTAACACCCCCATACTCCAAGTGCCTTACCAGGACCACTCAGGTATGAAGACATTACCATCTCGGTACCCGAGATGGTAATGTCTTCATACCTGAGTGGTCCTGGTAAGGCACTTGGAGTATGGGGGTGTTACAAATGGTATCAGAGCGACGATCCTGAAACCTGTAACCAATGAACCTAATGAACATAGGGAGTCAATTAAAATGAACCCGGGGTAAAAGTTGTAGGAGCTAGTGCAAAGGCTTGGGAGACGTCCTAAAGTCGCAGCGGTCGCCCTACAACTTTGAACCGGTCACATGGGGGAAGTGTTTGTCGAGTCGTATGTGTGTTTGGTTAACTTTTGTAAGAATGTGATGAAATGTGTTAATTGTTGGGTGTTGAAGTAGAAAGTTGAGCATGTGAAAGAAAATGGTGATATGTGGGAACTTGTTGATGAGATGATAACATGTTGGATGATTTACAATGTGGCATTTAATAACATGATGAAATGATCTCGTAGATAGTAGGAAGGATGTGTAGCATGTTTATTATGATATACTGTGGTTTATAAGTTTAGCATGTTAGCATATGACGTAACATGCGGGTAGCTTTTATGTATTAGCATGACTCGTTCGAGTGGGACTGACTCAATCGGGTGGGTTTTTGACGATTTTGAGTCCAGAATCGTGTTTTTGGGTACTCGATCGAGTAACTAGGGGTACTCGATCGAGTAGGGGGTCACTCGATCGAGTAGCCTAGCTACTCGGTTGAGTAGGTAAGAGATCGGGAGAATGTCTGTAGGGGGTCGATGTTTGGGTACTCGATCGAGTATGTTGGGCACTCGATCGAGTAGCCCGTTACTCGATCGAGTGGGTTTGGGAACTCGATCGAGTAGGTCCTGGGTGGCGTGTTTTCGTGTTTTGAAGTTTAGTACGTGTGTTCATATCTACCCTTTCTTATATATGTATAGTTTCAAGATGCCGCCCAAGAAGATTGCTTTGTATGCGAGAGCCGAGCTTATGATTTGTGGATGACATCGTTAAGATGTTAGAGCACCAGGATGCTCTTACCGAGACCCTAAAGAAAGTGAATGAGGATAAGAATAAGGATAAGGAGAAGGAGGTTGACCATTCTAAAATCGGCCTCTACATTGCGAGGTTTAACCCGAAAGAGTACAAGGGAGTTGGGGAGCCTAATCTTCTTGATAGTTGGTTGAGAGAGATGGAGAACATATTAGACTTGTTTTCGCCCGATGAGATGAGAGTGGAACAGTGCGTTCTATCCGAGGGAGGCGGCGAGGCAAGTGGTGGGATTCGGTGAAAGTGAGTGCTAAGGAGATATATACAAACCAAGGCTTACCTGCTATACCTTGGGAGGAGTTTCGTAGGGCCGTGAGTAAGGAGTTTGTACCGGAACATGTGAGGAGTAAGTTGAGAGAAGAGTTTGATGGTTTTAAGATGACCGAGATGTCGTGGCCGAGTACTACAGTCTGTTCAATGAGAAGTCTAGGTATCCGAGGATATGGGTTTGAGTGAGGAGAATCGGCATTGAGGTTTGAGAGGGGGTTGACCCCTAAGATTATGGATAAGTTACCCGTGGGAGTCCTTACCGATGTTAAGGAAGCTTATGAGAGGGCCGGGAGAGCTGAGAGGTTGGTGGAGATGGCTCGGGAGAGGTTAGGTGGTGAGAAGAGGAAGTCCGAGAGCGAGGGTGGTGGCCAATCGAATCACAAGAAAGGCAACCACAATCCGTCTAAGGGATTTTCTTTCGGGTGGGTTGATCTTTGGGGCTTCCTTTGGGCGTGGCCGTGGAAGTGTGAGTAATAGTTGGGGAGTGACTGCTATAGCCGTGGTGGTGTAGGCCACAAGAGACATGAGTGCACAAGTGCACCAGGATCTTTCCAGAGACGCGCGAGCTTCGCGAGCAAATGACCGGCGGGATCATGGCCAAACCGGGAAGTCGAGTTACCAGAGTGGAGGCAACCGCAACGGCGGTAATTTTATCGAAACCACCAGCGAGCAACAACAACAATCAAGGGTCGGGTGCTAAGCCGACCACATCCAAGATCTTGTCCAGGGAGGTGGGCAGAAGACCAGTGGCAAGTTATTCATGATGGAGAAGAAAGCAGCTGAGGAAGATGCGCACGTTATCACCGGTACATTTCTTGTTAATGGTATTCCTACCTTTGTTTTGTTTGATTCGGGGGCTTCTCAGTCGTTTGTGTCTTCGAGTCACGTCAAACAGTTAGGTTTGAGAGTATATGAGTCTGTTAGTGAGCAAGTTTTCATACCTTCGGGTGAGTCTGTATCGTGTGGGAGATTGTTCGGAGATGTATCTTTGATAGTTGGGCAAGTTGATTTCCCTGTAGACTTGCTAGAGTTTCCTTTTAACGGTTTTGAGATGATAGTCGGGATGGATTGGTTAGGAAAGTATAAAGCTAAGATAGACTGTCATCAAAAGAAAGTGTCTTTAAGAGGTCCTAAGGGTGTTAGTGTGTCTTATCGTGGGTTTCTAGTCAAACCCAAAAATAAGTTGATTTAAATTTGTTACCTTGAAGTCTTATCTGAGGAAGGGATGTCCTTTGATCTTGTGCCATGTGAGAGATGACCGGATAGAGAGTCCGACAGTTGATGAGATACCAGTGGTGGGAGAGTTTGCAGATGTTTTTCCAGAGGAGATTCCGGGGTTGCCACCGAAGAGGGAGATAGATTTCACCGTTGAGTTGAAGCCAAGGACGGGGCCAATCTCTAAGGCACCGTACCGTATGGGTCCTAAGGAGATGGAGGAGCTTAGGAAGCAGTTGGATGATCTGATAGAGAAGGGATACATTAGACCAAGTGTATCGCCGTGGGGAGCACCGGTTCTTTTCGTGAAGAAGAAAGATGGGAGTTTGAGGTTATGCATAGATTACAGGGAGCTGAACCGAGTGACGATAAAGAAAAAGTATCCTTTGCCAAGGATAGATGACCTGTTTGATCAGTTGAGTGGCGCAACAGTCTTTTCTAAGATTGATTTGAGGTCGGGGTACCATCAGGTGAAGATTAGAGAGGTGGACATACCAAAGACAGCTTTCACGTCGAGGTATGGCCATTATGAGTATGTGGTGATGCCGTTTGGGTTGTCTAATGCGCCGGCAGTGTTTATGGATTTGATGAACAGAATCTTCAGACAGTTCTTGGACCAGTTTGTAGTGGTGTTTATCGATGATATCTTAGTCTACTCTAAGACTAAGGAGGAGCATGAGGAGCATTTGAGGATCGTGTTGCAGACTTTGAGGGATCATGAGTTGTATGCTAAGCTGTCCAAGTGTGAGTTTTGGTTAGAGAAAGTTGCTTTTCTGGGGCATGTAATTTCAAAAGATGGGGTAGCTGTGGATCCGGCGAAGATTGAGGCAGTGACAAAGTGGGAAGCACCGAAGAATGTTGCCGAGGTTAGGAGTTTCTTGGGTTTAGCTGGATACTACAGACGGTTCGTGAAAGATTTCTCCAAGATAGCTAGACCGATGACAGCGTTGATGAGGAAAGAGAACAGGTTTCGTTGGGATGAGAGTTGTGAGACGACGTTCCAAACATTAAAGGAGCGTTTAACCACAACTCCTGTCTTAGCATTGCCTGAAGGGAGCGAGAACTTTGAGGTTTATACAGATGCCTCGAAGAATGAGTTGGGATGTGTGTTGATGCAGAATGGTAAAGTGATTGCCTATGCTTCTAGGCAATTGAAGTCTTATGAGGAGAACTACCCTACTCATGATCTGGAGTTGGGTGCAGTGGTGTTTGCTCTCAAGATTTGGAGACATTACCTCTATGGAGCAATCTTTAAGGTATTTTCTGATCACAAGAGTCTCAAGTACATCTTCACGCAGAAGGAGTTGAACATGAGACAGAGGAGGTGGATGGAGCTGATTGGCGATTATGACATGGAGATCATCTACCATGAAGGGAAGGCCAATGTTGTTGCTGATGCTTTGAGTAGGAAGAGTGTACATTCTCTGTGTACAGCTCTATCCTTGATGAGGCTGAGGGATGAGGTAGCGAGTTTTGGGATACATATGATGCAGAAAGGAGATGCCATGTGTGATATGACAGTACATCTTGAGTTTTATGATGATATTCGAGGTAAGCAGGCTTTGGATCCTAAGATAGTGGAGTGGAGAGCTGGAGTAGAGAAAGGGACAGTGTCCGGTTTTCTATTCATACAGATGGTAGTTTGAGGTTTGATGGTAGGTGGTGTGTTCCTAATGATGAGGAGCTGAAAAAGACTATCATGGCAGAGGCACATTGCACACCATATTCAGTTCATCCAGGTGGAGACAAGCTATACAAGGATTTGAAGAAAACGTTTTGGTAGCTTGAGATGAAGAAAGAGACAACTGAGTTTGTATCCCGTTGTTTGACATGCCAGAGAGTTAAAGGGGAACAGCGACAACCACAAGGTAAGATTCAGTCTTTAGAGGTACCTGAGTGGAAGTGGGAATCCATTTCCATGGATTTCATTGTGGGTTTGCCAAAGAGTCAACAAGGTAACAACATAATTTGGGTGATAGTGGATCGTCTGACCAAGTCAGCTCACTTTGTTCCAATGAAATATACATGGAATAAGGCACAACTGGCTATGGCCTATCGAAAGAACGTGCTGAAGTTACATGGAGTCCCTAAGGACATAGTGTCTGACAGAGATGCGAGGTTTATATCGAGGTTTTGGAAGGAGTTGCAGGAATCGTTGGGAACAACTTTGAAGATGAGTACAGCATTTCATCCTGCGACAGACGGGCAGACTGAGAGAACAATCAAGACTCTTGAGGATATGTTGCGAGCTTGTGTGATGGATTTTGGTGGTAGCTGGGAGCAGAGGTTGGACTTGATAGAATTTTCTTACAATAACAGCTATCACACCAGTATAGGTATGGCACCGTTTGAGGCTTTGTATGGGAGGAGATGTAGGAGTCCAATCTGTTGGGACGATAGTGCTGAGGCAATGGTTTTAAGACCAGAGATGGTGCATGAGATGGTGGAACAGATTAAGATGATCAGGGAACGGATGAGAGCAGCTCAGGATCGACAAAAGAGTTATGCAGATCTACATCGTCGGGACATAGAGTTTCAAGTTGGGGACAAGGTTCTTTTGAAAGTGTCTCCTATGCGCGGGGTTATCAGATTTGGGAAGAAAGGCAAGCTAAGTCAGAAGTTTATAGGGCCTTATGAGATCTTAGAGCGAGTTGGGGAAGTTGCTTATCGTCTGGCTTTACCAGCTGCATTAGAGAGAGTGCATAATGTGTTTCATGTATCGCAGCTGCGGAAGTATGTGAGTGACCCGTCACATGTGTTAGAGGCAGAGAGCTTAGAGCTAGATGAGTCCTTATCATATCTTGAGGTGCCTCGCGATTCTAGACCGAAAGGTTAGAAAGGCTAGGGGTGGTGAGACAGTTTTGCTTAAGATCCTTTGGTCTAACCACGAAACCGAGGAAGCTACATGGGAGCCAGAGGAAGCTATGAAAGAGCGTTACCCTTTCCTTTTTGATCAGGTATGTATGGTTACGGGGACATAACCTTGTTTCTTTTAGGGGGGGTAGGAGATGATCGCGAGCAGTTTTTAAGAGTTTTATACCCCTTTTATATGTTGTGTCGGTATGTTTGTCGGGATGAGTTGGGTTAGTATCATGTTTTATGTTGAATTTTGTTTTGGTTGTTGAGTCGGGAATGTTGTGGGAGTACCTTTGTTTAGTAGTGGTTTGAACTTCGGGGACGAAGTTCCTTTTAAGGAGGGAAGACTGTAATACTCCGTATTTATAAGTCTTGGGGTACTCTATCGAGTAGGCCTTACTCTGTCGAGTAAGGGTAAGTTGCGAAATAAAATAGTTTCTCGACTGTTGGGTACTCGATCGAGTAGTGGGGCACTCGATCGAGTAAGGGGGTACTCGATCGAGTACCTTGGGTACTCGATCGAGTGTCCGGTTTACTTGGGAGTTTTCTCGGGTTTTGTTAATTATGCGATTAAGGTATTTAAGCTTCATCGTCATTATTCTAAATCACTTTTACAAAACCTAAATTCTTGTTTAAGAGAGAAAGCAAACAAGTTCATCTTCTTAATCGCATTCTTAGCAATTCCTGAGTTCGACGGTCGGTTCTTGTCGTTGTTCGTACCGTTGGGTTCCTTGCGTCGAGGGTAAGATCTATGTACCCTTTTTATTGTATTTCCTTTGATTTGGTTAAACCCTAATTTAGAGATTGGGGGTTTTATGTGTAGTATGTGATGTGGTAGCCTCTATGTGTTGTATGATAGGAGGAGGGTTCATAGAAGAGGCCTTTTGACTCAGCAGTAGAGACTGTCTGATTGTGTGCATACCAGGTAGGATTTCCTACTCAGTATTAGTCCCATAAAGGGATATTGGTTGATGTGTTGTATTTGGTTGTTTGATATAATAATTGTACTGTAATTGTGGTTGTGATCGTTGTTGATGGTTCGCGAGGCGTGGCCTCGGCTGAGTGGGGTCACTTGCGGGAGTGACTTCACGCCCAAGTTTCGCCTTCTGTGGAACCCGCCACAGAAGGGATGTGCACATTAATGGACAGGGTTTATCGCTCACTATGTGGAGCGGGGATTTGGTGGGTACGGTGCCGGTCCTCCTGGTAATGGTGGTCCAAAGGGGACGGTCAAGATTGAGATGATGGGAATTGGTTGGTTGTGCGTGTGTGTGACAGTTAAGCTGTCTGTTTATCTTATCATTGTTGTTTGTGTTGATTGTGTGATTAGTACTGACCCCGGTGTTGTTTTTGTAAACCTGCGGTGATCCATTCGGGGATGGTGAGCAGATATTGAGCAGGTATTGAGATGAGTACTGGGATAGCTGGGATGCCACGACATGATGATAGGAGTCTTCCGCTGTAGTTTTTAGTTTATTTACATTTCAGTTAGAACAGTCAGTTTGAGAACATGTATCGTACTTTTGGTTTGGTTTTAAGGATTGTATCTATTCGTTAATCATTTATAATAAACGTTGTTTCTTCATTGTTGTTTGATTATCATTGCCTCGGGTAACCGAGATGGTAATGTCTTCATACCTGAGTGGTCCTGGTAAGGCACTTGGAGTATGGGGGTGTTACATATAAGGACATTATCCACAATATTTTGTCCTTTTATAAATCCACCTTGATTCTCACTTATAATATCAGGTAGTACTCTACTCAGCCTCTTGCATATGAACTTAGCCAACGTTTTATAAATTACGTTACAACAAGCTATAGGACGAAATTCCAACACACTGATAGGGTTTGCTACTTTAGGAATCAGTGTCAGAGTAGTAGTATTTACCTACTTGAGAAGCTTACCAGTCTGAAAGAAATCTTGTATAGCATCAGTTACATCAGGCCCCAAAATTTGCTAAGAATCTTTGAAAAACTGGCTGGAAAACCTATCTGGACCAGGTGTTTTAGTAGAGGGAATATACATCATATATTCTCTAATTTCAGCTTATGTAACAGGGACCAGCAGAATGTTCTTATGCTCGTCAGGCACCAGTGAGCCAGTCCTAAGAGTGGGACCATGAACGTTAGTAGTAGGCAGTGAGGTGCCCAAAAGACTCTTGTGATACTTAATAAATGTTGTCTGAATCCCCAAACAAGTATTATAGACCACCCCATGAGAACCCTTAATGCTCATCACTCTATTATTGACCTGCCTAGCTCTGATCAAATTACGAAAGTAACGAGTATTTTCATCTTCAAATTTGATCCAATTAACTTTAGCCTTTCTATGCTGAATCTTACAGAGTTGTCTATAGGAATCAACAACTTCTCTTTCAGCAATAAGCAACTGATGATCAGCAGGATTGGCATGCATTTGTACCTGAATCTCCTCCAACAAGAATTTAGCCACACCCACTGACTTATCAACATCAGCAAACCCATTCATATTCAGGAGTTTGAGTGGATGATGCGAGTCCGTTTCGTGTTCACAAATTAAGATGTGGTCGTTGGGTCACGGTCGAATCAAAACACAATTTATAACTTCACAAACAACTCTACAATTAGTAAAGAGGCAAGTAAAGGTCGGATCCCAAGGGACGGGTATTGAAATGAGATTTCTATTGCAACTAGTGATGTCTAAGCAATGAAAATAAACAAGCAAGATGAATTAAAGGGGTGTAAACAATTGATTAAAGGCACTAGGGTGTCATGGGATCATAGGGGAATCATGGGAATTGATCATACAAACATGTTCTCAAAATATAAGCAAGCAATTATTGTTGTGATGGATTGAGTTGGGTTATATCTTACAATCCTAGGAAAGTTTGGGTCCCGGAGCCGAATCGATTAGATTGTACAACACCTACAAGTCGACTTAATCTTCCCTACTCAACAACATGCATGGTCTAATGAGACTCGAGTTGGGTTATGTCTTACAAGTCTCATTGAAAAGATAGAAGATGATAGTAAATGCAAGGATTCATAGGCTTAGCATTTCATCAAATATAACATGTGCATGAGTTGAGATCAAAACAAGCAAACAAATAAAACATGAAAGCATATTAATTTAAGCATGAATCATTCCCCATGTTGGTTTCCCCTAATCACCCATTTAACCCTAGCTAAGAGACTACTCACTCATTATCATGTTGATCATGCTAGCAAGGTTGTCAATCATACCAACAATATGAAACATGATGAATAAATGAAAGTAATTAACAATAATTAAAAAGGGATTAAGAGATTATACCTACTAATGATTCCAATAATAAAGCAAAGATAAAAGAAGTACTTGAATGCTTGATTGAGAGGTTGTCAATCTCCCAATAATAACCCAAATAATCTTCAATTACCCAAAATAAAGGATGAACAAAAGAGAGATTAAGGAAATAAAACTTGTATTAGAACTTGATTAATTGTTGATTACAATACTAAAGAGAGATTTGATTGATATTAACTACTCTAATTATTGATAAGAAGAACATGCTCCTCTAATTAGACTAATGGGGTATTTATAGTGGAAATTAGGGAGGATGCATTAGGGTTAACTAAGGGCTAAACTAGAATTACACTTTTTAGATTGAGCAAGGAGGAGCCGGTATTTTTCGAGAGAAGGGCTTCTTTCTTTGTAGCTTGGAGAAGAGGAAATCGTCTTTGTCTTTGGAATCGGGCGGAATAAGGTCGGGACGGGCGGAATCGGCGTTGGAATCGAGCGGATTCAAGGGAATCCGGCCGGATTGTCGAGGTGGAATCCGAGCGGATTAGAGCAAAACCTCTCGGATTGTGCGGACGGGACGGACGGATTGGTGACAATCCGCTCGGATTGTCACTCAGCAACATATCTTCTTCTTTTCTTCCCTTTTCTTCATAAATTCCTTGGGGATTTCCTTGGGGACTCAAGGATCCTTTCTTAACATTGCTCTTCTACTATAATATGTACAAAGGCCTTCTAACCTTGTCTCTCCTTGATGCTTGGTCATTGAATTCGATCAATTTAGTCTCGTTTTGCCATGAAAATGCAAGATTCTTACTCCTTTCCTACCAAGGGATCAAAATCTCAAAGAATATGCAAAACAAAGAACTAAAGATAAGAAATGACCCAAATATGCACTAAAAAGCATGGGAACAAGGCTAATTCGGGGGCTAAATATGCCCTAATTATGGTCACATCAAATATCCCCAAACCGAACCTTTGCTCGTCCCGAGTAAAGAGGTGATAAAGACTAGGACCAATACTAACCTATCCTAATAATATAGCCGATATGAGACAATTAGCGGGTCTCACTCCGCCCCTTCAACTCACAACAAGACAACCATGAGGTAGGATGCCTTCTTGCAAGGCAAGGTGGGTCTTGCCAAAATGGCGACACATCCAAACATTAAGCACACAAAATCACATAATGGATGCATCTACAAAAAGAATAGCCACTCCCTCATCAAGTGGCGGAGGCACTAAAGAGGAACAAATTTAAGAGCATGTAATCCTTCACAAATACTAGTTCAACAAATTACTAAGTCTAAGAGGATGGCACTAAATCACCTCCAAATGGTGTTAAACTAGACTACTTTCGTCCTCAATTTCCAAATGCTTTCGTCAAGAGCGATCAGATGGTGGTGGAATGATGATCCCTATGATGCTAGTAGCATATGACATGACAAGTCTCGAATTCTCTACAAAAGTAAAGGTCATGGATCGTCCCATGCTCGACCAAGTGGCTTGACAAAAAGGCTTTGTGGGAATGAAATGCTCAAATCTTTATTCACAATGGGTGGATATGACTAGTATTCAAAATTGACCTCATTTCACTTTCACATTTCAAAAATTTAAGATGGGGTTTGTCCCTTTCGGGCTAGTGTCCTTTGCTTTCGCCAATCGCTTATTAGGCAACCGGTTAACCTCTAGACAATAGATTTTCGGGGTGATAGTCACTCTGTCTCTGGGCGGCCGAATTCACAACCGTATGGGGGCCCAATTCAATGGATCCCGCACCAAAGCACATCGAAGTGGTACACCTCCATCAAAACAACTTAAATTTCTCAACTTTCAACAATTCATAACATTTGAGGCTTCCTTGGCATTACATTACTTCCACATGACAAAATTTCTTTGAAATGAGCACTTCAAGCCTATTGATAGAAAATATTTTTGGGTTGCCTTACCACAAGGTCAAACAAGGTCACCTAGACAAGTTAACCAAGTCCACATCGCATCACGGGGTTGGATAGGTGACTCACATGCAAACCCTTGACTAGGCCTTGGGTCATGGGTCAAAAGACACTAGTATGACACTATCTAGGGTGTTTTACAACCATTCTAGTAGGCAAAGTCTTAAGTTGAACAAGTATTTGTAATGGCTTAGTTGCTCTTGTCAAAGTTCCTAATTAGGCATTTTTCAAAACATTTCTAACATGAAACTACATGCCATGATGCAAGTAATATAAACATCCTAATGCAAGTGATTCTATCAACTAATATGACATAAAAGCTAAATACAAGTCCTAAGTTCACATTGTTATACCGCATCAATCAAAATAAAGCCACATAGTCATTAACATAAAGAGGAAAAAGGAGATTGGAAAGATCATACCATGCGGTCTTCAATATTCTCATGTGTCGGATGTGGCGTAGTCAATCAATGTGAATAAGGGTAGAACAAACACAATATATACAAGACGATATATACAAGACTATAAAAGGAAATAAACATTTTTTTGGGTTTTCAATTTTCAAATTTTTATGATTTTTGAAATTTTTCAATTTTTTTGGATTTTTGAATAAGACTTCAATGTTAGAATTCCCATCCCCACACTAATATGGGCATTGTCCTCAATGGCCAAAATGATGGAAATTATGCAAAGATGATGCATGATTTCTACACTAAATGCAATCTATACTAAGCTACACTACATGATGCATGGTTTTTGTTATGACGGAGAGGATAATTTAGATTACCTCCCGTTGTGTATGCATTAACTTCCCCAAACCGAGTGAGACACTATTGCTAATGTCCAAGGATGGGTGTAGTTCATGCACACACTATGCAATGCATGAAACTAATTTGTCATTTTGGATTTTGAAAATGGGAACAATAAAATGAGAACACCTCAATGGTACCGAGGTGGGAGTCTTCTATGGTGCTAGGACTACTCCAACAATGATCAAAATTATAATTAAAAGAAAGAGAGAAATAGACAAACCATGAGAGGGTAGGAGTATCCAAGGCTTGCTAATCTTCCATCATGCTATCATCATCACTTTTATCATTAGAAGTGGTCACATTGCCACTTCCCTTGTCATTTGCTTCTTCACTTTCTTCCTCATCTTGGTCATCATCATCTTCACCATCCTTTTCTCCTTCTTCACTTGCTTCTTCATCAATGTTATCATCAACTTCTTCATCATTACCAACAACCTCATTGTCACCCAAAACGACCCTAGATGCACCCGGAAATAGGACTTCTCTCTCCGCCCAACTAGGCAAAGGACAAGATGGATCAAGTAGTCCTTGTCTAGCTAAGTGTAGGAGGGGTGGATATTGAGCCAAGTAGGCATTTTTCCGATCTTCAAAGGCTTGCTTGTGCATTGCTTGCATGAGAAGAGTCACATAATCTTTTCTAGCTTCAACTCCTTCCGGCTTGAACTCTTCATACTCAAAGGGGTAAGGTGGTATGACAATGGAAGAGGAGGGAGTTTCAAGATCACCCTTTTGTTGTTGAATAATATACTCGGCCTCTTTAGAAAGGGGAAGTAGATAATTGGTCCGGTGGACGCTTAGACGACAAATCTTTCAAGGCAAGGTGAACGATCTAGCTTCACTAGTGAGCCATCCATACTTAGTGTCAAGGGGGTTATGGGCAACCCACTTGAACTTGTGTATCATAGTATGCATATCAACAAGATGGCCACCCTCCTTTGCTTTGTACTTGTTATCCTTATTGAAGTTAGGATCAAAGTGCTTAGCTAGGATAGTGACTAGGCCGCCATTGACAATAACGGTAGTGCCCTTCTTCCCACAATCAATGTTGAGCCATCTATCTACCAAGAGCCTCAAAGAATTGAAAGGCTTGGTGTGTACTCTTCCAATGTTCAAAGCCGATTCAAGGAGAATAAAATCAAGTTTGGTGAAATGATTGGTATCTTTCCTTGCAATTATGGTGTTTCCCACGACCTTGTGCCATACTCTTATGCCCGGATGGTGGACCAAAAGAGCACGACTCGCATGAAAGTCCTCAAATTTCCTCCCGGAAATTGCCTCCCAAAGAGGTTCGGGGTCATACTTTCCATAATTATTAAAATAACGCGGTTCATCACTAAGACCCAAAATTTCACTCAATTCCCTAAAGGTAATGCGTCTACTAACATTAGCTAGACGAAACTCGAGATTCTCCCTATTCTCAACTTTGGTGACTTTCAAAGAACTCAAAAATTCCAAGGTAAGGGAAGGGTATGCCAATTCCTTTGTTTCAAACAATTTCTTCAACCCCATGGCATTGAAAAAGGCTCTAGTTTGCTCAAGAACACCCAATTTTTCTAAGGTATCTTCACATATAAATTTGGTGGATTGTAATGACTTCATAGCAAACTTGACAAAGGTATTTCTATGGGTTTCGGAAATAAAAGTTACCTCCGGATAATGCAAAAGTTGATCGATTTCCGGAGTAGAAGGTGTTGTTGCTCCCATAGAAGGTTGTTGTTGTTGTTGCACTTCCAAGTTTGGTGTTGCTACCACCATAGCCAATGCTTTCTTTGTTTGAAGAGCCTTTTGCCTTTGTGAGAGTGCCTTAGCCTTTGGTGCCTTTGTCGCCTTTGTTGCTCCCTTAGTCCTTGCCATTGATGAACTAACCAAGAAAAGAATGAAAAATCTTCAATTTATAGTATACCCAAATCGATTTAAAGGTGAAAGGCTTTGCCTTTATGAAATCAAAAATCGACTCAAAGGTTGAAGATTTTGTGCTTGGTTTTGATTTTTATTGAAGAAGGAGTGATTGATTTGTTGTTGGAAGGATGGTTTGATTTGTTTTTGGTGAATGTTGTTGAGGGTTTTTGTTTTTGTGATGGAGAGAATGAGGGTTTTGATGTTTTGGGTAGTGTTTATGAATGAATGAATGAATGAATGAAGGTGGGAGGGGTTTTAAAGAACCGAAATTTTCGAATCTGCAGGGGCAATCCGTGCGGATTCTGCCCAATCCGTGCGGATTCTGCTCTTTCTGGGCTTTACAAAACTCGCCTAAAGACGGGCGGATTCGGTGGAATACGCTCGGATTTGCTTGACACGTGACGGGCGGATTTGGCTGAAGACGGACGGATTTCAGTCCAGGAGATTTTGCTTGTTTTCCTCAGCTGCAAAGACGGACGTCTTTCTTTCAAGACGGGCGGATTTTACAAGACGGGCGGATTGCTGCTCAGGACGCCCGGATTCAGTCACAGTCAAGAAATTTTCAAAATTCAGCTCAGTTCAGGACGGGCGTCTTTTTTGCAGTACGCTCGGATTACTGAAGACGGGTGGATTCTGTGGAATCCGCTCGGATTCTTCCTCTTTGTACCCGGATTCATTCCATCCGTGCACAATGCACTTCCCTTACCATTCTTCTATTCTTTCTTCAAGTCTTGTGTTCTTCATTGTGGGGGCACTACTAGGCATGGATAGCCTAGGCAATTGTCATCCCCACACTAAGGTAAAGCACTACACATCAATTGAAATTGTAAGTCCCTCCCTCACTTCTCTCAAACAAGACAATTATCTTGATCAAAGTAAATAAAAATCCAAAGATGACAAAAAAATGCAATACAAGAATTGAAATATAAGTTAGGGAGTTAGAAATATTTACAAGTGGTGGTTTAGGGAGGACTCCACCAAACTCTCATTCATGATGAGATGTCAAGGGGGCATGTCCAAAGTGTTGTTGATGTTGCTCAACACCTTGAAGAAGTAATCAAAAGCTTGTTCATTATCATGGTAGAGGTCTTCAATAGACCTTGGCCTTTGTTGTTGGTCTTGATCGATGGCATGACCAATGTAGGGATTAAAAATCCCTTCAAATTCGTCGTCCCAAAGACCACAAACTTCATTAAGTTGATTATTGAAAATCTCTTGCTTAAATGGAGACAACTCTCCCAATTTCTTCTCTTAGCCAATGAGGCCATCCTCTTCTTCCTTGATTGATTTTGATGAGCTTTGCAAGCTCTCCTTGTCACAATTCACTTGCTCTTTGAATGGAGCATCTTCAATTTCCTTCTTCCATTGGAGTTCCGATTTCTTCCTCTCATCCTTTCGGCTATAATGATCAATCATGAAACATGGTTCATGCAAACGAGGAGCTCTCATAGTCTTGTCAAGATTAAAAGTTATGCTTTCATCTCCCACTTCTAGAGTGAGCTCACCATGTTTCACATCAATCACCGCACCCGCGGTGTGTAGGAAAGGTCTTCCTAGAATGATTGGAATGTTAGAATCTTCCTCCATATCAACAATGACAAAGTCCACCGGGATGAAAAACTTCCCAATTCGCACGGGGACATCTTCCCATATCCCTAACGGTGTCTTCGTCGATATATCGGCCATTTGGAGTGTGATATTGGTGCATTTAAGCTCTCCCATCCCCAACCTTTTACTTACCGAGTACGGCATGACACTCACACTAGCCCCTAGATCACATAAGGCTTTGTTGATCGTCGTGTCGCCAATGGTACACGGTATTGAGAAGCTTCCCGGATCCTTTAACTTTGGAGGTTAACTCCCTTGAAGTATTGCACTACTCACCTTAGTGAAGGCGATAGTCTCAAGCTTCCGGATCGACTTCTTCTTTGTGAGGATATCTTTCATGTATTTCGCATAGGCCGGCACGTGATTGATTAATTCCGTGAAAGGAATTGAGACTTCCAAATTCTTCACAATTTCCATGAACTTTCCAAGTTGATCATCAAATTTGGGCTTGGCTTGCCGACTTGGAAAAGGGAGTCTAATCACAATGGGCTCCTTCTCCTTGGCCTTGTCTTCATTTTTCTTTGAACTTTCTTCTTTTGATGATTCTCCATCTTTGGAGCTTTGCACAATTTCTTCCTTTTTACTAGCTTCCACAACTTCATCCTCAACTTGCTTCTTCGGTGCTTCATACCTTGTACCACTTCTCAAGTGAATGGCACTAACCGTTTCATGTCTAGGAGGATTACTTTGAGGTGGTAATTGCCCCTTTTGTCTTTGTGAGCTTGAAGATGCTAGTTGAGTCAATTGTGTTTCCAACATCTTGGTGTGAGCTAGAATGTTGTTGATGGTGGTTTCCTTTGCTTGGCTATCTTTTTGCATTTGAGTGAAAAATTCTTGTTGATTCTTTTGCATTTGGAGGACCGCTTTTTGGACATCGAAACCTTGGTCATTTTGGTGATTGAATGGATTTTGATTTTGGTAACCTTGGTTTTGATTGTAAAAGGGTCTTTGATTTTGGTTTTTCATGGGTGGTGGAGTGTATGTTGTTTGAGGGTTTTGAACATTTTGGCTTTTGTATGAGAGATTTGGATGGAATTTGGTGTTTTCATTGTAAAAATTGGAATAAGGGGTACCACTCTTGTATGCTTGGAAAGCATTCACTTGTTCATTTGTTCCCCTACATTCACCTTGGTCATGTCCCAAAGTTCCACAATTCTCACATATCCCACTTGGGATTGATGAGGATGCCGTCATGGCATTAACATGGTGCTTTGATGATTTTGAGTTTTCCTCAAGTCTAGCCATAGCTTGTTCAAACTTCAAGTTGATTGTGTCAATGTGAGCACTAAGTTGAGCACTCAATTGAGTAACGGAGTCCACTTCATGCTTTCCTCCTCTAGTAGCCTTGCGAGGTCTACTATATTGTGAGTTATGGACCGCCATTTCCTCAATCTTGTTCCATGTTTGATTGTCATCAACTTCGGTGAACATTCCACTTGATCCCATATTGAGTATGTTCCTAGAATCTTCATATAAACCATTCCAAAATTGTTGTACCAAAAACCATTCGCTAAGTCCATGGTGAGGACATGAGCGACAAATTCCCTTAAACCGCTCCCAAGCTTCATACAAAGATTCTTCATCCCTTTGCTTAAAACCCGTAATTTGAGCTCTTAGCATGTTAGTCTTTTCCGGTGGGTAGAATTTTTTGTAGAAAGCTAGAGCCAACTTCTTCCAAGAATCTATTCCGAGGGTGGCCTTATCAAGGCCCTTCAACCATTGCTTTGCGGTGCCTATTAAGGAAAAAGGAAATAAGACCCATCTAATTTGGTCTTGAGTCACGCCCGTTTGAGAGATTGCATCACAATAGTCGCGAAAGGTTTCCATATGAGAATGAGGGTCTTCACTAGGGATCCCCCCAAATTGGCTCCTCTCAACTAATTGGATGAAGGCGGACTTGGCAATAAAATTTCCGGTTAGATGTTGCGGTGTAGGAGTACCATTTGGTAGATTCTCCTCGGTGGGTACGGAGTGTGACGAGAATTTAGGCATTGTAGGTGGATTTTGTGGGGTATTGTGTAATGGGTTCTCTTCTCCTTCAATTGCGAAAGGATTGACAAACTCACTAGTGGGTTGAACAACTTCACTAATACCTCTTAAATTCCTCCTAACAAGTCTCTTATTGTTCGTCAAGGTTCTTTCGATTTCACGGTCAAAAGGTAACAAATCACATTGTAACCTTCTAGACATGCAAAATATCAAACAACTCGAAAACAATTAGAACAAACCTTGAGGAGTTTTACTTCCCCAAGTCGAAGAAAGACACAACTAATAACAATAAAAAGAAATCTAAATCAAACAAACACCGTCCCCGGCAACGGCGCCATTTTTGATGCGAGTCCGTTTCGTGTTCACAAATTAAGATGTGGTCGTTGGGTCACGGTCGAATCAAAACACAATTTATAACTTCACAAACAACTCTACAATTAGTAAAGAGGCAAGTAAAGGTCGGATCCCAAGGGACGGGTATTGAAATGAGATTTCTATTGCAACTAGTGATGTCTAAGGGGTGTCACAAATTGGGTTGATGTAGAAGGTCACTAAACTAAAATAGCAATGAAAATAAACAAGCAAGATGAATTAAAGGGGTGTAAACAATTGATTAAAGGCACTAGGGTGTCATGGGATTATAGGGGAATCATGGGAATTGATAATACAAACATGTTCTCAAAATATAAGCAAGCAATTATTGTTGTGATGGATTGAGTTGGGTTATATCTTACAATCCTAGGAAAGTTTGGGTCCCGGAGCCGAATCGATTAGATTGTACAACACCTACAAGTCGACTTAATCTTCCCTACTCAACAACATGCATGGTCTAATGAGACTCGAGTTGGGTTATGTCTTACAAGTCTCATTGAAAAGATAGAAGATGATAGTAAATGCAAGGATTCATAGGCTTAGCATTTCATCAAATATAACATGTGCATGAGTTGAGATCAAAACAAGCAAGCTAATAAAACATGAAAGCATATTAATTTAAGCATGAATCATTCCCCATGTTGGTTTCCCCTAATCACCCATTTAACCCTAGCTAAGAGACTACTCACTCATTATCATGTTGATCATGCTAGCAAGGTTGTCAATCATACCAACAATATGAAACATGATGAATAAATGAAAGTAATTAACAATAATTAAAAAGGGATTAAGAGATTATACCTACTAATGATTCCAATAATAAAGCAAAGATAAAAGAAGTACTTGAATGCTTGATTGAGAGGTTGTCAATCTCCCAATAATAACCCAAATAATCTTCAATTACCCAAAATAAAGGATGAACAAAAGAGAGATTATGGAAATAAAACTTGTATTAGAACTTGATTAATTGTTGATTACAATACTAAAGAGAGATTTGATTGATATTAACTACTCTAATTATTGATAAGAAGAACATGCTCCTCTAATTAGACTAATAGGGTATTTATAGTGGAAATTAGGGAGGATGCATTAGGGTTAACTAAGGGCTAAACTAGTAATTAAACTTTTTAGATTGAGCAAGGAGGAGCCGGTATTTTTCGAGAGAAGGGTTTCTTTCTTTGTAGCTTTGAAAAGAGGAAATCGTGCTGTGCTGGAATCCGGGCGGAATAAGGTCGGGACGGGCGGAATCTGGCGTTGGAATCCGAGAGGATTCAAGGGAATCCGGCCGGATTGTCGAGGTGGAATCCGAGCGGATTAGAGCAAAGCCGCTCGGATTGTGCAGCTGCGGGACGGACGGATTGGTGACAATCCGCTCGGATTGTCACTTAGCAACATATCTTCTTCTTTTCTTCCCTTTTCTTCATAAATTCCTTGGGGATTTCCTTGGGGACTCAAGGATCCTTTCTCAACATTGCTCTTCTACTATAATATGTACAAAGGCCTTCTAATCTTGTCTCTCCTTGATGCTTGGTCATTGAATTCGATCAATTTAGTCTCGTTTTGCCATGAAAATGCAAGATTCTTACTCCTTTCTTACCAAGGGATCAAAATCTCAAAGAATATGCAAAACAAAGAACTAAAGATAAGAAATGACCCAAATATGCAATAAAAAGCATGGGAACAAGGCTAATTCGGGGGCTAAATATGCGCTAATTATGGTCACATCAGTGGACTCTTTAAGGCTTTCAACTTTTTCACTAGCCTATACATAAGTGTCCCAGGCACTGACATACTCCATGAATTCTGAACCACAGTTGTGAACTTAGGGTCCATACTCCACATATGGTAGTACCTGAAGTGAGATTTCCTTATGGCCCTAGTGCTTCTCCTATAACAAACACAAGGGTTTTGATCAAATAACCTTTCTGGGAGAAAATAAACATAAGCATCTGGATACATCCCCATCAAATCTGAATTGATCATGAATCTATCAATCCTGGAAAAATTTCTAGAACCAGGAATTTGGTTGTATAAAATGCACCTTGCCTCTTGATATCATTTAAACCACAATATTCAACACAGTCTCTAAAATCTGCAATATCACTCCAAAGAACTTCCCTACCAATTCTTTCATTATAATTAAGAACACTGTTGAAATCACCACACACTACCTAAGGCCCATGATACCTATCCTTCATATCTTTCAAATGTTCCCATAATTCCAATCTCTCTCCATCATCATTGGAGCCATATAAAACAGAGTAGAAGAAAGTATCCCGAGATGCAATTTCAGTGGCCTGAGCAGTTATCACCTGAGCATTTTTATGAAGTGATGAAACAGCAAAAACCTATGGATCCCAAATTAGCCATACTCTTCCGCCATGATGATACTCATTATTATTGATCCCCTTCCAATGACCACCCAGATTAGCTAGAACTATGTCAAAATCCTGACTTTTGATTTTTGTTTCTACTAACCCATATAAACCAATATTATTCTGAAATAAAAACTTTTTAACATCTACCTGCTTATTAGTTCCATTTTTTCCTCTAACAGTCCAGCTGCCTAAATTATCTATTATTGATTGATCCTGGTGGTTCCTCCAGTCTCCCATTTAATGAACCCTTACCCAATGGACTGTTAGCAAGGGCCTCCACATAGGACTTAGTAGGAGACACTGTCATCTCACCTATATGTTCCTGTCTAGAGACTTGCTGAATAACATGAACAGGAGTAATCGTGTTTGAGTTATGGTAAGTTGGCCCTCCAAAAGGCACCTCAGGAACTGGTACCACAGGAAGGGTCCTCACTCTATCAGTAGGCTTCTGAACTACTCTCCATACTTGCTTTGGGGGTTTGGACACATGTTTTGTCAATGGTACAACTGACTGTTTCTTCTTGCACATAAAAATATTATGCACAATACCCTTACAAGAATCACTCACCAGATATTTCAACTCGTATTTCACCAGAATACTAACATCTTGTCCATTTTGATTCTGAAACAAAAGCTTATCTGGGAAATCCTGTCCTATTTCAACTTTCACCAACAATATAGCATATCCAATCTGGTTTTATCCTCAGTGGCCCCATATCTCTTTAAGAATTTACCCAGCAAACCCGTTAACTTCTCAAGATAGATCTTACCCCAGAATTTGAGAGGTAGCCCACATAGACGCAACCAAATAGGGACAAACTCGACCTTTTCCTTACCCAAGCAACACTCCTCAGTCCATGGTTTGACAATTAAAGGTCTATTGTCATACATAGGAAATCCTTGTTGGAGCACAAGAGACTGACATTCCTTGGTAGGAAACTGGACCAGACAGACACCATTAGGGAGGAACGAGATTTTATCAAACTTATATACCCTCCATAAATTCCTAACAAAGCCCTCAAGCAGTTCCCATGGCGGATTACTGCCCAAAACGTAACAACAATAGTAGTATTCCAAAATTTTAACTCTTCTACTACATCTTCTTTAGAAAACTTACGACAGACCCCGCCGAGTCTTTGTTAATCTAAGGATACTTAGATTTCTTACCAGTAACTTCAATCCATTCGCTAGCATCCTCAGTAGAATCATGCTGGGAGCCAACCTCATCATCAACAATAGTATCAAGGTTCAGCACCGGGATCCCCATGATCTCACTAACCCCACGATTTTTTTGAGCATCAGCAGATTACGGAATCGTAGTTCGTCTCTTTGATGACGATGGTAGATCCATATCATATCGTAAATCAGAACAATTAGTAAAGGAAAGGCATTGTTTAGCTTTAGATCGTAATTTACTTTTTAGTTGGGATTTTTTCCTGATGATTTTCCTTGCCATATTTGCAAGCTAAAACCCTAGAAACCCTAGAGAGAAGGAGGAGCTTTCTCTCTCTAATCCCATTTTAACTTTACATTTTTAATTTGCTAGAATTCTAAGTTTTAATCTTTAGGCTTGAATCTTGTCTAATCTTAATTTAATTAGTAATCTATCCTCTTAATTTTAGTAACTGCATGTTATTTAGTGAAAACTCCAATTTTACTATATTTAATTGCAAAGATTCCAACTTTGTTGCTAATACTAGTTTAACCCCCTTGATTAGTGAGTAGTCCATACGCTAGGGTGCAATTAGACCTCAACTTGAATAATTTACCTAATTAGTTTCACTAAATTTGTTGTTGAGGGAGGATTTGTCTAGTTTAAGTAAGGGGATTGGATTGTTTATGCTCTAATTGAGAATATAGTTGATTCTTAACCCTTGACCATTAATGGGAATTGATTAGGGTAGTACTTTACTACCCTCTTAGCTTGTTTGTCAATTTGGGTTGAACCCGGGAGGGGGAACCCAAGTAGGGTGCCCTTGCTTGACGGTTTGAAATTCACCTTCGGGAGAAGGGTCAGGATGACCGAGGATTATCGCGGGCTTAAGTCTTGGCCTTTGTGAAAGGTGAGCGATAATGGACCCGTTTTAGTTTGCCTTGAGCATTAGGTTGGGGAAATCGAGTCATGAGCCCAAGAGGGAGTTGAGTCGATAGTGCTAGCGTCCTTTTATGAACCCGGGAGGGAGATATTAGGCAACCTAGAAGCGTTTCCACCCGAAAATCATACTCCTTGACAACTAATTGATAAAATAAATGTTAAATTATAATTGTTGGTGGTTGAGTCATACCCAAGGATTTAATTCATTTGAGTAAACAGTTTTTCGCTAGCTTGCTTCTTTACTATGTCTTTTGCATTAGTTATCATATGTCTCTGGTTACTTAGTTTAGTTCATTTAGATAATTATCAATGTAACAATCCCATATTCAGAGGAGCCTTAACTAGGCCTTCCTTAGCATATAAGGGCGTTACCATCTCGGTTGCCCGAGGATAGTAATTATCAAATGTCGATAAGAGAACTATTATGTTATATTACAAGTGATTTAAACCAACAAACGATATAAAAGATACAACTCAAAGACTACTCACTATGACCATCATATCTCGTGAAGACTCATCCCTGCCCGGACTCCAGCTATCAACAACATCAACACCTGCTAAGACCGACTGCTCACCATAAGGGATCACGGCAGACACATAACAAACAAACAACCACACAATGTCAGTACTGAGATAAGATACAACAATCGCAACTACAGTTATCAACACAATACACGCTACCAATCTCATACACAATCACAATAATCCAACCAACTCACATCGATCGTCCTTTGGACCAGCCCGCCGATGGGGGACCGCAATGCCGTTCCCACCTAAGCCCCGCTCATCATATCGAGCGATAACCCTGTCCATTAATGTGCACATCCCCTTCCGTGGCGGGTTCCACGAAGGGCGAAACTAGGGCGTGAAGCCACTCCCGCAAGTGACCCCACTCAGCCGAGAACGCATCTCGAGAACCAGAGACAACAACCACAATCACAATCACAACCGTCACAATACAATTACGACATTAAACAATCATAATACAACCACAACGACCGACACACTAGACCATCTACAGAAACTGAGTAGGCGAACCTACCTTTAAGCAACTGCAACCAATCCATGCCGACAAACAACCTATCCAGCGACCAAGCAAAGCCTATAACCACAATACAATTATCTATTACTAACAAGGAAACCCTAACTATAAAGAACAAGGACACGGACGATGATTATGACATACCTATGAGGAGAAACTCGGCAAAAGACCGTTACCCGACTCAAGTGACGCTCTCCTAAGGCACAAGGAATTTCAAAAGGCTTCCATGGAGGTTTTGTGGTGAAGGGAAGGGAAAGAGGCGACTGAAGGATAGGAGGAAAGTGGCGAAAATGAATTGCGGATTTAACAAAACGCAATATAAAACCCTCGCTGAAAACTCGGTACTCGATCGAGTACCCAACATACTCGATCGAGTGGTACTTGATCGAGTACCCAACATAAGGATATGATAGTTGTATTTGGGACGTGTTTAGTGAAGTTTTGGTATGATTAGTGAGCTTGTATGATGATTTTGAGATACGTGACAAAAGTCCATTCGATAGAAATGCGTAGAAGGTGAATGGGTGTGCTATAATGGAAGGATTAGCATGTTGGTGTTTGCTGTAAGTTGATGGTGACGGTAGTCATGTACGAGTTTATAAACCCTACCGTGAGTAAGATCATGATAGTTATAGAATTGTTGAGTTATAATTTGAAACATAGCATATAGTAATGCGTTTATGCCTTGTTTATAAGTTGAAATTTTCCGCTGCGTAATAATTGATTTGTATAAAATGATTTGCTTATGATTAAATGTAGAACATGATAAAGTAATTGGTTATGAGGATATACAATTATATGTTAAAAGAAAGAATGGATTAGTGTTAATTATATGTTTCATGTTATTGTGAAAGCGAGTTTGGTAGCGATATGTTAAGACAAGTTTTGAGTATGATAGGATGACGTGACTAAGCTTCTGAGTGACTCGGTAGCAGGTAAACCGAGTTGGGTAGTTGTGTAGCGTAATGTGGCATACATCTTATTAGTGAGGCAATATGTTATGCGTGAGTAATGATTGTAAAACGTGATCGAATGTGATAATTAGTGCTGAATTCCGAACTTAGTTTGGAATCGACACGCGGTGTTGTTTTGCAGGTGTCTTCGATTTACTTTGTACTTCTGACCGAGTACTTAACTATACTTGACCGAGTGCGAGTGCTTACTAGACCGAGTAGACCTCACTCGATCTAGTTAGGAAGCTATGATGTCGGGATGTGGAAAGATTTCCTACGGATACTCGACGAAATAGCTCCTACTCGATCGAGTAGGGTGATACTCGATCGAGTAGGGTGATACTCGATCGAGTACCCTAGACACTCGATCGAGTAGGTTACTGTACAGAAAATCTTACGGGTTTCATAAAACCCCTATTATTTCTATCCTTCTCATTCTTCTTCTATAATTTCGAACCCTAAGCCTTGTTTCCTCTCAATATCTCTCATACTCTTGGGTTAGTGGTGATTCTTGGGGTTGATTTCTTTGTTTAATTTCGTTTCTTTACTTTGCTACTCAATCAAGGTTTGCTTTTCTTCCTAATTTACATGATTTATTGATTTGAATGTGTTAGAATAATGATGCAAACTGAAATTTTCGATTCATATGGATAGATTGTTGCTTTTAATAGTTGCAATATGATTCACATGCCTTCATTCCATGTTTGTTGGTGATTAATTGCTGTAAATTAGACTAGAAATTGCAAAATTGAAACCGAAATTTCTAGGGTTTACAAAATTAAAATTGATTTTTGATTGTTTTACTTTGATTAGATGATGGAGTTGAGTATTCTACATTGTTTATATCATGTTGAAGGATGGATTTTGATGATTTTCACATTAGAAAGTTGCCTTAAAACTCCGTCTTAAAAGTGCCTCAAGTGGAAATTCGTGACCTATAATTGGAATTTGGTGTGGTATATGACTGTTTAAGTGAAGATTGAACTTCAATATGATAGTAGTGATGATAATTGATGAAAAATATGCCAAAATTGTTACAGTTGTAGAGACCGTCGGAAAAGTTTAATTGAGTTATTTGTTTCTAATATGGAAGGTGATGATGATATGTTCTAAGTTATTCTTTTTCATGAACTAGTAAGAATGCCTCACATGTGATTAAGAGTGTGTATGGAACAACCTTAGAATCATGCTAGGATATTCGAATTTGTCGAGCATGTGCAATCACCATGATAAATTTTTCACAACTGTGGCTTATGAGTAGCCGTAAACTGAGGTTATATATCAAATTTGGGAGATTGCTGGTGAATGTGTGTACCTAGCTGAGTATTCAAAGTTAATGGCATGAATTATGTGCCTCACATGTCGAATTTGTTGGTGAATATGAGTGCCTAACTGAGTATGTAAAGTCCAAATTACATGAAGTATATGCTTTACATGTTTATGCAAGTTGTTTAAGTCATATGCTGAAACAGATGTCGAGACAGAACATAGGAACTCGTCAAAGTAAACGGGGGAGGGGTAATCCGCCTGAGATTGGGGAAGGGAGTGGACCTGTGGTACCCGCAGTTCCAGAGTACCCTTCTATTGTTTTTGTTGATTTCAAACAGCGAGAGCGTTTTGTAGTTTTACAAAAACGTAAGATGAGACCAACGAGGTGTATAGATACTACACTGTTGGAGGAATTGGAGATAGAGATGGATGTCCGTCACATATTTGAGACCTTGGGCCTTATGGGTTTGTATAGGCTGAGGAAACACTCTTATCCTTTTCTTACCTTGGAGTTTATGAGCTCCTTTATCTATGACCCCGCTGCCCAGACCGTTGAGTTTCGGTTGATGAACACTAGTTTCTTGCTTTCTATAGACCAATTTGCTTCTCACCTTGGGTTGGCCAAGCCTCCCAAGGACTCCATCACTGATATCCCTGCTGAGTGCGGTGTCTGCCGCCTAATGCCTTGTCTGACCGGGAAACCAGCTCCCACCTCAAGTAACATCCGATTAACGATGTTCAAGCATGTCACATCGAGGATCTTTCTTCGTTCCCTCTCGAACCTCCTTTATGATCGACCGGATATCGCAGTTTGAACAACCATGAGGTGTTACTTCTGATGTCTTACTTGAACCCGGAGCGGACCAGGAAAGTAGTCTTTAATGCTCCTTCCATGTTTTGTGCTGCCCTTGCCTTGTTGGCTACTGCCTCTTCCCAGTACTTGAGTTGTGGCGCTATCGCCACTCGGTTAGCTGAAAAGCTAACCTCCTTTGAGGCTTCTTCGGAGTACGTGCCTCTAGCTACCCCAGTGCCCACTATGGATCGTGACTACTATCTCGACCTGAAATGGTTGAGGACCTTGGCTGACGGTAGCCTAGCTTGGAGTGTGTGGGGCATGAGTTGGTTGAAAATTCCAGCTCCTGAGCACCTCCCACCGACGGAGCCCTTAGAGCCGGCGGTAGTGACGGTGGACTCCGATGATGAGGAGGAGGAGGAGGAGGAGGAGGATGTTGATAGACCCCGCCATCTGTAGAGCTACCTCATCGACGACACGATTCTCGAGGTGATGCCATAGCCGAAGAAGGGTGAGAATGCGTCGGTTGTGGTAGTGGAGAGACCTAAGTTGGGGAGAGGTCCCCGTCGAGTGAGGGAGAGGACCTCGGAGACTAGGCCACGGCCGGTAGCACCACAGCAGCAGCATCCTTTTCCGTGCTACCCTTACCTCGACACCCCGGAGACGCGATCCAGCTACTTGGCGGAGAGAGTGTCATCTACTTTGACACTCAGGAACATGCACGAGATGGCGTACGCTCAGGGGATAGGGATCGAGGGACCGCATCCGGTTTGGTGGAGTAGAGTGGGGGACTACACAGGGGTTTTCCACTCCTACGGGGTGGATCAGTCGACGTGGGGGACACCTTAGTCCTTTGCCTATGGTGGCTTGACCCCATGGTACGTGAGCCCAGGAGCCGGAGTAGGAGTGGATGCGGGGATTGGGTCATCAGGAGCGGGTACTTCCGGAGGTGGTGGTGATGATGAGGTGATGGTTGAGCAGCAGCAGCAGCAGCAGGAGTGATACTCCTTGTTTTTATCTTTGTTTATAGTAGTTGATGTTGGTAGTGTTGTTAGACGTTAGTAGTTGTTTTCGTTGAGACTTGGTTTACGAACTTGTATTGTTGGCCATAAGGCCGGATTTGATATTTTGAGCTTATTGCAGGATGTTGGGGGTCGGGGAGTCATCCCGACTCGGATTATATGACAACTATGTTTATGTATGTTGGGTTACGACAAGTTTTATAAGGCACTGTGGCCTGTAGGTACTCGACGGAGTACCCCGTACTCTATCGAGTAGCTGCAGGAAACTGGGATAAAAAGCATTATGATCTTTGGGCTACTCGATCGAGTAGCCAAGACACTCGATCGAGTAGCATGGCACTCGATCGAGTACCGCTACATACTCGATCGAGTAGCACTGTTACAGGAGGTTTTCGAAAATTAAAAATGTTCAATTGTTTTATTATTGCAAGTTTGATGTTTAATATGGTTATTAGTGCGTAGTAACACCTTTGAACCGTTAATTTCATATGTTGGAAGTCAAGTTTCGGTTTTATATGCATATTTGTAACAATTAGTGAAGTGGTGACGGTTTCTTTATTGTTTTAATATTACATATGCCATATTACGATTCATCCATTAAATTTACATCTCTTCATACGTTTGTGCGTACGATATTAACGTGCTTTATCGATGGCGGCTAGTTATCCCGGTGGGTTGTGTATGATTTATAATTTAACGATTTTATGCTTAGTGAGTAATGTCCACAATAAATTATATGTTTCTAATTCATGTTATGAATCAAGTAATAAGTAATATGCGTTGTAATTTCGGTGGTGAACTTCGGGGATGAAGTTCCTCTTTAGAAGGGAAGAGTAATGTCGCAAAATAAAAAGGCTGATTTTGAAGTTATGTTGTTATTCGTTAACAAGGTTTTGTTGTTTAATTACTTTTTTTTCTAGTACGTTGGTCACATTGCTTATATGAAGTCTAGGTGGTTACTTTAGTTCGTTGAAATGAATGTGATAGTATGTTTTAAATGACCGTCATAAAGAGCTAGTTGTGGTGCGATGTGTCGTAATAGAACGAATTAGTGAGTAACACGTGGTGTTAGTTGTGCAGCATGAAGTTGATACGAGATACGTTTCGGGTTGATAGTTGTTATCATATGATGAGTGATGGTCGTTTGTGTTAGTTCGTATTGCGAGGTCGATGCTTGATATATAATAGTTTATAAGAGTTGATGCATACATATAGAGTGACAGTTGATGATGATAATGTTTGTATGATAGTTGCAAGAGTCGATATATATATATATATATATATATATATATATATATATATATATATATGTATGAATAGAGCGTTAGACGGTGATGATGATGACATGGGGGATGGTATTTCCAGGGAGTAATGGTTTGAGTAGGAAGTTTGGTGATGTCGTGTTTTTCCGTGTCTTGTGCGTGAGATAGGTGAGTTGAACTTCGGGGACGAAGTTCTTTTAAGGGGGGAAGACTGTAATACCCGCCCTTTTAGAGACCCTTTGACCAGCGTTGGCTGACCTTGGGAGCGGGAATAGTCTTAGAAGTGAGTGCCAAAACCATCTTGGGTTCCGTGTTAAGGGTGGTACTCGATAGAGTAGAGGCTACTCGATCGAGTAGGGGGCCACTCGATCGATTATGTTGGGTACTCGATCGAGTACCGAGTTTTCAGCGAGGGTTTTATATCGCGTTTTGTTAAATCCGCAATTCATTTTCGCCACTTTCTTCCTATCCTTCAGTCGCCTCTTTCCCTTCCCTTCACCACAAAACCTCCATGGAAGCCTTTTGAAGTTCCTTGTGCCTTAGGAGAGCGTCACTTGAGTCGGGTAACGGTCTTTTGCCGAGTTTCTCCTCATAGGTATGTCATAATCATCGTCCGTGTCCTTATTCTTTATAGTTAGGGTTTGCTTGTTAGTAATAGATAATTGTATTGTGGTTATAGGCTTTGCTTGGTCGCTGGATAGGTTGTTTGTCGGCATGGATTGGTTGCAGTTGCTTAAAGGTAGGTTCGCCTACTCAGTTTCTGTAGATGGTCTAGTGTGTCAGTCATTGTGGTTGTATTGTGATTGTTTAATGTCGTAATTGTATTGTGACAGTTGTGATTGTGATTGTGGTTGTTGTCTCTGGTTCTTGAGATGCGTTCTCGGCTGAGTGGGGTCACTTGCGGGAGTGGCTTCACGCCCTAGTTTCGCCCTTCGTGGAACCCGCCACGGAAGGGGATGTGCACATTAATGGACAGGGTTATCGCTCGATATGATGAGCAGGGCTTAGGTGGGAACGGTTGTGGTCCCCCACTGGCAGGGCTGGTCCAGTGGACAGTCAGTGACAGAGTTGGTTGGATTATTGTGATTGTGTATGAGATTGGTAGAGTGTATTGTGTTGATAACTGTAGTTGCGATTGTTGTATCTTTTCTCAGTAGTGACCTTGTGTGGTTGTTTGTTTGTTATGTGTCTGCCGTGATCCTTTATTGTGAGCAGTCGGTCTTAGCAGGTGTTGATGTTGTTGATAGCTGGAGTCCGGGCAGGGATGAATCTTCACGAGATATGATGGTCATAGCGAGTAGTCTTTGAGTTGTATCTTTATATCGTTTGTTGGTTTAAATCACTTGTAATATAACATAATAGTTCTCTTATCGACATTTGATAATTACTATCCTCGGGCAACCGAGATGGTAACGCCCTTATATGCTAAGGAAGGCCTAGTTAAGGCTCCTCTGAATATGGGGGTGTTACAATCAATCAAGTTGAGTTTGACTTAGCTAAACATAAGAACTTAGACAATTAGTAATCACCCATGCTCCTTGTGGTTCGACCCTTAAAAGTGCAACGAATCTCGTTCACTTGCGAAGTAATTAAAACACACCATCAAGTTTTTGGCGCCATTGCCAGGGATCATTGGCTTGATATTAATTATATTTTTCTAGTTTTGACTAAGTTATTGTCACTTTTTCACACCTTAGTGTGCCATTTATCTTGCTAACCTATTCACTTAAGTGTGTAATGGCTTTTGGAAACCCATTTGAAATCCAGGAAAATACAACCACAGGGGAACCGGTGCCAATTCGGGACCACATGGCTCCATAATATATTTCTAATCCTAGTATTCAAAGACCAAGAGTTCAAGCCAATAATTTGGAGATAAAGAATTCCTTACTCAGTCTTGTTCAATACAATCAATTTAGTGGAAGCCTTTTGCAGAACATAAATGAGCATCTCAATGATTTCCTTGACAATTGTGACATGTATAAGATTAAAGGGGTATCCGATGATGCGGTCCGTCTAAGGTTGTTCCCTAGATAACTAAGGGGAGCGGCTAAGAATTGGCTAAAAATTTGTGATCCCGACTCTTTCAAAACTTGGGATGAGCTCTGATCGGCCTTCTTGAACAAATACTTCCCTCCATCAAGAACCGCCAAAGTCAAAAACAAGTTGCAAGGGTTCACTAAAGAGGAAGATGAGACTTTGTACGAGGGTTGGGAGAGATACAAGAGACTCCAACAGTTATGCCCATACCACGGCATATCCGAGCCTGAGTTAATCAATAATTTCTACAAGGGTTTGACATAAGACCTAAGGCTATTTCTTGATTCGGGTTTGCGTAAGGGAGCCTTAGATATATTGGGTCACAAGCCGGCAAAGGAGTTAATTAAAGAAATGGCCTCAAGGACAATGGATTGAAATAATGATAGACAAACAATAAAGGGTAAGGGCAAAGACTCTAATTCGCTGCTCAATGTGGAAGTGAAGAGTATGCTTGATGAGCTCACTAAATAGGTAGCATTACTAAACACTAACAAGCCTTATAACTCTAACATGAGGCAAGTGTTGTCTTATGAACTTTGTGGTGAACAAGGGCATACCCCAATTGATTGTCCCTTGATAGCACCTACAAAGATGGATGTTATGCGGAGCAAGTGAATGGTGTTTGGGAATCCATAAATGTAAGGCAAGGCTTCAACAATAACTAGTTAAATGGGAATAGAGTTCACCATCTCTTGTCATGTGCCTCAGAAAATGTTCAAAATAGAGGCTCTTCATCCATACCTCAACCACAACGATTCAACCAAAACCAGCAATTCCAAGGGTTTAACCAAAACATTCAAAATCAACAAATACCTACCGGATTTCAAGGGAAAAATTTCGTCACCCAAAACCAACCACCATTTGGGGGATTCAAAAGGCAAAACGAAAACCAAGTTCAAAACCAAGGCTTTAACCAAAACTTCCAAAATTTCCAAGTCCAACAAAACTAAAAACCATCTTGGGAGCAAGCTTTTGAGCAATTGGTGATTGCCAACCAAAAATCAGGCTCCAAACTTGACAACCACATTGCTTTTGAAGGTCGTGTTAATGATGAGATTAGAGAAAACTCCAAAATGAAGTAGGTATTCTTGAGGAGTGGGAGGCAATTGGACGACGTTGACAAAACTCAAAAATGGATGTGGAAGCGGGTCTCCAAAATGAAGGAGCAACCGGTTGAAGTTGAAGTGGAACAATCAAAAGAAGTTGAGATGGTTAACCCTCGTAAAGAGATTGAGCCCACCCCAACAAAAGTGTAAGAAGCAACGCCACCACCCGAGGCGTTTGTTCCACCAATTATTTTTCCACAGAGGCTTGTCAAACTTCGACTTAAGAAGAAATATGAAAAGTTCATTGAGATCTTGAAGGGTATGAATGGTACAATCCCTTTTATTGACACGATAACCGAAACCCCTAACTATGGAAATTTTCTTAAGGAACTTGTCCCTTTAACCTATCTTGGAATTGCAGTGCAATCCTCACTCACAAACTTCCTTGCAAATTTCCAGACCCGGGAAACGTTTATATTCCTTGTTCTATCCAAGGGGTGAAGGTAAAGAGAGCTTTGTGTGACTTGGGAGCTAGTGTTAGCTTAATGTCTCTTTCCATATTTAAGAAGCTACACTTGGATGATTTGAAACCGACAAGGATCTCCTTATAACTAGTCAATCGTTCGATTAAGTATCCCTTGGGTATGATTGAAGATGTTCCTTTGAAGGTTGGAAAACATGTGATCCCATGCGACTTCTTTGTCATGGACATGCCCGAAGATAGCCATGTGCCAATCATTTTGGGTAGGCCTTTCTTGGCCACGGGTGGTGCTATGATAGATGTCAAGAGTGGAAAACTCTCTCTCCAAGTAGGTAATGAGAAGATTGAGTTTGAACTCAACAATTCCATGAAGTCTCCTCCTATGGGCAAGTCTTGTTGTAGGTTGGATATGGTGGAAGATAACTTGGATGAAACTAATCTAGATCCTTCATATTCGGACCCATTGGAAGCTTGCCAAACAAATGAGGAGGGAAATTGAGGTGATCTTGTGTTGAGGGTTTATGTGAAAGGAGATTTGGGTGAAAATGACTCAAGAGAAGATGAATTTGAAGACCAAATTAATGATGAAATTGAATTGTATTTGAGCTCTCCGAATCCATTTGATCTAGGCTCTTTTGAAGGTACACCTTGGTTGGATAACTCTTTAAGTGATTGGGAAGCTCAAATTAATGCCTTGGAGGCGACACTCAATGGAAATGGTTCAGTGCAAAAGGATGGTCAGGAAAATTAGGATATGAACGATAGCATTATGAACCTCAATGTTGAGAAGTTGATCCCTCCATCTACTATTCCCTATCGATTTCCTTGCCTTGATGACCATGAAGAGATTTGCCCAGCAAGTGAAGCTTACGAACTCCGTTCGTCCTACCGCCTAGCTACCATTCTAAGATGAAGGGTTTTAGACATCAAGAGGACTCAACAAAGGGAGCCAAGGAGGGTAAGAGGAACCATGACAAGAAGTGTTGGAAAAGAAGTTGGGTGTGCCTTGTTATAAAGTGGTGTTATTTGTGCTTCTTTGAGGCTTTTGTAAAATCGTTTGACCGGTTACTACGTGCCTTGTGTGACATGGATCACATCACCAACGGAGTCAAGAGACAAAATTTTAAATGAGAGGTTTGGTAAAGTCCCTGAAGAACCACCAAATTGCATATATTCTTTTCCCTTGCTTTACTTATACTTTACTTGCATTTTAGTTCTCTCCCTACATTTGTTCCATTGAGTACAATGTCACGGTTTAAGTGTGGGGAGGGGATTCATTAGATAAAAACCATAAAAAATTCAAAAAATTCAAAAACATGTTATTTATTTTATTGCACTTTTCTTCCAAAAAACTCAAAAATTTCTCAAAAAAAATTTGAATATTTCAAAAAGACAAAAACATGTTAACTACCTTATTAGTGTAGAATTGTATATACATGTGCTTTTGTTTTCTTCTCGCATAGGTATATCACTTCAATTGAAACATCACAAGGGAATGTGAAGACGCCGCGGTATGATCGTTCTAAGCCCTCTTTCCCTTCTATCTCTTTTCATTTGTTACGTTTGAGGAGGATGGACTTGTATATTGAGGATATGAAGTGTATTTTGGAGAATATGGCGATTGTGTGCCTATGTGTTGTTAGAAGCTTGCATAAGTTTATGTGGCTTGTAGATGGTAGAACATGTGCATTAGGATGTTCATATATAGTTTGCACCATGGCATATAGTTGCATTTGGATAACATGTATTTAAAAATTGCCTAACCGGGAACTATGACAAGGGTAAATAGGCCCTTATAGATACTTTTTCTATTTAAGACTTTATTTTCTAGTATAGTCTCAAGACACCCTAGATAGTGTCATACTAGTGTCTTTTCACCCATTCGCTAAGGCCTAGTCGAGGGTACCCTATGATGTGATAATTCCTTGGCTACTGTTAATTCGAAGGTGACCTTTAAGACCATGCAAGTATCTATCATCTATACCATATATATCATTTTACCCAAGGGAATGGGCAAATACAAATGTCAAATTGAGTTTAAATGCTAAATAAAAGTCAAAAAGTTTGCAATTTTGTCAAGTTATCTTAGTCCTAAGCTCAGGCGTGTAAATGGGGCTTCTATGCTTTTCTAGAGTACCCTTACTACATATGGGGTCGCTCTCAATGTCACTTCGGTGAGGATTTGCATATTATTGGTCACCGTCGCATTACTTTGCCAAAGACAAACTCCCAAAGGCACAAATCAAATGTTATAAAAAAATGGACAAGAAATGTGCTTCATGTCAAATGCTACAGGGGGGGGGGGATAATAACCCAACCAAACTACCAATGTGAAACTCAAATATCTATATTCCCTATTCTATAGATGGTCCTTCCCTTTGTTGCATAGTTAAAAAGGGACGACCCTTCCTCTTGACTAGGCAAGAGGGGGAATTTTCGCGATCCTCCAGTGTCTTGTAACGTGATAGGGATTCCGCCCTTGATAAAGCATTTTGTAATTGAGGACGAAAGTAGTCTAGTTTGACACCATTTGGAGGTGATTTGTTTCTATCCTTTTAACCTTAGTAGTTTTTAGAACTAGTACCTATAATGGAGTATATGCCCTTAGGATTTGTTCTCTTTTAGTTGGTTCCGCCACTTAAATAAGGAAAGTGGCTATTCTTTGTAGATACATCTATAATACTACAGTTTTATGAGTTGTTGGGTACTCTATCGAGTAAGGCTTACTCTGTCGAGCAAGTGAGTTTTGCATTCTGGACAGTGTTCTGTCTGTTGGGTACACAATCGAGTAAGGCTTACCAGTTTCTTTTTACTTTTTACCTTATTCTGAATATTTTACACCAGAGAACAAACTACGTTGAATCTTCTCTCGCATTGCTATCAAATCCAAAGGGCTAAAGTCATCGAATTGCAGAGTTCTTTACACCTTTGAGATCGTCGTATTGTGGGTAAGATCCTAGTACAATTTTTATATTGTTTCGTTAAGTTTGGTTTAATCTCTAATTGGGTAATTTGGGGGTTTTTAGGAGTATTATTGGTATAAGATTGTGATTGTATGACTATATGTTGATAGGAGGTGATTTCGTAGAGGACCGTTTCTAATCTGCTGTTGTGACGATTTGTGGTGATTGCATTCCAGGTAGGGTTTCCTACTCAGTTATTATTTACATATTTATGAGATGTTTAATAGTTGTTGGTTGTTGGTTGTTTGTTAATGGCATTTGTTTATATCGTAATTGAATTGGTATTGTTGATATTGTAATTGGTTGTGGTTGTTTGTCTGTGGTTCGCGAGGTGCGTCCTCGGCTGAGTGGAGTCACTTGCAGGAGTGGCTTCACGCCCTTGATTTGCCGCTTGTGGAACCCGCCACAAGAGGAGATGTGCACAATAAGGAACATGGGTTTTCGCTCTGCAAATATGAGCGGGGCTTAGGTGGGAACGGCTGCGGTCCCCCACTGGCGGGGTGGATTACTGGTTGCTACTAGTAATTTGGCAGGGCCAGACAATCAAGCTTGTCAGGTGATTGGTGATGTGATGGTGTTGGAGAACTGTTTTTGTGTATTGTCTTATATTGTGTATGCAGTAACTGACCTCGTTTAATTATTTTAGAAAATGTGGCGATCTATTCGGGGATGGTGAGCAGTTATTGAGAAGGTATGATTTGGATGCGCGAGGGATTAGATGGGCATGAGTCACCACGAGTCATCTAGGAGTCTTCCGCTGTTGTGTCGAACATTTATTTACTTTAGTTGGTTTTTATTTTAGAACAGTTGTATCGTACTCTTATCAGTTTGGTTTTGGCATGTAATCACTTTAAAGTTATCTATTTAAGTACATTCTTTAATGGTCTATTTGATATTCATTACCTCGGGTAACCGAGATGGTAGCACTCTCATGCATTAGGTGATCTTGGTAAGGCACCTAGGTGTAGGGGGTTTAACAAAGTGGTATCAGTGCGACGATTTTGGAACCTAAAACCAATGAATCTAATGAACTTAGAGAGTCAAACTAAAATAAACCCGGGTAGGAGTTGTTAGGAGCTAATGCAAAGACTTGGGAGACGTCCTAAAGTCACAACTCGCCCTACAACTTTGAACCGGTCACTATGGGGTGTCATGGGATTGCTATGTGCTTACTAATGTTCATATGAATATGTTGGATGGATGAATGTGTGGTTGAATGGAGGATGTGGTGGAAAAGGTGAAGGTAGATGTATATGATAATATGATTGTGGATATGCATGTTGTATGATGAAATGATTTATAATGTGGTGATAATAGTAACATGTGAATAGGAGATGTTGTGTTGTATACGTATATTTTATTTGTTGTGAAAAGTTATAAAGTTAAAGGCATGCGGGTAGTTAGAAACGTCAGCGTGACTCGATCGAGTGGAGGTAACTCGATCGAGTAGGGTAGACTCGATCGAGTGGGCTGAGCTTGATCGAGTGGGCATATGACAACGTTGGGCAGTAGTTGCTGTTTTGTGCAACTCGATCGAGTAAGGGGAGTACTCAATCGAGTGGGAGCTACTCGATCGAGTACGCATGTGACTCGATTGAGTGTGTTTTTACGTCAATTCTAGTCAGGTTATGGAGTTGGGGAACTCGATCGAGTAAGTGGGCAACTCAATTGAGTGACCTCTACTCGATCGAGTGGGTGTGATTACTCGATCGAGTACGTGCTATGCAGGTTATATTTGCTTTGAGCCGTAGGCTATGTGCTTACATTTATCTCTTCTCTTATAGCTTAAAGATATGCCGCCAAAGAGGTCTGCTATGTATGCTAGGGCTCAGGACATGAGTATGGACGAGACTGCCAACACGCTTGAGCATCAAGATGCGCTTACCGAGGCCCTTAAGAGGTTTGGGAAAGATAAAGATGTCGGGGTAGACTTTGCCAAGATGAGGACTACGATATCCCGCTTCAACCCAAAAGAATATATGGGTACTGGTGCGCCAATTTTGCTCGATAATTGGCACAGAGAGATGGAGAATATCTTAGGAGTGGCTCATTGTTCCAAAGATTTTAAGGTGAAACAAGCCGCGTTATACCTAAGAGATGTAGTGGGGGAGTGGCAGGACAAGGTGAGAGAGAGAGCCCTAGACCTTTATCTGAAGTAGGGTAAGTCTGCTATTCTATGGGTTGAGTTTAAGAGAGCTATGGGAAGGGAGTTCGTTCCGGAGCATGTTCGTAGTAAGTTGAGGGAGGAGTTCGATTCTTTCAAGATGACCTCGGATATGACAGTGGCGGAGTATTACCACAAGTTTAATCAGAAGTCGAGGTATGCTGAGGATATGGGGCTGAGTTAGGAGAACTTAGCACTTCGGTTCGAGAAGGGGTTGACCTATCAGATCATGGATAAGCTACCGGTTGGGGTCCTTACAGATGTTATGGAAATTTATGAGAGAGTAGGCTGAGCTGAGAGGTTGGTCGAAATGGCCAAAGAAAACAAAGAGAGGGGTCCAGAAAAGAGAGAGGCTGAGAGTGAGGGTTGTGGACAGTCTAGCTACAAGTGGGGTAATCATAACCAAGCAAGGGCTTATTCATCGGGATCGGGTTTCAGTGGTGGATCTTCTTATGGGAGTGGTCGTGGTAGTAGCCGCAGTTGGAGTATCTCGTGTTTCAACTGTGACGGTATGGGCCACATGAGGCATGAGTGTATTAGTGCCGGGGGAGAGGTTTTCAGAGGCCATCACAAGGGAGCTTTTCGCAGGGGCCGACACAGAGCTACGCTAGCAACTGACTGGCCGGGTCATGGAATAATCAAGGAGGGCAAGGTAACAACAACGGTAGGTTCAACCACAATGGCGGTAATTCTTATCAGAAAACGGCGGCTAACAACACTCAGGGGTCAGCTGCCAAGCCTTCTACTTCAGCTAGTATAGTACAAGGAGGTGGACAAAAGACAAGTGGCAAGCTGTTTATGATGGACAAGAAAACTGCTGAGGATGATGCACACGTGATCACCAATACCTTTCTTGTTAATGATTTTTCTACCTTTGTTTTGTTTGATTCGGGGGCGTCCCACTCGTTTGTATCGTCGGGTCAAGCTAAGGATCTGGGTTTAAGAGAGTTTCAGTCTGTAAAAGATGAGGTTTTTATACCGTCTGGTGAGTCAGTGTCTTGTGGTAGGTTATATATGGGTGTATCCATGATAGTTGGGCAGGTTGATCTTCTAGTGGATTTGTTAGAATTTCCTATAGATGGTTTTGAGATGATAGTTGGGATGGATTGGTTGGGTAAGTACAAGACTAGAATAGAATGTCACCAAAAGAAAGTTTCTTTGAGAGGTCCTAAGGTAGTTAGTGTGTCTAATCGTTGGTTTTTTGTCAAACGCAAAGTCAAAGTGATTGCAGCGGTGACCTTGAAGTGTTACTTGAGGAAGGGGTGTCCTTTGATTCTATGCCATGTGAAAGATCCTAGTATGGTAAGGCCGACTGCAGATGAGATACCAGTGGTGGGAGAGTTTCCAGATGTTTTTCCAGAGGAGATACTGGGTTTACCACCCAAGAGAGAGATATATTTCAGTGTGGAGTTGAAACCAAGGACGAGATCGATCTCTAAGGCCATGTACACCATGGGTCCTAAGGAGTTAAGGGAGCTGAAGAAACAGTTGGATGATTTGATCGAGAAGGGATACATTAGACCTAGTGTATCGTCGTGGGTGCACCAGTTTTGTTTGTGAAGACGAAAGATGGGAGCTTGAGGTTGTGTATCGACTATAGGGAGCTCAACAGTGTTACAGTGAAGAACAAGTATCCTTTACCAAGGATAGATAATGTGTTTGACCAGCTTAGTGGGGCCAGAGTCTTTTCAAATATTGATCCGAGATCAAGGTACCATCAGGTGAGAATTCGGGATGAAGACATACCAAAGACCGCTTTTCGATCGAGGTATGGTCACTATGAGTATGTGGTGATGCCGTTTGGTTTATCTAATGTGCCGACAGTGTTTATGGATTTGATGAACCGAGTTTTCAGTCAGTTCTTGGATCAGTTCGTGGTGGTGTTTATAGATTACATCTTAGTCTATTCCAAGACTAAGAAGGAGCACGAGGAGCATTTGAGGTTGGTGTTGCATACTCTACGCGACAACCAGATTTATGCAAAATCGTCTATGTGTAAATTCTGGCTATATAATGTGGCTTTTCTCGGTCATGTGATTTTTAAAGAGGGTGTATCTGTGGATCCTAGAAAGATAGAGGCGGTGTCCATGTGGGAAGCACCAAAGAACGTGGCCGAGATCAGGAGTTTCTTGGGTTTGGCAGGGTATTATCGACGGTTTTTGAAAGACTTTTTGAAGATTGTAAGGCCTATGACAGCGTTGATGAGGAAAGAGAACATGTTTCGTTGGGATGAAAGTTGTGAGACGGCGTTCCAAGCATTAAAGGAGCATTTGACCACAGCTCCAATCTTAGCTTTACCTGAAGGGTATGAGAACTTTGAGGTGTATAGAGATGCTTCATAGAACGGGTCGGGTTGTGTGTTGATGCAGAACGGGAAAGTCATTGCCTATATTATAGGCAATTGAAGCCTAATTAGGAGAACTACTAGACACATGATCTAGAGATGAGTGCAGTTGTGTTTGCTCTCAAGATTTGCAGGCACTATCTTTATGAGGCAACCTTTAAGGTGTTTTCCGATTACAAGAGTTTAAAGTACATCTTTACTCAAAAGGAGCTGAACATGAGACAGGGGAGGTGAATGGAGCTTATCGGGGATTATGACATGGATATCATATACCATGAAGGGAAAGCAAACGTCGTTGCTGATGCGTTGTGCAGGAAGAGTGCACATTTTCTATGCACAGCTATATCTTTGATGTGGATGAGATATGAGGTAGGTAAGATCGGTATACATGTGATTCAAAAAGGGGATGCTACGAGAGACCTGACAGTGAAGCCAAATGTTTATGCTGATATTCGCAGGAAGCAGGCTCTTGATTCGAAGATTCAGGAGTGGAGGGCTGGAGTAGAGAAAGCGACAGTGTCGTGGTTCTCTATTCATTCTGCTGGGAGTGTTCGGTTGGATGGGAGATGGTGTGTTCCTAAGGATGAGGCGTTGAAAAAGGTAATCATGACAGAGGCTCATTGCACACCGTATTTAGTGCATCCAGGGGTGACAAGCTTTATAGAGATCTGAAGAAGACATTTTGGTGGTCTGGGATGAAAAGGGAGACAACTGAGTTTGTGGCTAAGTGTTTTACATGTCAGAGAGTCAAAGGGAAGCAGTGAAGACCACAAGGTAAGATTCAGTCTCTTGAGGTATCTGAGTGGAAGTGGGAATCTATCTCCATGGATTTCATAATGGGTTTACCAAGGATCCAACAAGGTAATAACATGATATGGGAAATCGTTGACCGTTTGACTAAGTGAGCTCAATTTATTCCAATGAAAGATACATGGAGTAAGTTGCAGTTGGCAAATGGCTACATGAAGCACGTGGTGAGGTTACATAGGGTGCCAAAAGACATTGTGTCAGATCGGGAGGCGAGGTTCATTTCTCGGTTTTGGCAAGAGTTGCAGAAGTTGATGCGAACTACCTTAAAGATGAGTACTGCGTTTCATCCTGCAACAGATGCACAGACAGAAAGAACTATCAAGACTTTGGAAGATATGTTGAGAGCTTGTGTGATGGAGTTTGGTGGCAGTTGGGAAGACAGATTGGATTTGATCGAGTTTTCTTACAACAACAGCTACCATACGAGTATTGGGATGGCTCCATTTGAGGCGTTGTATGGGAGGAGGTGTAGGAGTCCGACTTGTTGGGATGATAGTGCTGAGGCAGTGGTTTTAGAACCATAAATGGTACAGGAGATGATAGAACAAGTGAAAGTGATTCGGCAAAAGATGAAAGCGGCCCAGGATCGACAAAAGAGCTATGCGGACTTACATCGTCGGGACATCGAGTTTCAAGTTGGGGATAAGTGTAACACCCCCATTTATTCGGGAGCCTTTAACTAGACATTCACAAGTAAATGAGAGCGTTACCATCTCGGTTACCCGAGGTAGTAGATAACAAAGTCCAACTCACCAAAGTACTTTAAATAAAAACTTTAATGATTACATATGTCTTACATTTTTTAATCAACTAGAACTTAATGTGAAATAAATACAACTCGCAGCGGAAATTAAATAAGTGATATAACTACATTTGTGATCTAGACTCCTGCAGGTCCGAAAGCTCACACGCCCAAGCTCCCCATATCCAGCTAACTCAAAACATGCTATTTAAATCTGCTCCCATTTAACCGGAAATATTAAATGGTTCACCACAGGATGCCATCAATTAAAGCAGGCATCAATTTTATTTTGACACAGAAACAAACACGTCAACCAATGGTTGAGTAGGAATAACCAACAACAAGTCAAAGTTAAATGATATGATATATAATGCAAACACAATTGTGCTCATCACCCGAAACACCCGTTCATCCCGCAAATCCCTGGCCCGGGGTATTCATCATCCCAACCGAAGTTGAAGTATCCATCATCCCAACCGAAGTTGAGGTATCCACCATCCCAGTATAAAACTAAGGTATCCAACAATTATGATATATAGCAATAACAATAACTCATCTCAACACGAGGCTGAGGTATCCACTCAAAGATATGTAATACTAACAATAACCATAACTTGTCTCAGACCGAATCTGAGGTATCCGATAAACAATATGAATAAACCAATAACCAAAATATAATTCCATGACATATAATTCACATCCGATAATTCATCCAATGACAACTATTCACACAGTTTCAGAATTCCTCTTATCAAATAATTAGTAAGACAAGTTGAGTAGTTATCCTACCTTTTCGCAAATCTACGAGTCACGCGAGTCACACAAGCAATCAAAATTGATTCTTTACCAATTCATAACCTACATAACATAATTATGTACAATTACTATATAACCAATAATCAACCAACTAATCATGCACTAATCCTATGCCCATCACGTCCTAATCCTTTTGACAACTTCAAAGCTAAATCTCTAATTCTACCGTTTTACAGCATTGTTCAGTCTCGCTATAAAATTCATAATTAATTCATCAAAAATCAAAACGATGCAAGACCAGTGAGGTTGTAACCCTAAGACACATATCTACAATTCTTGTGAAATAAACTTTCTTCAAATTCCAGAGTTATCAGGGTTTTCTTGAAGGACTCATAAATACTGACGAATTCCGTCGCATAAAAAGTATTGACCTCTAAAATAAGTTTAACAAATCCTTTTCAAGTGAAACAAAAGCCTAACATCATCTAGACTCTCCAATTTTAATGTTTGCAAAAGACCCAACTCAATTTCAATTTATAAATTAGGTTTACAAAATAAACTTTAGACCACTAGTGCATTCGCGGATTCTCAGTCGACATGTTCATAACGAATTTATTCTGGAAAATCTACAGGTTCAATTGCTACGGAATTTTACAGGCATCAACAAGACATGAAAATAACCTAAGTCTATTCTTTACGTTTTTGAAGACAACGATTTTAAGATAGTCTGCTAGTTCGTTTAAGACAACTTACAGATTTATTGAATTGCTGTAACTTTATTCTAAACATTGAAAGATTAAAGACAAACTTACAAAATAAAAGATGATGAACTTCTCCTCTTTTTTTTCCCTTTTAATTCTCTCTCTTTCTTTTATGTGATATTATGAGTTTTTATGTGGAATAAGGATTTATGGTTAGGTTAGCCTTGCTTATATACTAGTAAGGTAGTATTATTTTTGGAAAGTTTCTCTCTTTATTATTATTATACTAGGTAGAGGTGGCAAACAATGACACGACACGAAAACACGACACGAATCCGACACGAAATTAATGGGTTTGGGTTGAGACTTAATGACCCATTTATGTATGTGGATCGACACGAACACGACACGATATTTAATTGGGTTGGGTTAGGGTTGACCTCTCTAAACACGAACCCGACACGAATGACCTGTTTACTAAATTAATCTTAATTTTTCTTGATCCTCCATCACATAAATATACTTAAACTTTCAAAATATGGACGTGACACAAAAACACGACACGAACCCGACACGAAATTAACGGGTTAAGGTTGAGGCCTTATGACCCATTTATGTAACTGGGTCGACACGAACACGACACGAGATTTAATTGGGTCGGGTTTGGGTTGGAGGGATTGTGACCCGTTTACAAGTGACACGAACACGAACCCGACACGACCCGATCTGTTTGCCAGGTCTAATACTAGGTTTACCATAAGTAGGATTACCATACATCTCTTTTACTAATTTAATTATTAAGATATTAATATAATTATTATTACTTTCCCATATTATTATTATTTCCATATTATTTATTATTAATTCCCGATATAAAAACCCGATCACACCCATACTATACTAATAAATTTCGGTCCATATAATAATGGCACACGGCCCAAAGCACAAATATAAGCTAAGCCCAATTCCCGACTTGGATGCTTAATTTATTATTTAATTAAAGTCTTGTTATAATTACTATTATAAATGTCTTAAATCAATTATTAAATTACACAAATTTTTCTTATAAATTATTATTAAAATACGGAGTATTATAGTCTTCTCCCCTTAAAATAAACTTCGTCCCGAAGTTCGCCCACAACTACCACCACATCACTTATAAACATTCTCACAACTAAGCATCATCCAACACAATCCTCCATTTACGATTATTAACCACACCAATCTTATCACAAGGTATCACAACAATAACTCAAACATTCGGTGTATTTCATTCCTTCCCCCTAAAAATAAACTTCGTCCTCAAAGTTCGAAATAACAAACAATAGGAACAACCAAATCATTGTTGTAATGCCATAAAGCATGAAACACACATTGTAATATAAAACAACTTTCATTTCCAACACTAATTCATGGTAAAATGAATAACAAAATCTTTGATTTACTAGCAAAATCACATCATACAGGATATTTGATCTAATCTTTCTTTTTTTTTTTAAAATTTCAACTTCTTACTTTAGTTATTGGCGAATACATTACCAAGATAAATAATAATTTATAACAAAATACGCATAATTAATTAGTTAATATTTTCTTAATAATGATATCTAACTTAAACATGGATGCAATTATTGTAATCATATATATAGGCTTAGGGAAACACATTCCGCATATCACTAGACATGGTAATCTACTTCACACAATTCACAATATTAAAATATCAAGAAACAAAAACTTTCATTTGTTCAAGACTAAGGAAAACATGCTATAACTAAAAATCATAAATAATAAATAACATAATTAATTATTGAAAACTTATACTTTTTAGAAAATAAAGAGAGTTATTAAATCACTAGCGAAAGAATTAAGTCAAAAACTCATAAGGTTAATTTATAATGCATTTTACAAATTGTTTGGTCGAAACAGAAATTTTACTGCAACTTGTCAGAAACTTAGGTCAAATTGTAAAAATCACTATTAATTGTCATTAATTTATATTACGACGTGGCTTATCAATTTGAAAACTTACATGAGTCTATTAAACATTGGAGCTGGAATTATAACAAATCATTAAGTAGTTTTTAAATGACAAATTTTACAAAAGCATGGCGCGAAAACATAACTGTACAGGGACATTCCGACTATTGTCCACTAAAATATTTATTTCTCCTAATCCGTATATTATTTGAATATGAGACCAGAGACATATGAAAGCTAACTCACAAGGGTATCACACATAAAAATCTCAAACAAGAATTTTAAACCGACAATAAATAGCAGCCAAAATAATCAAGCGATAAAATTTCGAGAAATCAACCACAATCACAATAATTAATACTTCACATGTTTAATCAAATTAACCCCTTCCACATACATGCCAACATACTTTCCTTATATTATCATACTTATTTCAATGCTTAAATAAATCATATCACACCCCTCCTCCGTAAAATAAGGTTACGCCCCCGTAACCACAACCATTAATGACAACATGCGCAACCAAGATCGACAAAAATTCCTAAGAGAAATATACTATATTCATTTTAAATTACCCCACACTCTCAAGTATTCTCTCAAGGTTACCGGTTCAAAACTGGAAGGGCCAAGGTACGAATTAAGGCTAGCTTCTTAACCACACTAAGAGGGGTTCCTAACAGTTTCTATCCGGGGTTCATTTTATTTAGACACATCCTAAGTACATTATTATTCATTAGTTAGGCCTGAGGATCGTTTTGCTCTGATACCACTTTATAACACCCCCATTTATTCGGGAGCCTTTAGGTAGACATTCCCAAGTAAATGAGAGCGTTACCATCTCGGTTACCCGGGTAGTAGATAACAAAGTCCAACTCACCAAAGTACTTTAAATAAAAACTTTAATGATCACATATGTCTTACAATTTTTAATCAACTAGAACTTAATGCAAAATAAATACAACTCGCAGCGGAAATTAAATAAGTGATATAACTACATTTGTGATCTAGACTCCCGCAGGTCCGAAAGCTCACACACCCAAGCTCCCCATATCCAGCTAACTCAAAACCTGCTATTTAAATCTGCTCCCCATTTAACCGGAAATATTATATGGTTCACCACAGGATGCCATAAATTAAAGCAGACATCAATTTAATTTTGACACAGAAGCAAACACGTCAACCAATGGTTGAGTAGGAATAACCAACAACAAGTCAAAGTGAAATGATATGATATATAATGCAAACACAATTGTGCTCATCACCCGAAACACCCGTTCATCCCGCCAATCCCTGGCCCGGGGTATTCATCATTCCAACCGAAGTTAAAGTATCCATCATCCCAACCGAAGTTGAGGTATCCACCATCCCAGTATAAAACTGAGGTATCCAACTGTTAGGCCCAGTTTAGCCTGGTCTGACCATAACCTGGCCTGACTTAACAAGGCTGATTGATTGAGACGAGGACCGGACAATCTAGCTGTTATTTAGCTGTTGAGAGATATTATAACAAGCAGACCACTAAATCCTGGAAGAAGAGCCTGATGGACGGTATGGAATAGCTTGGCAGAGTATTGAAGCAGGCTGGATTAAGAAGATAAACAAGAAATATAATTGTATAAGTCAAATAACCGTGCCCTATTCTCAAGGAAGACCAAGTCCAAACTTAAAACTATATAATCTATGAATGTGAACGGAAAGAAGAGGAAAGGCTATAAATTGGTTGAGATTGGAACGGGTCAAGCGAGTAAATAGGAAGCATGCCCTATTAATCCAAAAGCTCCTATAATGGAGAAAGACGTTGAAGAAAAAGGCAACGGTAGCATTTGTAGAACTATAAATAGCAGAATCTAACAATTGTAAAGGCATTCAATCTTAGTCAATTTTATTTACACTTTATCTCTTTTATTCTTGAATATCCGGATATACATACACTATTGTACTCAGCTTATCAAGATAATAAAAACGTTATTTCTTATACTTAAATCTTCCTTTGTTATTTACTCGTATTATTCCAGTCATATAGAACTAGATACCCTGATTACTATATAATCAAGCCGGATCCTTCCAGGAAAATCCTGCTAAAACAATTGGCGCCCACCGTGGGGCATCTAGTTCTACAATCAATAAAATTCTCCTTATCATCTTTCATTTAATATTCACACACAAAAATGGTGGAACTCACCGCGAACAACAACAATTAGCGGCTGCCCTGGTCAAGATCAAAGAATTGGAAACAATCCAAGAGAAGGCAGCTCGGTGTAAATCAATAGGTCAAGGAATCGAGTCTAGCCTCGAAAAAGAAATTGGAAAATCGGGCTTCGGGTTCCGGGACAGATTTGAACCAGGAACCCCATTCTCATCCATTATCAAAAATATAGACTTCTCTAATTTTGGAACCCCGGAGAAGGATACATTATCCTATCCGGCACTCACCATTCCCAATGATGAGACAAACAAAATCAAGCAAAGAATAATGATGGCTATGCTTCAGAAATCCAAAAACTCCACAACAAAATAGAAAATATACCCGGAGTGCGGACCCGTGACTGAAGTAGAAGTTGATGACTTTGCAGATTCACCCTTTGCGGATGAAATTGCAAAGATTGATCTCCCCAAGAAATTTACGTTCCATCCATGAGAACTTATGATGGAACCTCGATTCACAAAATCATGTTGCCATATTCAAACAAAAAATGTTGGCTGCCTCAATACCCAGTGAACTCAGGCAAGTCTGCATGTGCAAAGGCTTTGGTACAACCCTGACCGAGCAAAGACATTACAATGGTTCATCAATCTCCGAATGGAGGTATCAAGAATTTTGCGAGAATTGATCAATGCCTTCAATCAACAATTCGCAAGTAGCAGAGATAAGGCCAAGAGACCCAAAGAACTGTTCAGGGTAAAGCAACTTCTGAAGAATCTCTCAAAGAATTCCTGGCCAGATTTGTCAAAGAAAAGGTGGCCATTCCCGATGATGCGACGAAGAAAAACGGTAGAAGCATTCGAGACAAGGAGTCCTTGCTGACAAAGTGACATCTATGCAGATCGACCAAGAAAGCATGTCCAACCTTTGCCACTGTTCAATCCATCGCCTTAGAGCATGTCAGATTAGAAGAAGACCTCAACTTCGTAACGAACTCATCCGGAGGAAAGCAAGGCTATGGACACACTAACAGGAAAAGCTCCTACCAGAAAGGAGGCAACCCCAGATCAGCACCCTATTCCAGGCCTGAAAGATCCGAAGTCAATATGGCACAAGAACATAAAGGTAACCTTTCTAGCCTTCCAACTATTCCTGAATATAACTTCTCTATTAATACCGCAGGATTAATCAAACGCCTAGAAAACCCGGGAGAAACAATCGGATGGCCAAAGAAATCCGACAACCCAGGAAAGACCCATCAAGATGGTGTGACTTCCATCAGGACATCGGACACACCACGGAAGAATGCATCCGGCTCAGAAACAGGTGGCATATCTTCTAAAGAAAGGCTACTTGAAAGACATAATCCAAAGCGGCCAAAGAACAAAGATGAAGGACAAAACAAGAGAGAGACCCGGAAAAGCAGAGATCCTCCTCCTCCTCCTCCCATCTATGAAGTCAAATTCATAAATGGAGGATCATAAATCTGTGGTCTGACCAGCTCAGCCGCCAAAAGAATATCCAGGGAATCCAGACTCCAACCTCCTCTCAGGCCCAAGTCATTGCCTGCTATTACCTTTGATGACTCGGATATACAAGGAATATCGATCGCACGACCATGACACCTGGTAATCACCATGCAAATCGGCAAGACAAAGGTGTCAAGAATCACGATAGACGGAGGCGCTCAATCAACCTGGTGATGCTTGACGTCCTTAAAGCTATGAAAATAGACGAAGGGAAGATCATCAAGAAATCCAGCGTCCTGGTTGGATTCAGTGGAGAAACAAAGAACACCTTGGGAGAAATCGCCTTGCCTACCTATGTGGAAGGCGTGGCTTCATATGAGAGATTCGGAGTAATGGATTGCCTATCCTCGTATAATGTAATCCTGGGCGGACCATGGATCCACAATGTCAAAGCAATCCCATCAACATACCATCAATGCGTGAAAATTCCAACAGAATGGTGGATAACCACCATCAGAGGAGAACAAAGGACGGCCAGAATATTACACTCGGGCTTTGAAACCCTCAAAGTCAGGTAAGTCCCTTGCATAGCAATTAAAGTCACCTGTCAGGGAAGAATATATAGCACAAACACAGATGGAAACAGGAGAAGTCACATTAGATCCAGAATTCCCGACAGAAAGTACTTGTAGGGTCGGATACACCCGACTCAATCGACCAAATCAATCGACTTTCTCAAAACTAAAATGTCTTGTTTTGCTTGGTCACATTTTGATATGACTGGTATAGATGCTGATGTTATTACTCATAAGTTGAACATTGACAAATCTTTTAAGCCTGTACAAAGAAAAAGAAGGAAATTTCTTTGCAGAGAGGCATGAAATCATCAACCAAGAAGTTGACAAGCTCTGGACATAGGAATGATCGGGAAGTAATGTACCTGACTGGCTTGCAAACGTGGTAGTCGTCCCAAAAGAAAAATGGCAAATGGAGAGTCTGTGTAGATTACACCGACTTAAACAAAGCCTGCCCAAAAGATCCATTTCCCCTACCACACATCGATGCAATGGTAGATGCCACCTGCCAGGCCACGAAATGTTGACATTCATGGATGCCTCCAGCGGATTCAACAAGATAAAAATGCACCCAGCAGACCAGGAAAGCACGGACTTTCATCACCGAAAGAGGTATATATTGTTATTTGCTATGCCCTTTGGATTAAAAATGCAGGAGCAACCTACCAAAGGCTAGTCAACATGATGTTCAAAGATCAGATAGGAGACACCATGGGAGTCTATATAGATGACATGGTAGTCAAATCAAAAAGGCGAAGACCACGTCAAAGACCTGGAAGTAGCCTTTCAAATACTGGAAAAATTCAATATGAAGCTCAACCCACAAAATTGCCACTTGAGTCTCAAGAGGCAAATTCTGGGCTACATGGTGACAAAAAGAGGAATAGAAGCCAGCCCTGAACAGATCAAAGCTATCCTGGAGCTGGAACCACCAAAAACAGTCAAAGACATACAAAAGTCGATTGGAAGAATAGCGGCCCTGAACAGATTCATGTCAAGATCATCAGAAAGATGCAAATCATTCTATAACCTGCTAAGGAAGAACAAGGACTTTCAATGGACCCCGATCATCAGCGCCTTTGAAGACCGAAAATATATCTATCTCTCCCCCTTCTTGGCAAAACCAGTCAAAGATGAACCCCGAAAGTATACCTATCGATCCACAGCTAAATCGGTGCGAGTCCTGGTCAAAGAAGCGGACGGACAACAAGACTGTCTATTATGTAAGTAAAAGTCTCTTGGATGCGAGAGATCGGTATGGCCTACTAGAAAAATATGTTTTAGCTTTAATTATGAGTTGCACAAAATTAAGACCATATTTTGAAAGTCACCCTATAATAGTCAGAACCAATCTTCCTATCAAATCAGACTTAGGAAACCGAATTGTCCGGACGAATGTGCAAATGGTCGATCCCCTAAGCACATACAATATAACATTTGAACCAAGGACAAAGAATTAAGTCACAAGCACTAGCAGACTTTGTGGCTGATTTTAGTCCGACCCTAGAACCTGACCTAATAAAAGAAGTGAATAAACTAACCAAGCTGACCAACCAAAAGGACCTAGAATGGACCCTATTTGTCGATGGAGCAGCCAACACGAGGGGCACATGCCTAGGAGTAGTACTAAAATCGCCACAGGGGGATAAGATAGTACAGGCTATAAGCTGTGCATTTGAGGCCACCAACAATGAGGCAGAATATGAAGCCACGATAAATAGGATTAAAGGTATGTGTTGACCTTGGTGTGCAAAACTTAAAGGTACGCATCGATTCCCTCCTCATCTCCAACCAAGTAAATGGGATATATACTGCAAAAGACCCTAAAATGATGCTTTATCTAGATGTTGTTCAAATGCTAAAATCAAAATTTTTAAATTTTAAATATTGACCAAATTCCCAGGGATTTAAATACCCAGGCCGATGCCTTAGCCGGCCTAGGATCCAACTTTAGTCCCCTTGACTTCGACAAAATACCCATCGTGCATTTATTAGAACCTGCAATAAATAAACAAGATGAGAGTTTCCCAATCTACATTGCTAATTCTTGGACAAAACCCTACTATGACTAGCTACAACAGGGAATCCTTCCCTTAAATAAGCAAGATGCCAGAGCACTAAAAATAAAAGCTGCTTCATATACTATTATTGACAACGTGCTTTTTAAGAAATCGCAGGCTGGGCCCTACCTCAGATGCCTGGAACCACAGGAAGCTGAGCAGATATTATCAGAAATCCATGAAGGATACTGTGGAAATCACAAAGGTGGAAGAAGCCTGGCAAGCAAAGTACTCAGAACCGGTTATTATTGGCCTACCTTGAGAGCCGATTGCCTGGATTTTAGCTCTAAATGCAAAGCTTGTCAGATTCACGGACCATATATCCATCAGCCATCTGAGGAACTACATTCCATATCCGCACCATGGCCATTTATGAAGTGGGGCATGGATATAGTAGGAAAACTACCTCAAGCGCCCGGACAAAATGTTTTCATGTTAGCAATGACTGATTACTTCTCCAAATGGATAGAAGCTGAATCATACAGGCAAGTTAAGGAGAAGGACGTCATAGCATTCATTAAACACAACATCATATGTAGATATGGCATCCCCTCTGAAATAGTATGTGATAATGGCACGCAATTTGTGGGAAAAAAAAGAACAAGCCTTTCGTGCTCAATGGAACATCAATCGGTAACATCCACACCAGGATATCCAAAAGCCAACGGTCAAGCGAGAATCCGTAATAAGGTGGTAATCAGTGCATAAAGAAAAAGCTGGAAAAAAGGAAAGGCGGATGGGTGAAGAACTCCCCCTGGTCCTTTGGGTCGATAGAACCACGCCAAAAACATCCAGGCCAAACCCCTACTCCTTGGTCTATGGATGTGAAGCGATAATCCCAGTGAAGTGGACATTCCATCAGCCGGATGTAGCCTGAACACAACAACAAACAATATACCTCTAATGGAGGATAGCCTTGACTTAATGAGAAGAGCTAAGAGATGCGGCAAGCATCGATTAGCAAAGATACCAAACAAAGAGTTGCGAGAAGCTACAACAAGACTGTCAAAGCCAGGGTATTCAGGGTAGGAGATCTTGTTCTCAGGAAAGTATTCCAAAACACAAAAGAAAAGAATGCTGGCAAATTGGCCCCAACCGGGAAGGCCCTATCTCGATTGATTCAATAGTCGGCCAGGGAGCTTATAGATTACTGACTGGACTCGGACGGCGAAATGATCCCAAGAGCCTGGAATATTACACATTTAAAATTATTTCACATATAGAATATATCGCACGATCCAGGTATAACTTTTTACCTTAAATACTTCTTGCACGAAAACTACATGTATGATACTTTGCGATTATATGAATAAATGCCGTATATGATTTCTTCAAATTATGTGCCCAAGTACTTATCTATGTTCTCATATTTACTTAGTGAAATCTTCAACACTTGTTTTACATATTGCATCTTATTTAAAACAAATCTTAAAGATTGGGGGCCACCCCCACCAAATATTCAACTGATATCCAAAATTCGGTTGCAAACGAGCCTTTAAATATTGAGCTCAACATAACATACAAACCTGGAAAATCTATTCCTAGATCAGTATGACATAAATGGGTCATAAGCCCTCCAGTGCAGGCAAGGGACATAAGCCCTCCAGACAGGCAATAACCCCACCCATAACACATTGAATCGGAGATCCAAAGATAAAATCGATCGATCAAATCGAAAAATCGGCCGATCGTCGAATAAGCGGCAGATCGAGTACACGTCCAACATCACAAAAGTACCTTGTCAAAACAACAAAAAGAAACAAAACAAAGACCAAATATTTATTCACCCAAAATAATTGGTCCTACCTAATAACCATCCATTCCAGGGACATCCCCCTTGGATGAGCCAAAAATCTATTGATATACTCTAAATATTCATTCCGGGACATTCCCCCTGGATAGACCAAAACCCAAAAGAAAAAACTAAGTTATTTTTGAGCGAGAATCGACTCACAACCATCCACCATTTCCGATCACAGACTTTGCCTTGGAAGGAGGAGAATCCACTTCTTCTTCTTGACCCATCTTGGCCAAATCAGGATACCGAGCGTCAAAGCCATCTCATCCCGGTCCGGATTCCAGTTGGCGGTCAGATTCTCTGGATCTCTCATAGCATCAACCCGGCCTTCCCGAAGAAGTACCGAGCTTGACGGCATCAGCCAACCGCGCCTCCACCAACTCCTTTTCAGCAGCAAGCTCCTCGTTTTTTTCTTAATTGATCCTGCATTGCGCGCTTCTCGACTTCCAACTCTTGCCTGATGACCTTCTCGGCATTCTTTGCAGCTACCTCACAAACCGCAGCAGCCCCTAACCGCCTCCTTATGTTTGTCCCCAATCGAGATTGAAGTACCACTTCATTACCCCTGGATGTGTGCAGTCACGGTTTAGCCTATCCACTTTTCCTCCAAATTAGTAACCTTGGCCAGGCGTCCCTAAGTTGACAAGCGAGCTTGACCCGGCATCCAACCCCTACATACATACAAAATCAATTAGCCAAATACAAGGTAAAACAAAAAGCACATAAACAATTAAAAATATCCCTTTACAACTATCCTCCCTAGCGTGGGAAGCAAGTTCAGTGACCCTTGTTACAAGAGAAGTCAAAATAGAAACCACCCTGGTAGACGACTCAAGGGTACTAGCAGACAATAGCTGGTCGCTCATCTTTGCAGAAAACTCATCTATCCGAGCCCGGGCATCATCCATGTCATCAATCCTAGCAGGCACTTGCCTTATACTCCTGAGTGGTTGAGCTTGGATAGGCACCTTTTCTCCCTCTTCCTCTTCCAGGATATCATCTTCCCTCTTTCTTTTTTGAGCCTGGACGACCCCTGGTGACACTACCCTGGGTGGATCTTGAGGAGGCTGGACATCAGAAAGCAGGATATCCAATGTTTTGTCACTCCCACTAGCCTCCTGGCTCTTGGACTGTTCAGCAATCCTAGCCACCCCAGCCTTCAAATCCTTCGCAGAAAAGCTAGCCAGCCTAGCAGAAGACCTAAATACTGAATATATAAAAAATATATACGTAAATATCAAGCAAAGAACAACAGGAAGATAACGGTCAACATAAAAGCATACAGAAGACGTACAGGAAAGAGCAGTAGAACTAGGCTTGCCTTTGGGTACTCGACCCCGTCGACTTGGTCTTCATATACCGGGGCAACAATTCCCTGCCCAAACAAGCTGGCCAAGTCCTCTCTTCCTCAGGAATAGAGAGGAAAGCATCTATCCTTGCAACAGCCTCCTCGTCAAGAGGATCATGATTCCAATCAGGAGCTACAAACATTACAAAAACAAAATATACAGGTAAGACTTATATGCCTCACTCTCATTTAATATAACTACAAATTAAGAGTACAGGAAACCTACCACTCTCCAAAGGAGGATATCTCAGATAATCAAAGCCTGATCCCAGAGTCTCAGTCCGGATAAACAGGAAAGTCTTTGCCCAACTCTTGTCATCTCCAGAGTCCAGGTTAGTAATTAATGGAGACATCTTTGACTTAATTCTCAAATTAAAACGACCAACAACAGGATTTTTAAAATGATATACTGCCTTGATATCATTAAGAGTA